>NC_084476.1:42680207-42993957 GCF_027409185.1 Cynocephalus volans | reverse complement strand
TGGATCCCTCCTAAATTACTGGTAGGAATGTAAAATGTTTCAGCCACTGTGAATAAAGTTTGGTAGTTCCTCAAATGGTTAAATACAAGTTACCATATAACCATAAATTTACCATAAATTCTGCTCCTAGGTACATATCCAAAAAACTGAAAGCACACAAAACGAAACCAAGTGGCCATAACAGCATGATTCACTAAAGAAAAAGGAAAAAAAATCCAAATGTCCACCAACTAATGAATGAATGAAAAACCAAAATGTGGTATATCTACACAATGAAATATCTGGCTACAAAGAACCTGCATGAACCTTGACTACCTTATGCTGAGGGGCAGAGGAGGAAGGGGAAAGGGGCAGAGAACCTCATGCTAAGTGCAAGAAGCCAGACACAAAAGTCTACCTGTTACATGACTCTAGTTATATGAAATGTCCACAACAAGCAAATCCAGAGGCCGATTACTGGTTGCCAAGGGACAGGGAGAGGAAGAAATTGGAAGTGTCTGCTACAGGTAAGGGGTTTCTTTTGGGGGTGATGGAAAAAAAGTTCTGGAATTAATCATTGGTGATAGTTGCACAAACCCATTACCACAGGATGTATTGTCTCCACCACGTGATTTTTTAGGCTATACATTTTTTTGTTTTGCAAACAAAGGACTAAATTCATTCAAAAACAGGGAAGGGAGAAGTTGTGTACCTTAAAGACTTCGAATACAAGCTGATGGGGATCTGATTACTATTCTCACTGCTTGGAACTGATCCAAATTCGGAGAGAGAGGGTTCTGATCCAAACTCCAGGGCCCCAAACTGAACATTTAATCCTGTGAAATCTGCTGAAGCAGGCATTTCCACTGCAGAAGCTGGAATCTGAAAAAGTAAAGCCATCATGTCAGGAACAGAAGTCAGGGACTCCAAGTCCCAAAGGTTTACAACAGAGCCAAATAAGCAACTGAGTTCCCTGGGCAATACTGGCTGGAATGAGGAGTAAGAGACAGAAGAAAGGAAAAAGGAATAGGACTTTTAAAAAAGAGAGTGAAAGAAAAAGAGCAAAGAAATATTAACAGGGGAATGGTCAGTGTTAATGCCACTAACTGCTTCGCAGAGGGGTGGGGGTAGAGTTGTGGTGGTGAGTGGGTGAGGGAGGAGTGTGGGCACTGAGCTTACTAATGCTTTTAGGAACACACAAAGGATGAAAGCATTACCTGGTCAAGAAAGCACACATCTTCCAACTGTGGGATACAGCAAAATATACAAGAATGACAGATTGTTTGAGCCAGATCTTTGAGTCTGTATTTGAATTAAGGGTCTCTGGCTCTCAGCACAAACCCATTCCCTCTAATATTAACCCAGACACTCAGAAAGGGCTGTATCCAAAGCACGTGTTTGACCAACACTGCATCACAGTTTCTGAGACTTAATATCCCTCTACTTGAGCTAGATGTTAAAATTAATCCACTTTTGCTGTGACTTCATGATGCAATGCTGACCTTAGAAACTGGAGGTATCCGTCGCTTAGGAAGTTTTATGTGTTTGGGCTGTGTTTGGTGGGCAGGCACAGCGATGTTTTTGACAGTCACTCTGGGAAGCTGCAAAAGTTTGTTCACAGTGGAAGTACTGTCTCCAGGCACTGATTCTTGAAGTTTTGCCTGGGAAAGACAAGACTCCAAACCAGGAGGAGGAACAGGGACTGCCTGCGTCTGGTGCTGCTGTCGCTGGCTCAACTGGCTAAGAACTGGGGATGGCTCAGGCTGAGATTTGAAATCTGTGTAAATGTAAAGAAAAAGAAAAGTAAGCAACGATTTTATTTAGGCACAGGGCTTTGAACTCCCTCTTCTACCCTCATTGATCTTGATGAGTTCCAGCGACACCAGTTTCTTCAAATGATCTTTGAGCTGAATCTGTTTTTCCATGAACTTTCTGAACTACCCGTGTGTGTGTGTGTGTGTGTGTGTGTGTGTGTGTGTGTGTGTGTGAGAGTGAGAGAGTGAGAGAGAGAGAGAGAGAGAGAGAGAGAGAGAGAGAGATGTATAATATCTGGTATATGATAAATGGAAAAGGATGCCTCAATAGGTTTGTATCTTATTTCCTATGCAGAGTGAAAATAATAGTTTATGCTAAAGCATGTGGGACAGGGAACTAGTAAGAATACTGAGGTGCTACACACACCATAAGCCATAAGCTAACAGAGAATTATATTTTTGTTGTTTTATGAATTTTGTACCATCTATGTGATGTTACAAAATCCAAAAAAGTACAAGAATGTGCATGATGAATATAAATCTCCCCTCCACCACTGTGCCCTTATTCCTCCACAAAGGCAAACACAGAACCAAGTTTCTTTAACGTCTTCAGAGCTACTGTATTAAAATATTTACATACAGACATTTATATATAACACCCAAACACACTATATACCTTACTTTCTTACAAACCATTTAATTTTCAGAGACTGTTCCACATTAATGTACAAAGAGCTACCTCATTCACTTTTATTACAACATAGAAATCCAGTATACATAGCATTGATTTTTTAAAACTAGTACTATATTAATGAACTTTTATGTTTTCTAATCTCTTGCTATGTAAAACAATGCTGTAATGAATATATTTGTATGTAAGACATTTTGCTCAAGTGCAAGTATACCTGCAGGATCAACTGCTAGAAAAGAGTTGCTGGTTCACAGGGCAAACATACTTTAAATTTTGACAAACTTAGAAATTGCTATCTACAGATAGAATACATATATCCTTTTTAACATACTGTAATACCAAACTTTTATCTTTCCTGGTTTGATTGATGGAAAATGGCTTAAAGGAAATGCAAACTAAAATGATATAAATGCCCTTAAGCATCATTCATACACATACTTTAGTGTTATTTTCCTATAGACTCTGTGGCCATTTATTTACCTGGTTGTTGGTCTCCTTTATTTTCAGTTACTCCTTTTACACTAAGGAAACTAACCCTTTGTTTATGATATTTTCAAATATTTTTTTCATAGTTTATGTGCCTTTTAATTTGGTTATTATGTTTTCTGTCATGCCTAGAAAGGTCTCCCCAACACAGAATATAAATAATCCCCTTATGTTTTTCCTACTACTGTTGTAGATTGACAATTTATATTTAAATATTTGACCCATTTATATTTAAATACTTGACCCACTTTTTCATAAGGATGCAACTTCATTTTCCAATTAGATATCCAATTGCAATAAACCATTTTTTCACCACTGATTTAAAATGCCACTGCTATCATACAGGACAGAGAATGGCAATCCTTCTCTGTAAAGGGCCAGACAGTACACATTTTTGCCTTTCAAAGCCATCTGTCACCAACTACTCAACTGTGCGTTTATAGATTGAAAGTAGCCAGACTTCGGCGCAAATAAAACTTAATTTACAAAAAACAGGTGGCAGATCCAGTTTAGATGAATCCTTTTTTGAACTTGATATTAGAGGCATGTACCAAAAAGATAGGCTTTATAAAGAATATGGGAATAGCACGCTTACATCTAAAAACTCTTATTACTCATTAGTAAAGGTTCAGGAAAAAATTAACATAGAAGACCTACAAATGCTTTCAAAAAGGCCTGCTTGAAGAATGGCCTCTAGCTGGCATCTGAGAACTTGGAATGTCGGTATGTGCTAGGCAAAAGGTGCCAACACACTAACCCATTAGAGTGGCTCACTGTGCCTAGAATGTCTGCACAAACAATGTGGTATATGCTCAATATGTGCTTTCCTTCTAGGAATGTGTAATTTTGTTATCTGCTAGGCAGAGGTTACCTACATATCTGGTCCCCAATAATAACATTGGGCACCAAGTCACTAATGAATTTCCTTGGTAGACATCACTTCAAACCTAGGATTAGTCTCAGGTATTTCCAACACAGTAAGCCATTTCATTGAGCAGAGAAATGTGCATCTGTTTCTCAATATGCCCTCAACATAAACCAACCCACACAGTGAACTCTATGATTAAAATAACCCCCTGCTATTTGTTAATACAGTGTAGCATGTGAGCATTGGTGGGGAATGGTGGTTTAATGTCACAATTTCTATGGGAGTTTATTCTAGAACACATCCAGCTTACACATGGTGCCTTTACAATACAAACCACAGAAAGTAAAGTTTGACCAAATCATGGTAGATACATACAAATGTTAGAATGAGAAAACATCACAGAGGGGATGATTTAAAATGCTATCCACATTCCACCTTCTGTCACCACCCTATTCTAACAGAGCTCAGAAAATTCTATGCATTTACTCAAAGTGCTATATACTCATATTTGCATGCTTTTACCATGCTTTTGCACGTCATCAAAGCATCATCTTCTACTACTACTACTATTACTGCTGCTGCTGCTACTACTACTACTAACAACAACAAGAGCAACAAATAAATTCAGGTATTACACAACAAAAAGAATGACTTAATTCAGTACCTCTGCAAGAGTTCTGCTAAAAAGAAACATGTCTGCACAAGTTCCATATTAGTGTTCACAAGCAACATACTCTGCTGATGTTTAGCATGTCCTCAGTAGGAACAAACCAACATAGAAAATGTATACTTACCAAAATGATTGAAGACTGAGGACTGGGATGCTGAGGGCTTGAGATCCCAAGAAGTAGAAGTTGTGGGAGGATTTGCACTATTCAGCTGTGAACTTGGGGTGGTGGTAAACTGGCCCAAACTCGGAGTTTTCAACTGGTCCAAAATTTGGGAGCTGGTGATGTTTGCCATTTTTGATGGTGCAAGTTCTCCAAATCCTGAGCCGAGAACGGATGACTTTACAGGGAAATAAAAGTACAAATCCTCAGCAATACCAAATTTCTACCCCACACGTTAAAACGCATCAAGTATTTTCACAAGTATTTCAAAAACTGTAACCTAGAACAATTAGTAAGACTCACCTTAGAAAATACTACATGAAAATATTACTTATACAATAAAAACTGACTAAATAAATCCAGCAATCCTTCCAGATTCTGATGTAAGAGGTAAAGGGGAGGAAAATATTTGCCATTAATTTTAAGAAATTAATTTTTTAAAAAAGCGATGCCTCATAATAAAAAATAAATAAATAAATGAAAAATAAAACCTTAAAAAAATAAATAAATAAAACAAACAAAAAAAAAGCGATGCCTCAAGTTCACAATTAAATATCACTTTTTTTAAACCAAACAGGAATATCATGAAGTAAATGACAAAGACATGCTTGACAAAAAATATAATATTGTCTTAATGTGTGAACCACTGTAATCATCTTTAATAACTAGAATAGGTTTGGTCACAAAAGAGATCAGCCATAAGATCATCCTGCAAGATCAGATACAGGTCACAGAACTTAAGCTATTAATTTTCCAAAATCACACACTGAAATACACAGATATTTGAGGAAGGGCAAATACGTGGAAGTGGGGCTGTGTTCATATCAAGATATTTAGATGACTAGGAGTACCAAATATACTCCATAGGTACACAAAAAACAATGATAATCCTCTCCATCTGTCCTGTCAGATCATATACCAAGATCCAAAGAGAGTGAAAGCCTCTGACTAGAAAATACAGTGGAAGATCAACTGCATTTTAACATATTGAGACCATTCTGAAAGCTCTTTATCAAAAATAACACTTCAAATCCATCTAAGGTCAAAAACAGAAATTATTTGCAGTCCCACAAGAGGTTAGGTAAAGTAAGTTGAAGTAATTATTTCTGTTATCAATATTATTCAAAGACAGGGAGAGTCCCAGTTGTTGTGAGGAAATCCAAAATTCTCCATTGCAAGCTCATGCTATGTTGTGGGCAGTTGTGGCACAGCAATAGCAGAATCTGCTCCTATTGGAACGTTGTGCTAATAATGTTCCTTATCAGTGCTCCAGATTCTTTGTTCATGCTGTTAAGTTCCCCAATGATTATAAAGAGCAGTAGGGTTAAGAACCACTGCTCCAGGAAAATGCTAAACAAATAAGTCTTACCCCAGTTTCTCAAGGTCTTGGTCATGACATAAAGCAACACACTTGAAGGTCATGTAAAAACTCAAGCCCTACCTATGAACTCAGTGGCCAGGCCAAGAACTCCAGCAAGTCCGTATGAACGCTACATCATTACACCAGTACAGCAGAGGGAAAGGCAGAGGAGAAGACATTGGTGGTTCAATAAAAAAATCAAGAGTTTTATTAGGTCTTCTCAAAATAGAGATGGCATCATGCCTTGGGCTGTCCCACTTCAAGCACTGACTCCATCTCATACCAGGGAACTTCAAAGTTTGTGGAAAAATAGAATTAAAGGGTAATGTAAATCTTTCCAGAAACTTTTTTGAAGTATGCTTGTATACCAATGACACTAATAATGCCAAGTCCCCAAGCCCACAAAGTGATGTGACTATGGGGAGTTGAACACAGCAATGAAACATCTGCATATTCAATTCCCAATTTTACCTGGGTAAAGCAAATGATTTGCATCAGGTAGGGAAGAAAATTCTGTTTCTTAACAACAGATTTCAGGTAAAATACAGGAAAGAATGAGCCAAAACAATTATCGCTAGTACAAACTTTAGGTCTATATTCATAGTCCTTTCAACTTCCCCTTGCCAGCTCAGAATTTCACCATCTGCAGCTACCTTCTCTCACAAGCTATGCTCTCAGCTACTACAATCAGCCTGTCTTCACAATCTGCACTAACAGTTCCTGAAGTTCTTTCTCACAGGAACTTAACTCTCATTGGAAATAAGAGTCGTACATGCAGCACTACATGACACTGTTTCAGTAAAAACAAATCCAAAGTATAAGAGCCTCTACTATATCTTCTGACATTTTAAGAAAAAGTAACTTTATTTAATGAAATAACAAAGAAAAATGTAAAAAATATAAGCACCTAGACAGACATGGAAAGAACTATTTTTGCATGATTTTATAGCAAGCCAGTACTGACAAACATTTGAGTTTAAGTAAATGGAAGACATGTGAAAAACTTAACATATTAAGTATAGAAACAGACTTTGAAACAAGACAAAAATCATTAATTAGAAAGATGCTTTCAAATCTGACTGAGTGACCATTAGTTGAAAAGAATTCAACTTATCATAAAGAAATATTTTTGTCTTCATCCAGGAAACTCAGAGTAGTTAAATTCCACACGGAATCATCAGCTATGTGCTTGGAATTTATCACATCACTGTTTTCTGGGCTAAGATCTACTGTAGAAATTTTTATATTTAGTAAATAATTGTAAAGCACGTGTCATATTCTAGCATACATCTGATAATGGGTACATTCCTTAAAATCCCATAATGAAACAAAAGTAGGTTACCAGACTCTGAGGAGAACAGGAGTTCACAGCGGTGGAGCTGCCAGTCCCTGTTGCCATCTGATTGTTGTGCTGAGAATTTGTGAAGACAAGAGCTTGACCAAAGTCCTGCTGTTGGGAAGTTTCAAAGGAGTTGACTTCTGAGGCTTGACTAGGAGGAACAGGCTTCTGGAGCAAGGCTACCAGATCAAGGCTAAGCAGACAAAAAGCAAATGAGGAACCAGTCATAAGTAAACCTTACCAACAAATGAATTTGAAAAGTGAATCAACATAAAGTAAATTTCTGCTAAAAATTATCTAAATGAGGAGAACCTTTGGAAAATGGGGTATAAGGGGGCCAAAAGAAGGGGCATCAATCCCTGGCCCCAAAAGCATACAAAGCCACAGAGACAGAAGTAGGGCTTTGCAAAGAAGAGAAACAAAAAGGTATATTGAGAAATTTTCACAAAAATGACACAATGATAACTGATTTAAAAACCTGGAGTATACAATTTTCTGAAGCTTGGATCATTCTGTTTAGAATATTTTACCCCATTTATTACTTGGAACCAGAGTTTCTTAAATTTTCCTAAAGAGTAGTGAATCTGTATTCTTAGGAAATGAAGAGCCATACTAAACCATTCAGTAAGTTTCACATTTATCTTAAATATTCCTAAAACTTTTGCATTCTATCCCATAATATATCCAAATTTACACATACAGTTAACCTTTGAACAACATAGGGGTTAGGGACATCCCCCTGCACAGTTGAAAATTCATGTATAAGCTTTGACTCCCCCAAAACTATTAATACCCTACTATTAACTGAAGCCTTACCAATAACATAAAGTCAATTAACACATATTCTGTATGTTATATATATTACAGACTGTACTCTTACAATAAAGCTAAAGAGAATGTTACTAAGAAAATAATAAGGAAGAGAAAGCCATAAGAGATCACTTTTTTACTGTGATACGCAATTTACTGGAGAGAAGAGATGCTCACGCAGAGATGATTAGCATCACTCGGCAATGTTTTAAGTGGACGCTCGCAACACCTGTGCTCACTGCAATAGCAACAGGGGGTGGCTACAGAATTACAGTAGTGCAGTATGTACTATAGTTATTTATGCAGTTATGATTTAATACTGCATCTTTACATTTGTTTACATTTCTCACAACTGCAAAGAGCACCATGAATGGTCTATTAGTGTTTGTGTGGTTTCTGATAAATTTTAATTTTTTATAATAGATTTGTATATATTTTATGGTAGTAAATGATAAAATATACTAGTACCTACAAATATTTTATGCATTCATGACATACCTTTTTCTTAATTCTTCTGATATTTCTAGGCTACACAGCTTGTCTTTGATTGTCAAAAATTTCCCAAAAATTTTCCAATATACTTATTGAAAAAAATCTGCGTAAGTGGACACACACAGTTCAAATCCATGTTGTTCAAGAGTCAACTGTGTATCACATAATTTTCTCTCATAAATATTAAAAGATAAATGTACAATACATTAACAAATACTCTGTTAACTAGAAATCTTGATATGCCCCCAGAGAGACACATATTCCAATTTGAGAAGCATAACCTGAAAGCATGAGGAAGAAATCATGTTCCAGATAAATACTACCTGATATGTGAATGAGCTGCTAACTTCCTGTACCAACTTTTCTCCAACCTTACCTAGTATAGCAGGACCTGCAAGATGCTCAGGATTACCTAACGTGGTAATGCACTCCATTAAATCCTTTCAAAGTCCAGTTCCAATCTGCTCTCCTATCTGAAATTCTCACCATGCTGGTGAAATAGGAATATTCTGCAAGGTCAAATAATTCAAGACTCACTCCTGATACAGAGCAAAGTTCCTAGCCCAAGTTCCTCTCCTTACACACTGCCACTCTGACTCTCTGATAGCCAAGTTGAAAATAAAAGAATCACTAAAAAGTCTAGTAAATTCTTTTTAATGAAAATAATCCTAAAAATTCACTGAGCCATAAATACAATGAAGAAGGTACATGCATTTAACAAGAAATTCTGAGCAAGTCACAAAACATATATGCCAAGACATAACCTTTAATCATTTTTATTTCTCTATAATGAAGTCTTATAACATTCTCATTTAGCATGAGATTGAGCATGTTAGGTTAAAAACTGCCTTCACTTCTAAGGTGTCATATAATCTAGGCTTTCATCTCTCCAGACCACTGCATTTTGAAACCATTGTCAAAGATGTTTAAGGTTATCGTGAAAACTAGGATGTACATAAATGCTCTTCAGTAATTCAGTTCAGTTCAATTTCTAAGAATGTTGCTATTACCCCAAAAGCTCCTTTCTTTTCTGTAATCAAGATTAAAAAAAATAGAACCCATACAAAATAGGAAGTTTGTATTAGCTTGAGAAGATCTAAATAAAGAGTAAAATACAAAGAAACCAAAGAATATAATGTACTGAGTTCATTCCATCAAAAAAAACAATAGGTTTAGAAAAGTGAAGAGAGCAACCATTAAATAGCTTTAACAATCTCTGCTGAAATTGCTAACAAATGCCAAAAATAATTGCTATTCTAACCCATCAGTGGATACAACTAATTAGGAAATGATTGAAGCTCTGTGTAAGCACCAGGTAGGGGTAAAATAAAGGTTAGTCTTAGATGAAAAGGAAAAAAAAAAGAACCAAAAATGAAAACACTTTCCCTGAGGCAACAAATTTCAGTTATGCTTTGAATAACAAACAAAAGAGCAAAAAATATTTACCTTTGCCCAATTGTGACACGATTCTCGGCTGGAACAGAGGAAGCAGTGAAGACCTTTGTTTCAGAAAGCTATACAAAAAGTTTAAATTTATTTTTTAAAAAGTTTTAATTTATTCTATAAATATGAAACCAAAATATATTGAATTCCTGACAATTTTTAGTCAGCAGTATACTCATAGTTCACCTACAAGATGTTCCACACAATTGACCATGATGAGTACTTTTCCTCAGGTGAAGGTAATTTTAGACTGATATGCCTGCAAGAATGATTTCACATCAGGGAAATGGTGAAAATAACGGGAAACCACGCAGTGAAATAAAGTCAAACCAGGGTTCAAATCCCAGTCATATTATTCTATTTGCCATTATACAAAATGAGAGTACCAATTAAACCATAGTCACAAGTTACCAAAAATGTCCTCCAAAGTTGAAATATTTGAAAAGATAAAATAATTGGTTCTATAGACAAATGTCTTTTGTATTTCATTGATTAATAATTTACATTTCATTTTTATTATGTCATGGGTTTCTTTTATTTTTAAAAAATTTATTTTACTGAGGTATAGCACATAGAATAAACTGCAAATATTCAAACTGAATAATTGAATGAGTAGTGAAACCAACACCACAATCAAGACAATGAACATATTTTTCACTCCCCAAAAGTTTTCTCCTGTCCCTGTGTAATCCCTAACTCTCACCACTTGCTTGTATCCTAGGCAACCACTGGTGTGCTTTCTATCACTATAGATCAGGTTTCATTTTCAAGAATTTTAAATTAAATCAAAGCATACACTCTTATATACCTGGCTTTTTTCCACTTGACATAATTATTTCGAGATTCATGCATACTGTTTTAACTCACTTTTAGTGTGCTCAAGTTCAATTTTTGAACCTCAATTGACATTAATGATAGACAGGCATTCTCTTTATTTTTTTCAACATGGGTTTTGAAAAACAGAAAAATGTTGATCTAATGAGATAACATGGAAAACTAATAAAAATGCTATTCAAAGGTTCCTATAATTCTTATCAACCCTAAAAGTCTCAAAACTCTGAAATATTGTATAAAATCAGACTTCCTGAGACAGTAATATGTAAGCAGGGTTAGAGGGCACAGTGGGTGTTCATTTTCTTTAAAAACAAAAAAGTGCTAAATTGATTACTGATTCAACCAGAAGGGCCTTTCTTGCAACCTGTTCCAAGGCAGTGTTTTAAGGGTACCAGTGAATCCATTTTTGCCTTAGAAAAACTTAAATAGTTAAGAAAAAGGAAGAAGTAACATGACAGTAAAATAAAAAGCAATGACATTAAATCTAAAGCCTTACAGATACAAAGTTCAAGGTAAATCAGAACTACTATAATCAATGACATCATATCTAACCCTGTCAAAATACAGACCACTGGACTGTTTCCTTCTCTTTCTTTTAAAAAAAAGGGGGAGAGGGGACATCAATAGTTATTGTTCTAAAGTCTAAAAGGAATTTAAGATTCGCTTTTTAGAGTGTTCCCCTGCCAATGAGCATTACTTTGTATCACCACATGAAAATGTTAAATTTATTCTAATTCCAGAGAAAAGGAGATGCCCAAATTCCCAATTCGAACTCTTTTCAGGAATTACATAGAGTGATACAGCAGAATATTAATGTCTGTGGGTGTACATATTACCTGTAATATAACTTCCATCATAAAACCTCATTTGCAGGAATGCTATTATGATATTCGTTACATAGATAAAAAATAGGAGGCTCAAGATGAAGATGAAAAATAGGAGGCTAGAATTTGAATACAGTTCTTTTGCCTTCTGACACCCTGCTGATTTTCTAACCTGCTTGCTGACCCTGACAGGCAAAGAGATGTAAAGCTTTTAGCCCTGGAAACCTCCTCCCATTCCCCCAAAAAATCTTAGCAAAAATTCTAATAATACAAAACATTTGAAAGTAGGACTGTTTGAAAATGAAATGAGGTGTCCACAGGCTGCTCACTTTGCCTTCCCCTTAACATTGGTGTGCATCCCTCCACAGATTGAAATAACCATTTATCTAGTCCAGCCCTTCGCATCACAGGTAATATCATACCTCTACTGATGCAGAGTCAGAGACAGAGACAGCTAGAGAGCCAGGTGGCATCATACCCAAAGACCTTAATATTAGTGTGCAGCACCAGTGAAAATATACCCTAAATCTCCTAAATCCCAATCAAATGAGTATATCTACTCTAATTCTTCTTCACACTCTATTCAGCTCACTCCCTAACAAGCTGGATTTAATATTGCTTAATAAAAAAAAAAAAAGAAGCGTAAGTGCAAACTTGTAAAAAAAAAAAAAAAATGTATTTGTGAGTGAAGTCTGTTAAAAGTAATTTTTACAAGGTAAAAATGAATCTATGCTACAGTGTTATTAAAACACTACTTGGAAGCCAAATAATACTGTATATGGGGAAGTACTCATTCTTTTTTTTTTTTTTTTTTTTTTTTTATGATCCGAACCCGAGGCCTTGGTGTTCTCAGCACCGCACTCTCCCGAGTGAGCCACGGGCCGGCCCTCATTCTTTTTTTCACAACGAGGGCTAGCCAGTTAGCACACTCAGTTAGAGCATGTCACCAAGCACCAAGGTCAAGGGTTCAGATCCCTGTACTGGCCAGCTGCCAAAACAAAACAAAAGCCTAGGCAATTACTTTTTTTCAGAAAGGAAAAAACCAAGACCCAAGGAACAGTGCTTTAAGGTCATTAAACAAGTCCGGTAGAAATCATGCTTCTTGTTTGCCATTCCAAGCAGTTACTGTCAGCATAAACAGAAATACACATGGGAGACAGAGGAAAAAAATTATAAATCTCAAAGTTCGGGTATTTGATATAATTTTGAAGACCAGTACTTGTAACCCTTTTATTCTTTCCCTCCCACTGTCTGCTCAAACTCTGTCATGTACTTACTTCTGTTCTGGAACTTGGGAGTCAAACAGAAAAATGGTATAAAATATGGTATTTGGCTAGTTACCTTTTTCATTATTTAATTTGGATATTTTTTCTCAAAAAATATTTTAGCTAAAACCAGAACTTATAGATTAACACTACCCAGGAGCTAGTGTACTACTCTGAAAATTGTCCATGGAATAAATAAATACAAAAAGAAGAGTTCTAGTCAAAAGCAGAAGAGGTAGGAAAAGGAAACAGAATGAGTTATTCAGGTTAATTTCAACTGTGACTCAAAATGTAGAATCTTTCTTTTAATAAAAATATTCTAAACAATATGTAATAGTCCACAAATCAGAGCAACAGAGTAAACTGGCTATCAGGTTGAACAAGACAGAGACAAGCTAAAAAAATTTCAGTCCTACTTAACACTTGTTTTTGTTTTGTTTTTTTTTTTAAAGATGACAGGTAAGGAGATCTTAACCCTTGACTTGGTGTTGTCAGCACCACGCCCTCCCAAGTGAGCTAACCGGCCATCCCTATATAAGGATCCAAACCCTTGGCCTTGATGTTATCAGCACCGCACTCTCCCAAGTGAGCCATGGGCTGGCCCCAACACCTGGTCATTTTTAAGCAGATGCTTTTATAACCAAGTTCCTTAAAAATCTGAAAACACTAACTTCCTTCTGAGAAGCTTTTGCTAAAAGAAAGCTAACTATCTAAGAACACGGATAGGATAAATGCCAGAAAAGGAACCAAGATGAGATAAGATGTCTCAGTCTTTCTTCCAATCACAGATGCCCCTACCAGACACCAAAGAAAGATGAATCTGATCTGATGCCAAACACTTACATCTTCAGTCCAGTCTTCTGTTGTCCACTCTTCCACAGAATTCTTCCAGGCCCCTGTGGGGATATGACAACAATCAAAGTTTATACCACAAAGTCAAATATAGTCTTGATTCCATATGATTATTTATTGTGTACTGTGCAAAACAAACAAAAATCATATACTTAATTCATATACCTCATCAGTAACTTAGTTTACAATTCAAGAAATATGAGGCTCTTAATCTATTCTCAATAAAATCAGTAATGTTTTCAAATGCAACTTGGCTAGTATTATTTACATAAACTCAAATCAATGTCTCAGATTGATTTTGCTTCAATTTAGATTATATCCAAGCAATTCTGCCATAAGTAAGAAAGTATGGACACAACACAAATACACACATTTAACAATGGGTTAATTCCTTATTATATATATGCTACAACAGTATTATATAATATATATTAAAACAGAACAATGATATTATATAATATATATATTAAAACAGAACAAAAC
This sequence comes from Cynocephalus volans, assembly GCF_027409185.1. Taxonomy (NCBI): domain Eukaryota; kingdom Metazoa; phylum Chordata; class Mammalia; order Dermoptera; family Cynocephalidae; genus Cynocephalus; species Cynocephalus volans. Next base: position 42,979,647 of record NC_084476.1, on the reverse strand, counting down.
TCATATTAAGGTAAATCTACCTAAGACCCTATTTCAGGTGGATTACTGAATTATCAAATTTAGAGAAGCATCCTTTTTCATAAAATATTAGCTCTACTAGATGGTTTCCTGAAAGGTAATCAGCAAAGGTTAATGTTACTCCTGTTCATATCAAATCTGCTACTGTAAGTCCTGAGGAGCAGGTGCAGATGACGTACTCAAACATTTCCTACAGAATAATCACCCATGAAACAGTGCTTTAAAGTAATGGTATTCAAAAATCCTAACTTAAGGGCATGCCTGTGGCTCACTTGGGAGAGTGTGGTGCTGATAACACCAAAGCAATGGGTTCAGATCCCTATATAGGGATGGCCGGTTAGCTCACTTGGGAGAGCGTGGTGCTGACAACACCAAGTCAAGGGTTAAGATCCCCTTACCAGTCATCTTTTAAAAAAACAAATTTAAAAAAAAAATCCTAACTTAGTACTTTATGAATCCTGTGTAGTACAGGCCTATTATTTTAAAACATGTATGGAAACATATACCCATAGATAGTGGTTTTAAAAGGAAATACACCAAGTGTGTGAGTGGGGAGGGGAAGGGTAAGACACAGAGGGACACAAAAAAGGCAGGTGACCATGTCTAACTTCTTTGGAACTGTACTATTAATCTAATTGACCTCCTCATAAATAAAATGATGGTTGTTTCCTAGGAAAAGAGTCCTTATCTATGAAATGCTTTTAATGGGATGTCCCTGATGTAGGATTGGTCATGTCAATCACAGAATCTATGGATTTATGTAGCATGGCTCCCTGTAAAATGCTTGGAGGTGGCAGGGGAGAAGAGGGCCTTGGCGGTACCCAGGACAGCAAGACCACTAATAGGGTTCCCGTGGACCCACATAGGAGCAAGGAGCCACAACCGAAAAACTGGAGCCACTCAGAGGCCGGTGAGTCATCACAAGGTACTGTTACATGGCCCGTCCCATGGGAGTGTTTGGAGCAGGGGCAGTGGGGGAGACGGGCCAACCGGGAGAACACTGGGACACAGCAAGGACAGCTGATCTGCACTCCAATCAGCACAGGACCACTCAGAGGAGACTGGTCAGGAATATAGAATTGCATGGGGTGCAGTCTGATGAAAAGACTCAGGCGCAAATCAGAGTTACTACACAACCCAGGTGCGCTGAGTCTCTGGAGAGCCGGAAATACCTATAAAGTCAACCATTAAAACCTGTACTGCACAAAAAGCCTTCCCTAGGGAAGCAGCAGCAAAGCAGCAATTTAGCTAAACCACAGAGCTCAAGTGTTGGTCTCAACAGGAAGTTCCCCCACTTTACTTTAGAAGAAAACAAAGGACGGGCCGAGCCCGTGGCGCACTCGGGAGAGTGCGGCGCTGGGAGCGCGGCAACGCTCCAGCCGCGGGTTCGGATCCTATATAGCAATGGCCGGTGCACTCACTGACTGAGTGCCGATCATGGAAAAGACAAAAAAGACAAAAAAAAAAAAAAAAAAGAAGAAGAAGAAAACAAGGACAAAAAAATTAGTTCCAGCTCAGACACACCACCACTGCCTTGAGTCTGCCTGGGGACACAAGGCATGCAGCTAGGGACGAGATCCTCATCCCACAACCAGGCACATTGTGACAGCACCACAGGGCCTGCCCAAGGATCAGAGGGACAGAGCTGGGGGCCAGACCCCCCACAACCAGGCACACCGCCAGCATCAAGGAGCATACCAAAAACATCACCTCCATGTGGGTGGCCCACCACAGCCACCACAATAACCATGACTGCTGCGAAGTGCCTACATGCCACAACCAACAAGCAGATGGTCTGCCAGCCACTGGAGTGCACTGACACAAGGAAAGTCATCAGCAGAAATAAGAAAAGAAGAGGATGTCTCTCTACAAAGCCCATTCCAGAGAGACAGAAGAAGTATGTGCTCTACGATTATACTGGGAGACCTGATCACACCTCTCAGCATCGGACAGATCATCTAGGCAACAAATCAAGAGAGTAACCATTATTCTTTCAGAAGGAGAAAAGAAATCTAGAGTTATCAGAGGAGGGAGGGGAGTAGGTGAGGGGGATGGGGTGAGATTGGACAAGGCGCATAAAGAATAAGTATGATTTGTAACAATACATATGCCATTTTTATTGATTTGATCAACATATCTCAACATTGAACCCCCAAAATACATATAATCAATTTTGATTCAATAAAAATAAATAAAAAATTAATAAGATATAACATAAATAAAGCAAGCAGAAAACATAGTATGTAGTAGTCTGCAGGAAAAACAGGCCAACGAAGTTGGAAGCATAAATGCAACATGTTAGAGTGGTAAGCCAGGAAAGCCCCATGTCAGGAGCAAGAGCCAAGTTGTTGCAGTGACCTGCCATCCTGACACAGACTGTAAAAAGTGCTAGACATTAGATACATACACACGGGCTCAAGTCCTAATCCAATTTTGGAATATTATAATTTTACAGTTAGAACGTGATCTTTGGGCTGAGAAGAGGAGCGTCAACAGCAGCACGATGGGAATGTCTATTAAAATGCTTTGCCCAGTTTTTAATCAAGTTGTCTTGAAGGATTGTATCCTTGCTACCTGACAAGATGCCTCTCTCCTGGAAGAATAGTATTTAGAAAACAAGGTCTGGGACTTCCGGTCAAGATGGCAGAATAGAAGGTCCCTAGCGTCACTTTCTCCCACAAATCAACCAATTTACAACTATAAAAACATAACATCATGTGCATATGGAATGAGGAGACATCCACCGGGGGAGGCAGAAGCTTCGTGGAGACCACAAGCCCTGCAGGACCGCCGTCGCCTGATCCAGCAGATAGGCTTCACCACCGCCACCCAGCTCCATTCCCAGCCCGGCCCACTGCGCACAGAGTAGGGAGACATCCGGAAGGGGAGGCATAGGGTCCGCAGAAACCACATACCCTGCAGGGCCACCACTGCGTGATCCAGCAAGTAGGCTTCACCGCAGGCACCCGGCTCCATTTCCAGCCAGGCCTAGTGCGCATGGAGCAGGGTGACATCCGCAGGGGAGGCCGGAACTCCGCGGGGACCACACCGCCGCAGCGCGATCCAGCAACATGGCCCAGTGCGCACAGAGTGGGGAGACGTCCAGCAGGGGAGGCAGAAGCTCCACAGAGACCACACACCCAGTGGGGGGCCACCGCCAGGCGATCCAGCAGCAGGTAGGCGGCACCACCACCACCCGGCTCCATCCCAAGCCTAGCCCAACACGCACAGAGCAGGGAAACATCCAGCAGGGGAGGGGGTAGCTCCACAGAGAACACATGCTCTGCGGTGCCTCCGTGCATCCCAGCAGCCTGACACAATGCACGCAGAACAGGGAGACATCCAGCACGGGAGGTGGAAGCTCAGCAGAGACCGCACACCCTGCAGTACTGCCACGAGACCCAGCAGCCCGGCCGAGTCCAAGCTGACCAAAGAGGTGGCTCCCCGGTGAGGCCCAAGACCCGAGGCAACCACACACACAAGGCACTAGTGGCCAACGGAGCAGTCACTGAGGTAGCCATACCAAATTGCCAACCACAGCAACACCTTAGTCAGTCAATAGTGTCAAACCTGTGGACTGTGAAACCCCTGCCACAATGAATAAACATCAAAGAAAAGATACCAGAAATACGAAAAATCAAGAAAGTATACCACCAAAGGGTAATAACTCTCAAGCTCTAGATCCTATAGAACAAGAAGCCCTTGAGATGACTGACAAGGCATTTCGAGTGATAATTCTAAGGAACCGGAATGAGATACAAGAAAACTCAGCTAGACATCATGATGAAACGAGGAAAAGTATACAGGACCTGAAAGAGGAAATGTACAAGGAAATCAATGCCCTGAAAAATAATGTAGCAGAACTTGCCGAACTGAAGAAGTTATTCAGCGAAATAGAAAACACAATGGAGAGTTTAACCAGCAGCCTTGCGGAAGTTGAAGAGAGAACCTCTGAACTTGAAGATGGGCTGTTTGAAATAACACAAGCAGACCAAAAAAAAAGAATCGAAGGCATTGAAGAAAATCTGAGAGATATCAGACAACCTTAAGCACTCAAATATCTGAGTCATGGGTATTCCAGAAGGGGAGGAAAAAGGAGATTGCATTGAAAACATATTCAACAAAATAGTGGCAGAAAACTTCCCAGGTATAGGAAAAGTCACAGATCTTCAGATCCAGGAAGCTCAACCATCTCCAAACGTATTCAACCCAAAAAGGTCTTCTCCAAGACATGTTATACTCAAACTGGCAAAACTCAAAGACTAAGAGAGAATCTTAAAAGCTGCAAGAGAGAAGTGTCAAATCACCTATAAGAGAGCCCCAATCAGGCGAACATCACACTTTTCATCACAAATCTTAAAAGCCAGAAAGGAATGGGATGATATATTCAAAATACTAAAAGACAGAGATTGTCAGCCAAGAATACTCTACCCTGCAAGGCTATCCTTCCGAAATGAAGGGCAAATAGTATATTTCTCAGACAAACAAAAACTGCGGGAGTTCACCACCACACGACCACCCTTACAAGAAATTCTCAAGGGAATACTGGGTCTGGTTCCTGAAAAATAGCTACCACTGCCATAAAAACCCAAGAAAAATCAAAACCCACTAGTATAATAAAAATGGCATTCATGAAGAGAAAACGAACAAACAAAAAGGCTATGTACAACCTAAGGAACCAACAAACACAGAAAACAAACAGAAAATCAGAAAGCAAGGAACAAAAGACACCTAAGACAACCAAACAATAATCAACAAAATGCTAGGAATAAATCAAAACTTTTCAATAACAATGCTTAATGTAAAAGGCTTAAATTCCCTAATCAAAAGACACAGACTGGCTGACTGGATTAAAAAGGAGGACCCAACTATATGCTGCCTACAAGAGACCCACCTCGCCTATAAAGACTCACATAGACTAAGAGTGAAAGGATGGAAAAAGATTTACCATGCAAACAGAAAGGAAAAACGAGCTGGAGTAGCTATTCTTATATCTGACAAAATAGACTTTAAACTAAAAACCATAAAAAGAGACAATGAGAATTGGACAAGACCAATTGGAATTGGCAGATATCTATAGAACATTCCATCCAACAACCTCAGAATATTCCTTCTTCTCATCAGCACATGGATCATTCTCCAGGATAGATCACATATGAGGTCACAAATCAGGTCTCAATAAATTCAAAAAAATTGGAATTATCGCATGTATTTTCTCAGACCACAGTGGATGAAAACTAGAAATCAATAACAAACGAAATTCTGGAAACTATACAAACACATGCAAATTAAACAGCACTCTACTTAATGACATATGGGTCCAAGAAGAAATCAAGCAGGAAATCAAAAAATTTATTGAAACTAATGAAAACAATGATACATCATACCAAAACCTGTGGGATACTGCAAAAGCAGTACTAAGGGGGAAATTTATTGCATTAAATGCTCACCTCAGAAGAATGGAAAGATGGCAAGTGAACAACCTAACACTTCACCTTAAAGAACTAGAAAAACAAGAACAATCCAAACCTAAAGTTAGCAGACGGAAAGAAATCATTAAGATCAGAGCAGAACTCAATGAAATTGAAACCCAAAAAACAATACAAAAGATCAATTAATCAAAAAGTTGGTGTTTTGAAAAGATAAATAAAATTGACAAACCATTAGCATGACTAACTAAAAAGAGAGAAGATCCAAATAACAAAAATTAGAAATGAAAAAGGTGATATTACAACTGATTCATCTGAAATACAAGGAATCATTCGAGACTACTATAAACAACTATACACCAACACATTTGAAAATCTGGAGGAAATGGATAAATTTCTGGACACACACAAACTCCCAAAAGTGAGCCATGAAGACGTAGAAAATCTGAACAGACCAATAACAATAAAGGAGATTGAAGCTGTTATCCAAAGGCTCCCAGCAAAGAAAAGCCCAGGACCAGATGGATTCACAGCAGAATTTTACCAAACATTCAAAGAGGAATTGACACCGATTCTTTACAGACTATTCCAAAAGATTGAAACAGACGCAAATCTCCCAAACTCATTCTATGGAAGCAAACATCATCCTGATACCAAAACCAGGTAAAGATATACCCCAAAAAGAAAACTACAGGGCGATATCCTTGATGAATATAGATGCAAAAATCCTCACTAAAATACTAGCAAACAGAATACAGAAACACATATGTAAAATAATTCACCATGATCAAGTGGGATTCATCCCAGGGATGCAAGGTTGGTTCAACATACGCAAATCAATAAATGTGATATACCATATTAATAAACTCAAACACAAGGACCATATGATCATCTCTATGGATGCTGAAAAAGCATTTGATAAAATTCAATGTTACATTCATGACAAAGACCCTCTATAAGTTAGGTGTAGATGGAAAGTATCTCAACATAATTGAAGCCATATATGATAAACCCACTGCCAATATCATCCTGAATGGGGAAAAGCTGAAAGCTTTTCCTTTAAGAACAGGAACTAGACAAGGATGCCCACTCTCACCACTCCTATTCAACATAGTGTTGGAAGTACTAGCCAGAGCAATCAGAGAAGAGAAAGAAATAAAGGGCATCCAGATTGGAAAAGATGAAGTGAAACTGTCCCTGTTTGCAGATGACATGATCCTATATATCGAACAGCCTAAAGCCTCTACAAAAAAACTCTTGGAGTTCATAAATGATTTCAGCACAGTAGCAGGATACAAAATCAACACACAAAAATCAGTAGCATTTCTATTCTCCAAGAGTGAACATGCAGAAAGGGAAATCAAGAAAGCTTGCCCATTTACAATAGCCAGCAAAAAAATAAAATACTTAGGAATTGAATTAACCAAGAATGTGAAAAATCTCTATAATGAGAACTACAAACCACTGCTGAGAGAAATTAGAGAGGATACAAGAGGATGGAAAGATATCCCATACTCTTGGGTTGGAAGAATCAACATAGTGAAAATGTCCATACTACCCAAAGTGATATACAAATTCAATGCAATCCCCATCAAAATTCCCATGACATTTTTCTCAGAAATGGAAAGAACTATCCAGACATTTATATGGAATAACAAAAGACCACGCATAGCCAAAGCAATGCTGAGCAAAAAAACATAAAGCTGGAGGCATAACACTACCTGACTTTAAACTATACTACAAAGCTATAATAACCAAAACAGTATGGTACTGGCATAAAAACAGACACACTGATCAGTGGAATAGAATAGAGAATCCAGAAATCAACCCACACACCTACAGCCATCTGATCTTTGACAAAGGCACCAAGCCTATACACTGGGGAAGAGACTGCCTCTTTAGCAAATGGTGCTGGGAGAACTGGATATCAACATGCAGGAGAATGAGACTAGACCCATACCTTTCACCATACACTAAACCCAACTCAAAATGGATTAAAGAATTAAATATACACCCTGAAACAATAAAACTTCTTAAAGAAAACATAGGAGAATCACTTCAGGAAGTAGGACTGGACACAGACTTCATGAATACGACCTCAAAAGCACGGGCAACCAAAGGAAAAATAAACAAATGGGATTATATCAAACTAAAGAGCTTCTGCACAGCAAAAGAAACAATTAACAGAGTTAAAAGACAACCAACAGAGTGGGAGAAAATATTTGCAAAATATACATCTGACAAAGGATTAATATCCATAATACACAAGGAACTCAAACAACTTTACAAGAAAAAAACAAGCAACCCAATTAAAAAATGGGTAAAAGAGCTAAGTAGGCATTTCTCTAAGGAAGATATACGAATGGCCAACAGACATATGAAAAAATGCTCAACAGCACTCAGCATCCGGGAAATGCCAATCAAAACCACACTGAGAAACCATCTCACCCCAGTTAGGATGGCTAAAATCCAAAAGACTCTGAACGATAAATGCTGGAGAGGTTGCAGAGAAAAAGGAACTCTCATACATTGTTGGTGGGACTGCAAAATGGTGCAGCCTCTATGGAAAATGGTATGGAGATTCCTCAAACAATTGCAGATAGATCTGCCATATGACCCTGCTATCCCACTGCTGGGAATATACCCAGAGGAATGGAAATCATCAAGTCGAAGGTATACCTGTTCCCCAATGTTCATCGCAGCACTCTTTACAATAGCCAAGAGTTGGAACCAGCCCAAATGTCCATCATCGGATGAGTGGATACGGAAAATGTGGTATATCTACACAATGGAATACTACTGAGCTATAAAACAGAATAAAATACTGCCATTTGCAATGACACGGATGGACCTAGAGAGAATTATATTAAGTGAAACAAGTCAGGCACAGAAAGAGAAATACCACATGTTCTCACTTATTGGTGGGAGCTAAAAATAAATAAATAAATTCACCCACACACACACACACCCACACCCACACCCACACACACACACACACACACACACACAAACCGGGGTGTGGGGGGGAGAAGATGTAACAATTACAATTCCTTGAAACTGACATGACAAGCATACAGAAAGGATATTGTTTGTGGGAGGGAGGAGAGGGAGGAGGAGGAAGGAGGGAGGTTTCGGTAATGGGCCACAATAATCAACCACATTGTATATTGACAAAATAAAATTAAATTTAAAAAAAAAACAAACCAACGTGATCTTTGTTACTGAATGTTATAACTATGATTTGTTTCCCAAATCATATGGGAAAACTTTGGTGACATTAAATTATTTTCTGCTTAAAACATTAAATTTCAGATGAATAATTTAAGTTCAAATTAACTTAATGTTAGTCCTCTAAATAAAAGCATATAAAAGAAGCCCATTTAGGAAAAAGGAAAATAATGGTGAAAATTCCGTGGCACCTTGAAGGCCAATCTAAAAATACTTCAATAAGCAAAAGCTGAAATCTTCATTTTATCTTTACTTTATTTATATTTACCTGATAAATATTTATTAGCCTTGATAAAAAGGGAACACATTATCAGTATTTTATAAGATTCTTAACTAATTAAAATTTTTAATAAAACATTCATACCTTTCAGTCCATAAGAACTTTTGTTGTTTGGCAGATCCTGAGCAATATTGTGAGAACTTAATGCCAGTTCTGTGGGTCAATGTAAAAATGGAAGGTTTTAACAAATCAAAACAATGAAAGTACTCATCAGAAAAGAAACTGGTCAGCAAATGAAACAGAAAGCATTAAAGCTAATTACATATTGTGCTGCTGTCCAAGGAGAGGGAGATCTACTGCAATGCATACTGTGGCAGGCCACTGTGACTCAAGTTATGCCTGGTGGCTACTGAACATTCAAATTACATCAATTATCCTCATTCTCATTCCCCTATTTACCAAATTCCCTTCCCGCCTGTCAAAGAGAGCATTCTAATACTACTTTTCAGCAAATTTATGAATTAGCACTTTGACTATAAACCAGGTCTTCTAGTTTGGTTAATGTGAGTTTTCCTCAGTTTAGGAATAGATTTGTGACTATTATACCGTCAATCAGGTTTCTGAGTCTATAAGGCTGTATGCAGAACTCTGTCTAATCAACAAGACAGTACCACTTTGTGAGGTCTCTGACACCCGTTTAACAGTATTCCACTACAAAGTCATTTTGCTTATCTAGATGTTGTTCAGCAAGGAATCTGTTACACTAAACGAGAACAAGGAGAAGGAAGGAGGGGAGATGAAAGAGGAGGAGAAGGGGGAAAGGAAGAAGGGGAATAAGGAAAAATAGCAGTTAATTGACTACTTCAACATTCTGCTTTGACACAATTTAAAAAAAAAAAATCAGTGGAGGTTATAAGTAAAGCCACTATAAATCTCTCATACAGAGGTTTGTTCGGGTGTGTGTCCATCCCACTTTCATAAAAACCCAGGAGTGGGACTGTCACATTGTATGGTAAAGGTATGTTTTCCCACCAGGAAAGTCTAAGAGTTCGTTATTCTGCCATGCTCAATAGCACTTGACCTTGTCAGTTCTTTTAAAGCCATTTTAATAGATGAGTGGCGATAACTTACTGTGGCTTTAATTTGTATTTCCTCAATAACTAACTAAATACGATGAATACATTTGTGTGGGAATATTTGCTATCCATATAACCATCTTTGTGAAGCATCTGCTCAAATCTTTTGCTCATTTCTTAATAACTTTTTATTTAGAAATAATTATAGATTCACAGAAAATTACACTTCATCCAGTCTTCACCAATGGTTATATCTCACACAATTATAGAACAACATAAAAGCCAGAAAACTGACATACATATAATGTGTGTATAGTTCTATTGCATTTTTTTATTGTGCTAAAATACACATTTCATAAAATTTACCATCTTAACTCTCTTGTAGGTATTCTTTAGGAGTACAATTTGGTGGCACTAAGTACATTCACAATGTTGTACAACCACCACCACTTATCCATTTCCAGAAATTTTGGATTTTTTTGGTCATTTTTAATTGATCATTTGTTTTTAGGGGTTGTTTTCTTCTTACTGAGTTGTGAGAGTTCTTTATTTATATATTCTGTACACAAGTCCCTTATCAAATATGCGTTTTATAAATATTTTCTCCCAGACTATAGCTTGTCCTTTCATTTCTTTCTTCTCTTCAGAAAAGCAGAATTCTAAAATTTTTGATAAAATCCACTTTATCAAAGTAGAAAAAAAAATTTAATTAAAATTTTTGATAAAATCTACTTTATCAAGTTTTTTATTATTCTTGCTGATAGGGTCCTATATAAGAAATCTTCCCTAAAGCCACTAAGATTTGCCGCTATATTTTCTTTGTAAATTGTAGGTTTCACATTTAGGTCTATTAGCCACTTGCAGTTTTTGTTTGTTTGTTTGTTTTTAATACAGTGTAACGTATGGCATTGATTTGGCTCGTAACCTTTGCCAAAATCAATTAGCCACATGTGTATGTGTTTATTTCTATACTACTATGTTACTGATCTATCTGTCTACTTTTGCCAATTCCACATTGTCTTTGATTACTGTAGCTTTAAAGCAAGTTCTTACAATCAGATAGTGTGTCTTTAAATTTTGTTGTTCTTTTCAAAATTGTTTCAGCTATTTTAGTTCCTTTACTTTTCTATAAATTTTATTTATTTTTTAAAAAGATGACCGGTAAAGGGATCTTAACCCTTGACTTGGTGTTGTCAGCACCACACTCTCTCAAGTGAGCCACAGGCCAGCCCTTCCTATAAAAATTTTTGAGTTGTCAAAAATCCACTAAGATTTTTTTTTTTTTTTTTTGGCGTTTTTTCGTGACCGGCACTCAGCCAGTGAGTGCACCGGTCAGTCCTATATAGGATCCGAACCCGCGGCGGGAGCGTCGCCGCGCTGCCAGCGCAGCACTCTACCAAGTGCGCCACAGGCTCGGCCCAAAAATCCACTAAGATTTTGATTAGAATGGTGTTGAAGCTATAGATCAATTTGGGGAGCAATGACTGTCAACAAAAAAGAGTCTTCAATTTATGAACACCGAATATATCCACTTTCATATGGGTCATCTTTGATTTCCCTCACCATGTTGAATAATTTTCAACATACAATATACAGGGTGAGCATCCCTAAGCCAAAAGTCTGAAATCCCAAACGCTCCAAAATCCCAAACTTTTTGAGAATTGACATGACACACAAGGGAAATGCTCATTGGCGCACTTCGGATTTCAGATCTTTGGATTAGGGATGCTTAACCGGTACATATTCTACAAACTCAAAATCTGAAACATTTCTGGCCCCAAGCATTTTGGATAAGGGATACTCAATCTGTACCTAAGTACTTCACATTTTTGTACTACTATAAGAAGTACAGTTTTTAAAATTTGTTTTCATTTCAATTTGCAATTGTTTATTGCTAGTACAGAAATACCATATCTAGGTTGGACAGTTAACTGTTTAGAGCATGGCCTTGTAACACCAAGGTCAAGGGTTTGGTTCTCCATACCAGCCAGCTACAAAAAAAAAAAAAAAAAACCCCAAGAAACAAATAAATAAAAAACCCAACAAAGACCATATATAGAATTTTACAATTCTATATGCATTTGTTAGAAGTGATCCACAAGTACCCCTAAAAAGGGTGAATTGTATATAAATTACATCTCGATAAATCTGATTAACTAAAAAAAAAAAAAAATCAGTGGGGAAAGTTTTCATGTGATAAACTACCACAGATGAATAAGTTCAAAGATTGACAGTAAAAACTAAACTTCGCAATATTAAGACTTAAGATATATTAAAATGGTATATCCCTCCATTTACTACATCCTCTTTAATTTCTCTTTTAAAATATTTTTCTAGGTAGAAGTCTGTTAATCTTACACGTCACTAGATTTATTCCTGGGCATTTGATATTTTACAAAGCTACTCTCAATTTTTTTTTTCCATTTTCTGTTTGTTAATGGTTTGCAGAAATACATCTGCTAGATCCAAGGTTCAATCCCTGTACTGGCCAACTTCCCCCCCCCCCCCCCCCCAAAATACATTTGATCATGAAACTTGCATCTAGTACATTGTTAAAATCCCTCAATAAGGGCCGGCCTGTGGCTCACTCGGGAGAGTGCGGTGCTGATAACACCAAGGCCACGGGTTCGGATCCCATATAGGGGTGGCCGGTTTGCTCACTGGGTGAGCCTGGTGCTGACAACACCAAGTCAAGGGTTAAGATCCCCTTACCGGTCGTCTTTAAAAAAAAAAAAAAAAAGTTAAAAAAAAAAAAATCCCTCAATAATTCTAAAAATTAATTCTAATAGATTCTTTTATAGCATTGTAAGAAATGACAAGTTTTTTCTCCCTTACCAACCTTTATGACTTCTTTTTTTTCCCCTTATCCTTAGGACCTCCAGTACAGTGGTAAATAGAAGCAACGAGAGTTAAGTACCTTTATTTTGTTTCAAAGGGAAAACATTCAATTTGTCACCATTAACTATAATATTTGCTATAAGTTTTATAGATATCCTTTATCTGATTAAGGAAATTTCCTTGTATTCCTGATTGTCAGGTTTTGATAAAAACTGAATAGATGGCTGCATATAACATGAAATCCACCCTTTTAAACTATACAATTGAATAGTATATTCACAATTTGTGCAACCACAACCACAACTATCTAATTCCAGAACATTTTCAGCACTCCAAAAATAAACCCCATACTCATTAGTAGTTACTCCCTATTTCCCCCTAATTGCTATAACCCTAGGCAACCACCAATGTATTTTCTGTCTCTATACATTTGTCTAATCTAGACATTTTATATAAATGAAAACATAAAATACAAAATATAGGGTCATTTGTGACTGCCTTCTTTAACTTAGCATAATACTTTCAAGGTTCATCCTTGTTGTAGAATATATCCTTTTTATGGCTGAAAAATATTCCATTACATGGAATTTCACATTTTGCTTAAACATTCATGTACTGATGGACATTCGGGTTGTTCCTTCTTTTTGATAATTATGAATTATGCTGTTATGAATAACATTTTTATACACAATTTTACGTGAACCTATGTTTTCCATTCTCTCTGGTACATAACTAGGAGTTCACTGGTTTTTTAAAAGTTAAACAGACTTAAGGCTGGCCAGTTAGCTCAGTTGGTTAGAGCACAGTGTTGTAACACTAAGGTTAAGAGTTCAGATCTCTATGCTGTCCAGCTGCTAAAAAAAAAAAAGTTAAAACAAACTTAAATACCTAGTATAAATTTAATGTGGCCATGATGTATTATCGTTTTTCTGTCTTACTGAATTCTATTTTTCGGTATTTTCAGTTTAAGATTTTTACAAGAATGAGATTAGTCTAATTTCAAACTTGTTGGCACCACATTTATTGACATAAAGAATCTTCTTATGATCTTTAATATCTATATGATCTATCCCAATATTCCCTTTCTTGTTCCTGAAACCAATCATTTATGCTTCTTCACATTCTTATGATTAGTCTCAACAGCAGCTTATCAATTTTACTAGTCTTTCCAAATAATTATTTAAAACTTCTGTTGGTCCTCTCTGGAATATCTCTATTTCTCCATCAATAGTACTTCTAGGACAATAGCACTGTCTTATGTTTTGGCCAGGGTTGAAGTCATATGAATGTTTGCTTCTTGATAATTTATTATGCTATACTTCTATATTTCGGGTTATATTTCCATTAAATGTGAAATTATGGCTTTATAAATATAATCTCAATAGTTAGTGTATATTACCATGAATAAATCCTCTGATGAGCTCTATGTAAATAAACTGACAAATATTTACCCATGAATTTCAGAAAATAAATCCCAAAATAGCAGGATACAGTAAAACCTGCAGAAGCAATGTTGCCCCAAGCCCATCTATCAGCTACCACTTTACCGGGCCAAATTTTAGTGTCCCCGATTAGGAATGGTAAGTACTTTCAGTAAAAAGTCTTCTTCTATGAAATTCTACATATCTGTGACACACTGTGACTGGACTGTGGGTTTGCATTGCTTTATGCAGATTACCTTATACAGTCTCTTTCTCAGAGTGCAGAAGGGAAAGTCAAATTCCTCATCATCAACGAGATCTATACATGAAAGACTTTGGAGGTAAGAACCAATTAAGAGTAGTCTCAGAGATAAGACAGTAGCCTGTTTTTCATGCTTCTCCATCAGCACACTCAGACTTCATCTTTGTATGAAAACATAAAAGTTTTAATAGCTCAAACATTTGAAATCCATCTCTGACAAAAAATAGAACACTTACCAGTTCCCTCACCTGCACCATTCTGAGCAGCTTCCCAAACTAACTTTGTCCCACTCCCATCTGTAGATGGAGAATCTGAGTAGTCTGCAGGATTAAATGTCCTGGGGTTTAAAATAAAGAATAAAGGCAAATAAAGCAAGAAAAGCTACAAAATTAACTGTACATGATCTTCCCTCAAACAAGCCCAGCTCCTTTAACAGCCACTGTAAAAGACTTCACCCTCCTTCTCCTATTTATTTGCAGGTAATTCCTCAGCCATCGGGATGATGGATGGCCTTATTTTCCTAAAATGCTGCCCTCTGCATCCTAAAGCAGATATGAAGACCTAGAATCTTTCAAGGCAGAATAGTTCTAATGGAAGGTCTCACTGCAAACTAAGGCATAAATAGGCAACATATCTTTTCTTCCCAAGTCAGAATCCAAGCTTGGTTTTGAACCTTTTGCAACAGAATTATATGCTCCTTCATGTATAGAAACACTGGATATAGATAAGAAGAAAATGTTTTGTTTAGCAATTCTCTTTTCATTAAGATCCTAAACTGAACACAAGTAAGAAATTATGATTCAAAGGTCTAACATGGGCCAACATAAAAACTACCTTTAAAATTTTCACAAAGAATATAAACAAAAAAATCCACAAAATAGTTTAAAGCTAATAGGCTGGACTTACATGTTTAAGTGCTCCTGCCAGTTCGTTCCCTTTGGTTTCATCCCTCCTTTTCCCACAGGGAGATCAGGCAGAAAACAGACATGGTAGGAGGCATCATCATTTACTAGAAGCCACTGACTACAAGAGTGCTGCCCTGAAGTTATAAGGAGGGACAAAGGGCTTGTCCTGGAGCCAATTCCCTTCCTTCCTTGACTGTCATCTACATATGGCTTCCAAAAGATGTCTGAAAACTTAAAAGTATCACTTTTACATAGCAAGAACTTCATTTACTTATTCAAAGACAATTGTTGGATTTACCAACATAAGTCTTAGGCAGTGGTTTCCAACTAGGGGAATTATATACCCTCTTCCCAAGAAATATTCGGCAATAGCTATAGACATTTTCATTGTCACAACTTCACGATGGGTGCATCTGGTAGGGAGAGGAGAGGGATGTTGCTAAAATCCTACAATGTACAGGATTCCCCACCAGTCCAATAAAGTATTATCCAATGCAAAACATCAATAATGCCAGGGCTAGAAACCGTGCTCTGATACCTATTAAAATATCTATCATATATGTGCTATTTCGCTTGTTAGTAAATTCTTTTTAAGTATAGAAAACATCTGACTGACGAGAATAAATAAATTGGGTACAGGGTAGAGAAATGGAAATTAGAGTAACAATTAGGAAAGAAGATCACTACAAAAATAATATGGCTGTAACTTACCCCATGCTTTGGGTTGAGAACTTTCCTATCCCTCTCCCTCTACCATGTCCAAATCCTTAAAAAAAAAAAAAAAATTACAGTAATAAAATAATACTCATGTCCTACACAATTATACTTCTATCGACTTTTTGATCCTATCCAGGGCACCCAATTTGCTGGTCCCTGCTGACTCAACTACCTACCCAGTTAGTGACTTCAAAAGCTAGAAAAGAATTTTATTCTACTTGTGTAATATTTGGGATATGCGATAAATTAGCATGGGCAAGTTACATAATAAAACAGTCTGCATCTTTTAAAATCAGCTAGTGTAAACACCATAACAACATAAGCCACTACTAAAAAATAAAATGAGAACAAGAAGCAACTGCAAAGTAAGCTGAAGGCACTGTTAAATATCGTTTTTTTAATACTAGGACTTTAATCAATGACCACAATGGCAGCAAGAGAATAAGCAAGAAGAGAAAATTCTGTTCAGCACCTCTCCATTTTCTCTTCATTAATATCCTAAAGCTGAAGTTAAACACCTAAACTTAAAAACTAAAACTATAAAACTCTTAGAAGAAAACATTAGGCAAAATCTTCACAATACTGGATTTGGCAATGATTTTTTGGATACAAAACCAAGGGCACAGGCAACAAAAAAAATAGACAAACTGGACTTTAAGGTCAACAGAATAAAAAGGCAACCCATAGAATGGAAGAAAATATTTGCAAATCATATAACTGATAAGAGAGTAACATCCTAAATATATAGAAAACTCCTAAAACTCAACAACAAAAAGCAGCCCAATTCAAAAATGGGCAAAAGACTTAAATAGATATTTCTCCAAAGAAAATATACAAATGGCCAAAAAGCACATGAAAATATACTCAACACTGCTAGGGCTGGTCAATTAGCTCAGTTGATTAGAGCACAGCCTTATAACACCAAGGTCATAGGTTCAGATTCCCTTACTGCCCAAAAAAAAAAAAAAAAAGAGAGAGAGAGAGAGACAGAGAAAAGATATTCAACATTACTAATCATTGTACTAATCATTGGGGAAATGCAAATCAAAGCCACAATGAAATACCACTTCACACCCATTAGAATGACTACTCCAAAAATAAAAAACAAACAACAACAACAAAACCCAGAAAATAACAACAAATATTGGCAAAAACATGGAATGCTGCATCCTTGTGCTCTGCTGGTAGAAATGTAAAATGGTACAGCTACTATAGACAAAACAAGTATGGCTTTTTAATTTTTTTGTATGGTAGTTGCTCAAAAAATTTAATATCGAATTACCATATGCCATATGATCCAGCAATTCCACTTCTGGATATATACCCAAATAAAGAATTGAAAGCAGGGTCTCAAAGAGATATTTATATACCCATATTTATAGCAGCATTATTCACAATATCCAAAA
The DNA here is from genome assembly GCF_027409185.1 of Cynocephalus volans. Lineage (NCBI taxonomy): Eukaryota > Metazoa > Chordata > Mammalia > Dermoptera > Cynocephalidae > Cynocephalus > Cynocephalus volans. The sequence continues at coordinate 42,962,127 of NC_084476.1, read as the reverse complement.
GGTGGAAGCAACCCATGTATTCACTGACAGATGAATAGATAAGCAAAATGTGGTATACACATACAACAAAATATTATTCAGCCTTAAAAAGGAAAGAAATTCTGAGACAAGCTACAACATGGATGAACCTGGAGGACATAATGCAAAGAGAAATAAGCCACAAAAGGTACCTAGAAGAATCAAGCTCAGATGCAGAAAGTAGAATGGTGGTTGCCAGAGACTAGTGGGAAATGAAAGGTGAGGTTACTATTTAAAGGGTATAAAGTTTCAGTTTTGCAAGATGAAAAAAGTTCTGAAGATGTATGGTGGTGATAGTTGCACAACAATGTGAATGTACTTAATGCCACTGAACTACACAATTAAAATTGGTTAAGATGATAAATTTTGCCTTACGTATATTTCGCCACAATAAAAAAAATTGGGGACGGGGGGGGGGGTACTAAACCAAACACCTAAAGGAACTGTGATTCAGAGGTCCAACAAGAACCAAAGCTAGAGACAAAACCAGATGGTGAAATGAGAAAAGCAAAGGAGTTTCTAGCTGAAGAGGTAGCCATTTCTACATAAATCAGAAACTCCAGATACTTTTCAAGAGGGTAAAAAAACTATTATTATTTTAAACAGCTGTCCTTAGGCACTGATTAACTATGATTATCTTCATTTTTCTTCATTTTTATGGCACCACAGTTCTCCACAGCTAAACCACTATGAACTGTACTTGACAAACCCCACTGACACCTTTGCGATAAAAGCCATAATGATGAAATACCAAAAGGAACTACAATATCTTTAAGCAAAGCCATGTTCAAGTTGACCTCACCCTAAACTTCCTCATTCCTAACACTTGATTCAATAAAACTGTGTTAATAAATGACATTTTTCCACTTAAAAACAAATTAATAGAATGAACACATAAAAGACCCATAAAGGTGCAGTTTATATTATCTTGAATAACTTATATCACCTTGTTTATTATCATGTATAGTTGACTTAACCAATAGTTCAAGTTAAATTATGAAAAATATGGTCTTGACAAAAATAGATTCCCAGAGACGATGAAATAGAGAAAATGTCCGAAAAAGTGAAAGAATTTTCAAAATGCATAAGTGGCTACTATCTGTTATAGCACTGGCAAAAGGCAAAGGTGAGACTTCACACAGAGCTATGACCACCCTTACAAGACTGTTGGAAATTCACCTAATTAGCTCTAAGAAAAAAGCTTTCAGTCTACAGATTTTGGCAAGAATACAATCCAAAAATTTAGGAATAAGATAATTTAATCTCAAAATTTAAAGAAAAAAAAGCAAGCTATCAAACAAGGAAACTCATTCTCAGGACTTAAACCCCTGAACAATAAACAAAATCTAGTACATTCATACAATGAATTATTATTTGGCCATAAAAAGGAATGGAGTGCTGATGCATGCTACAACATGGATGAACCCTTAAAATATTAAGCTAAGAGAAAGAAGCCAGTAATAAGACCACATATTATATGATTCCATTTATAGGAAATGTTTAGAATAGAAAAACCAAAAGAGACAGAAAGTATACTGGTTGCTTAGGGGGAATTAAAGAATTGGGGGAATGACAGAGGGTACAGGTTTTCCTTTTGAGGTGATACAAATGTTTTAAAATTGATTGTGGTGATGGTTGTACAATTCTGAATATACTAAAAATCAATGAATGGTACATTTTGTTTTATTTTTTTGGCAGCTGGTCTGTATGGGGATCTGAACCCTTGACTTTGGTATTGTAACACTGAGCTCTAACCAACCAAGCTAACCAGCCAGCCCTGAACTGTATACTTTAAATGGGTGAAATGCATGGTATGTGAATTTTATCTCAAGAATACTTTCTTTTTGGCTTTGTATAAAGAACTGGAAAGAAAGAAGGAAGATGAAACACTTAACTGTGTTCATGTGTACTCACTGTAACAAGAGAATCCATTTCAATGGCATATGTGTAACAAATGGCACTAACAGTTCTTAAATATTAAGAAAATACTGACAAATTTTAAAGGGGAGATTCTGTAAGAAATCAATAAATAATATCTAAAATTGGGACTGGAAACAAAATGTGCAAGGAAAAGAAGACTGAAAGGGAAAGGCCAGAAAAAGTTGAAGACATCCTGCAAGTTCCCTGGAAAAAGTCAGAATCAACTACATATATCTCTGTCTCTAATGAGTAGCAGCTACACACAAGTATTAACCACAAATAAGCTAAATATCATCATCAGATTTTTAAAAATTTGTCTCACCTTCTCTATAAATTTTAGCAAGATAACAAAATTGTTTGGTTCTACTCACCTGGGCAGTAATGCTACCAGTAACATTGTTTTCTGTGTATTCCATTTCCCAACATTGTTATCTGGTACAAAGATTTATCTAACAGCTCAGAATAAAGATGCAGAGTCTCTTAATCAAGAAAAACAAGTCCAATGCTTCCATAAATTATCATAACAAATAAACCACTGTTATGGTAAACACTGTACCTTTTCTCCTACAGAACTGGGACTCTGAACTACATCTCTGTTGAATGACGGCTCAAGTTTAATTTTCTATTATGACTATTCAAATATTCCTACCTTTTATGCTGAGAGCGATAATGGAAAAGTTGCTCAATACTTTTTTAAAAAGCCAAAACTCAAAGACCAACCAACCACCCCTAGGGCAAACCCTAACTGCAAACATTCCTCTGGCTTCAAACACGTGTAACCTAAAGAGAACGAAATAGGGAAAATGAACCTAAGAATATAGAAAGCAATCCCTTTCCTTCATCCCCAGGAGATAGTGAGGAGGGTTTTGACAACAGCCAGCTGTACCAGCTGTACCAGAAACAGTGTAGACTTAAATTTATCACTTCCCACTCTGACATGAAAGTTGTTTGTTGTTATTGTCGTTTTTGTTAGCTGGCCAATATAAGGATCTGAACCCGTGACCTTGGTGTTACCAGTGCCAGGCTCTCCCCTAAATGAGCTAACCAGCCAGCCCTGACATGAAAAATTTTTAAGGTCCTGACTAGTCTGAAGTTTTTTTTACATCGACAAAAATCCTGAATTTTCAGGGCTGGTTCAATGATACAGAGGGTGCCGCTCCCACACACAGTGCAGGACATCTCTGGGATTGCATGGGACAGGGACTTAGGAGTCAGGCAAGCTATGCCTCTATGTCCCTAGGCCAGGGTAAATTCTGAAAGAGATAGGAATATCCTTCTCCAACTCCAAAGCAGCCTAAAGAAATCAAATGACAATGGCAAAATACCCCTGGGATTCAGTGAAGAAAGCTTAGAAACCACCTTATATCCCCTATATTAGCTTTTCCTTAGCAAAGTCTGATGATAAATGTATCTCTGTAATTGTTTCAGGAAAGAATGGCTTCTAATATCAGTGAATAAAATTGTGATTAAAAAAAGATTATTTACATAGTCTCTGAGTACACCCCCCAAATATTAATTATTGGGGGAATGGAGGGGTAGGGTAGTAAGTTTACAAAGAAGAAATTTGGCAGAAACCACCTTCCTTAATAAAGTAATCAAGGAAGGGCTGATCTTTTCCAAGAAACAGTGGAAGCAGAGCAGAAGCAGCAATGGACCTTCCGCAAGTTCACCTACCATCTCGTGGATCTCAACCAGCTGCCTGACATGTCCTACAAGCAGCTGATGCCACTGTATAGTGCCTGGCAGCCGTGTTGCCTGAACCATGACATTCAATGGAAGCAGCACTCACTGAAGTGCCTGTGCAAGGCCAAGAAGGAGGCACCACCCGTGGAGAAAACAGACATGGTGAACACTCACCTGCAGGATATAATCCTCCTGCCTAAGAAGGTGGGCAGCGTGGTGGGCATCTACAATGCCAAGACCTTCAACCAGGTGGAGATCAAGTCTGAGATGATCGGCCACTACCTGGGCAAGTTCTCCATCACCTACAATCCCGTGAAGCACAGCTGGCTGGGCATTGGGGCCACCCATTCCTCCTGTTTCATGCCCCTCGATTAGCCTCCTTGGCCAATAAAGGCACACGCATCTCCGAAAAACAAAAAAACAAAAAACAAAACAAAAAAACCCCATAACACCACCAATAATGGAACAAATCCGTATCGTGTGGCCTCTGATAGGATGCGCTGAAGACAGTTACCATCAACTTGTAATATTCCTGCCACAAAACACATAACCTGAATCCAATCTTGAGGAAACTTCTTAGATTAATATTCAAGAACACTCTACAAAAAAAGTCAATACACTTCAAGGCCAGGAAAGACAAAGAAAGACTGATGAACTGTTCCTGGTTGATGGATATTTATGTGCGGTACTAGATTGGATCCTGGGCTAGAATATTTTCTTTTTTGCTATAAAGGATGTTGGCAGGAAAACTAGCAAAGTTTGAATAAGGACCAGAGATAGCATCAATAGTAATTTGCTGATTTTATCATTTTAATGTAGTTTTTTAAGGGAATACCTTTTTTTAAGGATGCACACACTGAAATATTGAGGTGTAAATATCATTGTCTGCAACTTACACTCAAAGATCTCAGAAAAAAAATATGTACATACAGAGAGAATGGTAAAGTGTATGTAAAAAACTATTAAAATTTGGGAATCTGGGTGGATGGTGTGCAGAACTGTTGTATTTTTTTTATTTCAAAATGAAATTTTAAAACTTCATTGCTGGGCAATTCTGTTCATACTTTTATGTCAACACGAAGATTTCATTCTGAGAAAAATTCAAGTTTCTTACCATTTTAGGATCTTTGCACTAGCACTTCCTTCTACACAGAAGGCTCCTGTCCAGATTTTCACTTGTTTTCTCCTTCCTCACCTTAAAAAACACCTCCTCAGAAGCTTCCCAAGGACACCTCAATGACACTTGATCACATCACTCATTATTTTCTTAAGTAAGATGAATATTGTTATTTTATTGTCTCTCCTCCTCCCCAGCCCAAAATATGAGGGACCATATGTCTTATCCACAGCAGTATCTTCAACAACATAATAGGAATGTAAATATTACCTGTTGCATTTAAGACTGATAGGTTATCCAAATTTCATAACAGAGATTCTTCAATGGATTAAACTCATATTTAGAGGTGCAATAATGTCACTATATAATTACAGGAAATAACCCAGCTGTTCAGCAACTAATTTTAGAACACTGCATTTTGTCAAATGCTATGTGGAGCCAGGACTCAAGAAGGACTCTGCACCAGGACTGCAGAGGATTCAAAAATTAAAAGTAGAAAAAAGAGCTGCTGTTGTGACTGGCACATGTAGGGCAGAATCGATATCAAGAGAACGGGAAGCATAATTTTTTGGTATTTAGGCAGCTGGTGATTGTTCATCCTAACACCCTTACTCACTGTCTAAATAAAAGGATGTATTAAAAAAATTAAAAATACAACGTTAGCACATAGTAGGTGCTCAAAATTACTTTTCACTTTTATTATATGGACCCTATTCATGTAATAATTAGTTTTAAAAGTAGAGGAACTAATTTGGGTTGCTAAATACAAAACAGTGAGGTAGGTAAGGTAAAGTAAAGGAATAAGAAAGGCTAGGGAGTAAACTACTGTTGGCTTTTTCACAGCATTATTTTTCTTTCATCCAGAAGAAAACCAACTTCCTGCAACCTCAAAGATAATTCACTACTTTAACTGACTCAATCTCACCAAAAGAAAAGACCAAAACAATACACACAAGCTGCCAAACCATGCACCAATACACAAGATAAAGAAACATACAGGAGTAAAGGACTAACTTAACTATAATTTCTTTCACTTATTTACATAACATAAAAGTAAGTGTCAAATTGGTTAACAGACAGAAAGAATGATTGTTTTGTAACGATGAACAAGCTAACTATCCTGATTTAACTATCACACATTATACACAACTACTGATAGTCAAATTTGTACCCAACAAATATGTAAAATAAATAAAAAAATAAGTGTCTATGACGTAACCTAATCTTCACACTGAGAATGTCATTTCCAATACATTTACATATTCTGCCACAGCACAGAAAAAAGATGGAGCTATGCATGAAGTCTACATGAAAAGTACTTTAATATCTTTTTCTGCATAAAGCAAATTCAACACAAACAAAACAATAAAAGTGGTGAGACACACTAAACTTTATATTATTCTGGAGATCCTAAATATGCCAAGACTAAAAAATAATGAGTGTATTTTTCTTTAGGAAAAATACATAGTAGAAAGTACAAATAAATAAAAGATGGGAAAAGCATATGAAACAAAGGCTTATATGATATCTTAAATAACTGAAGGAAAGAACTCCTAAAATTTTTAAATACACTGATGTACATACAGAGTAATAGCAATTTACACACTATTCTCTATTAAACAATTTCTCTCTGCTTATCTCTTTCCTGCTCTTCAGAATACTGTCTGAAAAAACACAAGTTTAGTTGCTCTTTCCCTATGATCATCATACATGAGGTAGAAACCAATACAGACAGGCCCACTATTCCTTGCAGTAGACTTTTACAACCCTGGAGCTATGTGTCAGCAAAATCCTAGAAAAGCTCAGCAGAACTGCTGGCAGCCAGCATCCCCCCCGCCTTTTTTTTAAACCACGGATAAACTATCAAAGGGCCTACTGAAAAACATACTTAGCCAATTTTCTAATAATTCCATTCTAGCCCAATTCCTTTGCAAAATCCTCAATTTCAACTCTAATAGCCAAAAATCTTATAAAAGATATACTCTATAGGAATGATTTTCCAATGGTTTCAGCTTGAATTTGGCTCCTCTCCATACTTGTGAAAAGTTACTATTATAGTGAAGCCAACTGATCATGCCAAGAACAAATGGCAAAACCACCAACAAAAAACAAACAAGTAGGTAGTTCAGTGTGTCTAGGTGCTTTTATATAAAGCTATTGTAATAAATTTTGACTAGGAAAGTTAACTGCCCACTTTATAACCTATTCAAATGGACCATGGTTTTCATTGTTTGTATTCTGTTCCTATTCACTGTTATATTTACCAATGAAAAGATTATATGAACAATCACCACACGGTCCAGAAAAGAACTTGAAAACACAGATCCCCTGGAGAATTCATCTGTGCTATTCGCAATTAAGAAACACTCTATAGTGACTTCATTAGGGTACTTCAAGAAGTTCATGGAAAGTTTCATATTACCTTTTAATTCTATTTTTCTACAAACTTTCTGAAGTATGCTAATACATGGCCTACTAAGTTTTATTTATTTTAGTTTCATTTGCCTAAATAAAAGCAAAGTAAATATCAACTCTACCTGAAAATAAGGCTTGAATTGTGTCCCTCAAATTTCCAGGTACTGGAAATTTGGCACCTACTATAACTGTTGAGGGTGGGAAATCCTATTATGGTAATTGAAAAGTGGGCCTTGAAGAGGTGATTAGATTGTAAGACTATCCATTGTGAATGGATTAATAATGGTGGTCAGGGGCACCGTTCTGAGGGCTTTAAAAGGAAAACACATGAGAGTATCTTTCTCTCTCTGCTCTGCCATTTTCTGCCATGTGAGACTCCTACACTGCTATAAAGCCACCACCAAAGAAGACCCTCACCAGATGTGTTCCCTGGACTCTGGACTTCACAGCTTCTGAAAATGTAAGAAATAAATTTTGTTTTCTTAACCAATCACCCAGTTCCAGGTATTTTGTTATAAGCAACAGAAAAGGACTAATACACTATCCATCCTTACTCCACTCCTACCTATGCTCCTTCTCCAACTCAATGGCTGTTACCTTAATGTATTTATATAACAATGAATCTGATCAATTTGTATAACAGGTGAGCCTTTAATCTTTAAATATGTCCCTCAGTAGCCAATCCAAGTACTATGACTACAGTGTTACTCTCAAAGGGCCAAACTGAAGCATTCAATAGTGCAGCTTCGATTTGACTATTTCCCTAAGAAGTTCATCAAGGCCAGAAGAAGCATCTCAAGGACCAAAAACCTTCTCCCTGATAAGACACTCTGGGTTCTTATGTATTCTTGAAACCTTAAAAACAAAGGAATTTCAGAGTAATGATATATATTTTTTTTAATTTTATTTTGTCAATATACAATGTGGTTGGTTATTGTGGTCCATTACCGAAACCTCCCTCCCGCTCCCCCCTCCCACCGAACAATGTCCTTTCTGTTTGCTTGTCGTATCAACTTCAAGGAATTGTAGTTGTTCTGTCTTCTTCCCCCCCCTCCCGGTTTTTTTTTTGTGTGTGTGTGTGAATTTATTTATTTTTAGCTCCCACCAATAAGTGAGAACATGTGGTATTTCTCTTTCTGTGCCTGACTTGTTTCACTTAATATAATTCTCTCAAGGTCCATCCATGTTGTTGCAAATGGCAGTATTTCATTCGTTTTTATAGCTGAGTAGTATTCCATTGTGTGGATATACCACATTTTCCGTATCCACTCATCCGATGATGGACATTTGGGCTGGTTCCAACTCTTGGCTATTGTAAAGAGTGCTGCGATGAACATTGGGGAACAGGTATACCTTTGACTGATTTCCATTCCTCCGGTTATATTCCTAGCAGTGGGATAGCTGGGTCATATGGTAGATCTATCTGCAATTGTTTGAGGAACCTCCATACCATTTTCCATAGAGGCTGCACCATTTTGCAGTCCCACCAACAATGTATGAGAGTTCCTTTTTCTCCACAACCTCACCAGCATTTATCGTTCAGGGTCTTTTGGATTTTAGCCATCCTAACTGGGGTGAGATGGTATCTCAGTGTAGTTTTTGATTTGCATTTTTGAGCAAAAAGAACAAAGCTAGAGACATCATACTATCTGACTTCAAAATACATTATAAAGCAACTATCAAAACAGCATGATAACTGCATAAAAAACAGATTCATCAACCAGTGCAACAGGATAGAATGCCCAGAAATGAACCAACACATTTATGGTCAACTGATTTTTGGCAATAGTGTCAAGACACACAATGGGGAAATACAGTCTATCTGATAAATGGAGCTGAAAAAACTGGTTGTCCAGATGCAGAATAATGAAATTAGATCCTTATCTTATACCATCAACAAAACCAACTCAAAATGGATTAAAGACTTAAATGTAAGACCTAGAACTATAAAACTGCTAAAAGAAAACATAAGGAAAAAGCTCCATGACATTGGTCTGGGCAAGGATTCTTTGGATATGCGGTTTTCTTTGGAAACTCAGGCAACAAAAGCAAAAAAAGACAAATGGGACTACAACAAACTAAAAAGCTCTGCATAACAAAAGAAACAATTAACATAAGAGACAACCCACATAGAAGGAAAAATATTTACAAGCTATACATCTGATAAGGAGTTAATATCCAAAATACATAAGGAACTCAACTCAATAGCAAGAAAACAAATAACCTGATTTTAAAATGGGCAAAACATTTGAACAGACACTTCTGAAAAGAAGATATGCAAACAGGCAACAGGTTCGTGAAAAAATGCTCAGCATCACTACTCATTAGCGGAATGCAAATTAAAACCACAATGATATTATTACCACATATCTGTTACAATGGCTTTTACCAAAAAGATGAAAGACAAGTGTTGGCAAGAACGTGGAGAAAAGAGAACTCTGTTGGTGAGATTGTAAATCAGTACAGCTGTTATGGAAAACAGTATGGAGTTTCCTCAAAAAACTAAAAGTGAACTATCTCTGATCCAGCAATCCTACTTCTAGGAATATATCCAAAGTAACTGAAATCAGTATGTCAAAGGGACATCTGCATTCTCATGTTCAATGCAGCATTATTTACAATAGCCATGATATGGAATCAACCAAAGTGTCCATCAACAGATGAACGGATAAAGAAAATGTGGTATTTATACAGAATTCAATACTATTCAGCCTTTTAAAAGAATGAAATTCAGTCATTTGGGACAACATGGATGAATCTGGAGGACATTATATTAAGTGAAATAAGCCAGTCACAGAAAGCCAAATACTGCATGATCTCATTTATATGTGAAATCTAAAATAAACTGATACAGAGATAAAACATAGCTGAACAAACAATAAAATAAAATAAAATTTTTAAAAGTTGAGTTCATGAGTACAGTAGAATCATGGTTACCACAGGCCACGGTGGGGGTGGGGAGATGGGTACTTGCTGGTCAAAGGGTACAATGTTTCGGCTAGACAGGAAGAATAAGTTTTGAGATCTGTTGCACAACAATGTGACTACAGTCAATAACGTATACAACTGACTACTCAATAACACATGAGTTTGAACTGCACGGATCCCATTACGCATGGGTTCTACATCCTCAGATTTAACCAATGGTGGATTGAAAATACAATATTCGAGGGATGCAGAACCTGCATCTACAGAGTGTGAACTTCTTGTATATGCAGGTTAGCAGGGCCAACTGGGGGACGTGAACGTACGTGGATTTTGGTATACAGAGAGGTCCTCGAACCAATCCCCCACAGATACCAAGAGACAACTGCAGTTCAAAATAACTGAGAGAGACTGGTCCGAAGATAGTGAGTTATCTCCACTGATTGTTCAAAGTCAATTACAGATCAAACTTCTTGTTCTACTCTTCCCCTTTTTCTCACTACTGCACTTGACTAGTGTTGAAAGAGAGAGAGAGAGAGAAGGAGGGAGGGAGGGAGAGGGGGAAAGAACAAGAGTAAACTTCAAATAAATCACGACAAAAAATGTTAAAAGAGGTGATAGATATGTATGTTAACTTGATTTAATCGCTGCACATTGTGTACATATAAGAACATCACACCGTATTCCATAAGTGCAATGCAATTATGATTTGTAAATTAAAAATAATTTTAAAGAAGTTTTTTAAATACTATCACATAGGTAAGACACATTTGTTCAAGTCCAACATAGGTGAATTTAATAAAAACTCGGAGCTTTGAGTTTTAAATTATTCATAAAAAGGGTTTTCTCAGCTCATCTGAAAACAAACAGGTTTCTTCAAAACTACATAATCCAAACAGTAAGGCATCAGTAAGCAAATCATAAGACTTTAGAAGACCAACCATTCTTTCACAGTACAATGCTATCCCTAGACAGAGCCCAGTAAAGCAACAGCCTGACCTTCTTCCTCTGATCACAAGCATTTCTATCTCTCTTATTCTGGCTCACCTCTACCACGGGCTCGCTTGCCCCGGTCCGAAGGTTTGTCCCCTTGATTGCAATCAATTCCATTCTCTTCGCCTCTAACTAAGGGAAAAAAGAGCATAAAAATCTCTTTTCATTCCAAACCTCTTGTCCATAACCTTACCAGGCGCCTTTCATTCACTCATTCATTTATTTATTGTAATGACTGGCCAATACAGGGATTGAACCCTGGACCATGTTAGCAGCACCATGCTCCAACCAACTGAGATAACTGGCCAGCCCCTCAGAAACCTATTAAAGGCAAGGACAAAATAACAAAAAGACTAAAAGCAGGCTAAAATTTAAACAAAAGTTTCAGAAAACAAGAAAAATAAAAACAAACAAAAGTAGTTTAAAAACTGAATGATAGCACATCTTGCTTAATTCTATGTAAAAATTCTGAAAAGAAATTAAAATAACATATAGATTTTTCTTTTTTCTATTTGAACTTGCCCTCTCCTAAAGTGTTTGCTTCAAAGAACCATATTATTTATGCAACTATGTAGTATACCACAGAATTTGCTCATTAGTTAAGTTTAAAGCCTGGAAAGGCACAGAAAAATAGCAAAATAGCAATATCCAGGTTTCCCTAAGATACTGTTCAGAAAATGTCAACACACAGTCTTTTCTTGATCCCTATATTGACAATGACTCTATATAATACAAAAGTTTTATGAGAGAGATTGACATGGCTTGCTCCCCTCACCTCTTTCAGGGTTTAACTCACATGATAAGTTCCTAGTGAGACCTTTCTTGGCAATCCATTTAAATTTGCCATCCCCCTTCCTATAATCCTCATCTATCTTTTTGCCTTTGTTTTTCCTCATAGCACAGTTTCTACATAACACTGTTAAATTATTATTAATATAAAATATTTTATTTCTTTTTTATTGTTATATCCTAGTCACCTTCATTAAAAGGTAAGATTTAGGAGGGTAAAGATTTTTTTGTATGTTTTATACACTGCTGTATACCAACAAGAGTTCACACTACAAAGTAGGTACTCAATAAATAGCAGTAGAATAAACAAGCTGCAAAAGTCTTTTTATTTACTTTTTATGCATACAAAACTTAGCTACTTTGGTACATCTTCACAGCAGGCATGGCTGTTTTGGGTAAACGGTGCCAAAACCGGGGTCGAATAAAAAATACTGAGGCCAGTTAGCTCATGTGGAAGAGCACAGTGCTAGTAACACCAAGGTCACAGGTTCAGATCCCCATACCAGCCAGCTGCCCCCACCCACCCAAAAAGTACTGAGAAAATCTTGCCTATTCAACACCTTCCTTGCTCCTGTACCATAAGTATCCGTAAATGGGAAGAAAAAACAGATTCATCTATCAGTGAGTGACACCCACCCACCCACACACACATATCTTTAAAATTAGAAAATGCATTTGATTCATAACACAAGGAAGTATTAAAACTCACAACCTACCTACAGCCCAGGTCAGTGCTGATATGAAATTGTATCAGAGGCTCTAACGAACTACTCAGTTGCAGCTCATTATTAGAGTTAATTATTAGAACAAATTTTGCATTGGGCAGTGGATTTATAGGCATTCTTTGGACTGGTTTTTCAGTTTTTCAGAATGTATGAAAATTCATAAGAAAGTTGAGGAAAAAGGTCTGTACTTACACTCTCTGGAACGATTGCCACCTCTTCCTTTCCGGTTGTTGTTTCCACGTCCATGACTTGCTTCTCTCTCACTTCTCTTCTCTTTTTTCTCTTTGTTTTCCGAACTTTCTTTTACAAAGTTCTTCTTCTTCCCCCCAACAGTCTCCCATGAAGTCTATCAAAGAGAAGAGTTGTTATTCAGAGATGTCATTCAAAGTGCATACAATTATCAAGGATACATGAATGTATGTTCCAGACCTAACTACTCACCACTTGCAGCTCATTTGCCTATCATTTTAATTATTTTTCATACAGTTCTACTCTCTTGATGATAAAGATGACAAACCTCTTGCTAAGCTTCTGTTGCTATATAGAGCACAAATAATTATAGCTATTAACTGGCCTGACAACACACTACATGTTTTCCCACCACAGATTCTTTTCTTATGCTGATTTAGGAATAAAGTATGTGTCATTTCCCCAAGCTCCTACTATACAACACCCCACATACGCATAATAGGCCTTTAACCTACGAATATATAGATCAATTCAAAGACTACAAAATTACTTAGAATGATGGCCTAAATTCTCCAGGAACACAACTTTGCCTATTCAATTATCCAAAATAAACATCTAAAAATAATTTAATGGTAAACAAGTAAAATTTTGCACTGGATTTTTTTTTTTTTTTAAGTACCCAAAATTGCAACCTCAAAGAACTGCTCTAATGAGAAATCAAATGATTTATGTAACCTCCCTTCTCTACCACCCCTCCCCTAATGGTGATGCCAAATCTATAAGTAAACATAAGACTATCAAAGCAGGGTATGTTACTGGCAAATCCCAGTGTTGGCCCACTAAGTTTCTATTTGCTTTTTCATAATCTACCTTACTTCATAAGGGATTTGAAATGACTAAAGCTTTTTGAAAATCTTAAAAAGAAAATTACTAAGATTGTATATCTAAATAAAAATAAGCACTGGAAATTAATAAACTAAAATTCAAGTGATATAGCTGAATTATTTCCAAAATAGTAGAAGACAACTTCAAAACACTTTTTAAAAATGGAAATTTTACACTTCTGCAAACCTCTGATGAGCCCCTACATTTAATTAGATATAAAATGACTGAATGTGAAGATAATATGAATTAAAACAAGTTATTTTCCACTTCTAGGCTTTGGTAAAGATTAAAGATATTGACGACACCTGATAGTTAAGATGGAACAGTCAGGTGTTCTCTTACAGTTCTGGTGAGCATGTGTCTGTTTTAACCTTCCTATAGTATCCAAATTTTAATTGGTGCACACTCTTTGACCCAGGAATTCTACTTCTAGGCTTTTTTTTCAATGAAAATAATCTGATAATTATACAAACTTTTATGTAGAGACAACGGTTAACAGGAGCGGGGGGTGGGGCAAAATATCTAACTTGGAGACGATTCCAGTATGCCCATAAAGGGAATAGTATGTTGACATTTAAACAGTTATACAGGTAAATGTAGAAAGAGGTCCCTGATGTAAGTAAAGCAAGCTATAGCAAACTATCAAACAGCATATAGAACAGGATTACATTCTTTAATTAAATAGGTGCTTGTGTATATATTGAAGTGTTAGAAGTATTAATCTAAGGACATTTAATTTGATTAAACCTTTTTATCTTTTTGCATTGCTTTCCTAACTAGAGGAAAAATAAGGGGAATAAATCCATAAATTTATTATGTTTGCTAATATGAATAAAGTAGACAACTGCCTAAGACAAAATCAGTCCTCTTAGGTTATCAAGACAAAAAGTAAATTCCAGAGGTCCTGGAAAAATTATACACAGTAGAGTTAACATAAGGTGTGTATATATACAACGTATGTCTTTACACAGCCAGACCTAAAAGTACTCAATCATTACAAAAGCTTTCTATGTAAAACATTTAAGAGAGAAAGAAACATATAACTCCATTTCATTCAGTAAAGGATACCCCTCTCAAGCAAGTCTTGGCTTGTAAGCTCTACAAAAACTAACGAGAACTAGTAGTGGTGGAAATTAGAAAAAGGAACCTTTATAGGACAATTTGCCCAATAACATAGTAAATGCTAAAAAAATTATCACACATTTTGCACAGTCTACAAGCATGCACACTGGCTTTCAAAGTGATCCAAATAACTACGAAAGACTTCCAAAAGAACTTTTGGTAACCTTTATCATATGTATTTTGCTACTTGTAGAATGAGTCTGAAGAAACTCTAAGAGGAAAGTTCCTCCCAGACACCACATTTTAGTAACCAGAAAAGCAGCTTTCAAGGCCAAGCTTGTTCAAAATTATTCTCCTACCCTTTCAGTTTTGTAAAGAACTACCAACACAAACAACATATTAAAAACAAATAAGTACATTAATGCAAAGGACTGATGCTTCAAAACAATTTTGTTACCCAAACAAGACATGATGATGAAACAAAAAGTTCAACACTTATGACCATGTTTAATATTTTCCATTGTGACAGCTATCCTTACATGAGAAAAACAAACTCATCCTTAAAAATATCACGGACAATTCCTCCTAACACCTTTTCAAAGTCATGCTTTTGTTTCAGAAGACCCTGGCACAGAATAAAGTTAGCCAATAGGAAAAGAGTTATACACCTGCATGGCTCTTAAACACTCTTGCTCCTAACAACCTTACAGTGTTTACGATTTTGTCACCTCCACTCCACTTAACTATACCCCAGAGTCAAGGGAAGATAGTATTACAGTTGGTTGGCTGTGGCTGCTGCAGACAGCAACCAGGTAAGAGACTACGTAAACAGTATGGAAGAAAAAACAAGAGACAATGAAAACTACGAAAGAAAAGATGCATCACAGAATAGTCCTTAAAAAACCAAGGTTTTGAAAGGACTTTGCCTCTGCCTCTCCATTTCCTCTATAGCCAACTCATACTCAAACAAAAGTATATTTTTATGATTGTACTTACACTCCCAAGTTGGCTATTTTCTGATCTCTGAAAAAAACAAGGAGTGAGATCTGACTCCACTATGAAACACCTATGTTCAAGAGGTAACCAAAGAGACGTTCTTTACGTAACATTTCATCTTTACTTTCTAACAAATAGCCCAGAATTACCTCCTTTGGGTTCAGTATCAAAAGAGGAAGGGAAGTTAAAGATAAATCAGAGAAAGAGAAGTGAACATTTAAGACTTAAAAACTCACCCAACTACCACTGAAAAGAATGAAATCTTGGCCAGCCACTTCCCTCCCACCCCACCCCAAAAAAGAACGAAATCTGTTGGAGCTAAAGGAAAGCAACAGAAAATAGTACCTGAGCTTTTTTTTTTTTTTTAAGATGACCAGTAAGGGGATCTTAACCCTTGACTTGGTATCTGAGCTTTTATCTCTACATAAAAAGAAAAGAGCCCCTCCAGTAAATGATGCAGGAATGTTTGTTTTGTCTGTTCACGGTGGGTTTTTTTTTTTTTTTTTTTTTTTAATATCGAGGGCAGTGAAGCTCTTCAGCTTACTTTGAAAATAAGTGGGAGCCATTCTATAGTACAGCCATTAGCAATGAGGTAAAACAGATTCCCCATATTTTATAAGACCCAGGAAATATATCCCTAGATGTCAGCAAACAAAAACTACTCAAAATTTTTATTTATCATTTAACATATGTCTCCCAACAAATTCACATATTTGGTGGTTTATTGTGTGGACCAGTGTTTTCCTGAATAGAATTTTACCCACAGATACTCAAAAAATTAGCTAATTTTTTATCAAAATTCATTCCGCTTGTTTCACATCAACTAAAAAGATAATCGTTTTAGTTCATTTTTATACTGCCTGTCCCTAAAATTGATTAAACCTGAACACTGACAAGGAAGGCACTTTTTGATGTGTTCATCTTTATATCTTCTTTTATTTTTTTATTTTTTTTTTAACTTTATTTTGTCGATATACAATGTGGTTGATTATTGTGTCCCATTACCGAAACCTCCCTCCCTCCTCTCTCTCCCCCCTCCCACCCAACAATGTCCTTTCTGTTTGCTTGTCGTGTCAACTTCAAGGAATTGTAATTGTTATGTCTTCTCCCCCCCCCCCGTTTTTTTGTGTGTGTGTGTGAATTTATTTATTTATTTTTAGCTCCCACCAATAAGTGAGAACATGTGGTATTTCCCTTTCTGTGCCTGACTTGTTTCACTTAACTTTGTACCTTCTTTTAGGTGAATCATTATTTGTTTTAATCTGCTTTGAAATGGTTTCTTCAATCTAAAAATACAAATGAAATACTGTGCAATCTCCGCATAGAAATCAAAAGATTAGGGCAGACTACTGCCTGGTGTAGCTTTAGTTTCATCCTTCCTAAAACCAAAGGGATGAGTTCTAGTGTGCCTGTACATTTGACAAACTTCAACTAAGGTTTAAAAAAAAAAAAACACTTATTTTCTTATTTTTATATATATACACATATACATACACATATATATCTCTATCAATCTGTCATGAGAATGTATCTTTAGAACATTCATTCACACATGAGCAAATAGATATACTAGGAAATTCTGGCTTTCTGTTATAAAGATATAAGGAGTAGTTAGAGATGACAATTGAGATGAAGAAATATGAAGAGTGAAGCCAAGAGAAGTTTTTCAGACAGTGAAAATGTCCACAGGCCCAGAGAATTTTGGAAACTGTGTTAAGGCTGGAATAGATCACCAAGTTCTCTTTTGATTCTTCAGATTCTATGACTTCATGAAGTCATATGGTTTCCATATATAACAAAATCAGTCATTTCAGGTTAGTGTTCTTTCTGGGTCTTAAAATAAATATGGAGCGCCGGCCAATTAGCTCAGTTGGTTGAGTGCAGCATTATAACACCAAGGTCAAGGGTTCGGATCCCCTTGCCTGCCAGCCACCAAAAAAACCAACAAATATGGAATGACACTCATAATCCCCTCCACCCCTACCCCAACCCAATATGAAATCGAAAATGCAATATGGAATTGGAGACAAATCTTAGCACTGTAAATCAATTAATAATACTTACAGTGTCTGAATTCCCTTCCAGCAATATATTGATAGCTTTATTCACATCTCCATTACAGTCATGTAGGGCCACTATGCATTCATCCTGATTTTTCCCTGTCACTTCCATAAGCTATTGAAAGTATCAGAAAATGGTTAGAATTAGCCAAAAAAAATGCACTTGATATTAATTTTGAGATTCTTCTACACAAATACAGATATTATACAATCCTTCTACATGAAGACGGCCTCTTCTAGACCCTGAGTTAACAATCTGAGAACAAGTTTGCTTTTTTGTGGCCACCCCATGTCCTTTAACTAATGCTGGCAGAGTCAAACTACAAACCAACCTTCCTCCCAGCTGACCAAGTATTGGTTTATTAATCAGCACCACATGTATATGTATACACCAACATTCTCAGAATACCCAGGATCATGTATCTGACTACTAAAACTTAGGTCAAGGGATGGGATCCTGAACTACTAAAATATTAAGTGGGACTACAGGAGTACAAGGCCACCATTCACAGAAAATCCAGTCCAAATGTTTTGTACAGGAACATTCCCTACACTAGCTATCACTGCTTGAATTAAAACAACCCGCATGCATGCTAAGTTATAACACCCTAAAATATCACAAGTGAAATTCTGCTGCTGTCATAAAATGTACTCCTACACATATTATTTTCTCAAGAAGCTTCAACAGGGTGCTATGTTTGAAGTAAAGAAATCTCAGTTCCCTTCTCTTTAACAAGGGAGACTAAACTGCTCAGCATTTTCATCACTAGAACAATCACAGATCAGGCACAGTATAGGTTTCTCAAGTACCAGTGAATAAATTATAATTTAAATATCTGTTGTATTTTAACTACATTTAATTTTTTTTTTTTGGGGGGGGCAGCTGGTCAGTACGGGGATCTGAACACTTGACCCTGGTATTGTACCACTACACTGTAACCAACTGAGCTAACTGATCAGCCCATTTAACTATTTTAATATGTACTAGCTGGAGTTCGAAACAGCTTGACCCCAACATTTCAAGTAATTTGTCTATGGTCACAAAGCTAATTAATAGCAAAGTCCATCAGAAACCCAGGTCTCCTGATCCCATAATTATAGTTCTTTGCACTATACCATTTGGTAACCCTGTTTTCCTCTGTTCATTCTGTCAAGCAGAAAAGTTCTACATACTACATAGCTTTCTAGTGCTTCATCTTTGAATATCTATAATAATATCAGATTTTTATCAATGTATATCTGTATTAACTGAATGCCTACCAATATAATTGTGAAGATGCACAGTCAGCATCAAAATTTCCCCAGTGACTGGATTAGGAAGTGACAGAACTAACGCTAGAACTTAAATCTCTGAACTGGCGGACCAACGTTCAGATAAAAGGCAATATATATAATATGTAGAAATATGTCTCAAACTGTACATAGATCTCATTCCAGAGAACGGGTTCTATGATTTTTAATAAAGTCTTTTTGTGGCCTTCTTAAAAGATTACTGTCAGCCTGATGACAGCAAATATAAGAAAGAACAAAGTCTATATAGTAAAATGCTGAAGAATACACTGTGGGCCATTCACTCCAAAGAACAATTATTGGAAGGTGTCTACCAAGGGTTGGAATACCTGACATTGAGGACCAAATGGTTTCTAGGATCTTGAAGGGAAAGGAAGTCAGTAAATCAGGGTTTGAAATTAAGATTAGTTTATCAAGAAGACATCTCATTAAAGTTCTAAATGAAAACATTGCCCTAAAATTTAATTTTATCCTTTTCCAAATAAAGTTCGGAATCACACTCATGTTTGAGAAGGCAATTCAGCTCTTCTCTAATTTCCTGAGAATGTACCTTTTTTTTGGGCAGCTGGCCAGTCCAGGGAACCAAACCCTTGGCCTTGGTGTTACAAGGCCACACTCTAATCAACTGAGCTAACCGAGCAGCCCCATACCAAATGTTAAATATACTTTCTATACACAGGTATTGAAAATGTTGGTGTGCTTTCACAAATGTCTAGCCCAATATTTATAATGTAAACAATAGTAACTGAGAAAGATTCTACTGTCAAGAGGATGAACATATTCAATTCCTTCATCTGGCCACCAATCTAGGTTTTTAATCACAAGTCCAAAATCCATTACAGAGATATGAGTTGAGACTAAGCAAGAAGTATACTTTAAAACAAAAATCTCTAGTGAAATTTTCATAAGCACAATAAGAATAGATAACAAAAATGACGGTTTCCTTTCCCAGAAACATACCTGTTTAACTTTAGCTTCAAAATCTGAATCATTCTTATCAAAGATCACTTGAGCGAGACGCATCTGTTCGGCTGTTGCCTGGAAAGCACATACAACTGTTAAAGATTTGAGCACCAAATATATGTTAGATGCCAAAATCTGTGTCAAATAGATAAAGCTCTCAAGCACCACAGCACTATGGTAATAGAAATACTGATTAACTAAAAAAACGAAAGGACTCTGAATTTAGGCCTCTCAACCATATATAACCTGTTCCCATAATATGTAAATAAGCATCAAATCAAATAGTGTAAAGGACCCATTCCTTTGGATAAATGATCTAAAGTTCCTGAGCACCTTCATCGGCCATGTGGCTTATTTGAATTTTCTTTCCTATAAGGAGATGGGAGAACCAGCACAAGACAAAGTAGAAGAACAACAAGCAATGGACATTTGGGAGAGCAGGGTGCTGATAATATCAAGGTCAAGGATTCAGATCCCCACCAAAAAAAAAAAAATAGCAGCAACAGCAGTAATGGAAACAATTCCCAGAAACAGGCTTAGAACCAGCCCTGCTGTCAAAAAAGCAACAAAGCTCCGCTGTCAGCTCTAAAAAGGTATCCCAATTAGTCCTAAAGAGAAAAAGCATTTTTACCTAAATAACAATAAAAAGTTTCTAATTAAAACAAAAAACTTCCAAACACTAAAATTAGTCACCTCTGCATAAAACTCTGTTTCCCAGTTACTTTTTTCACTCAAAATCCTTTTTTTATTTTATTTTATTTTATTTTTTTCTAGGGATCCGAACCCGGGGCCTTGGTGTTATCAGCACCGCACTCTCCCGAGTGAGCCACGGGCCGGCCCTCAAAATCCTTTTTTTAAAAAAATCAACTTATTAAATTTTTGTGATATTTTTGGTAATAAAAAATTAGAAAAGTAAAAAAGAAAAAGTTACAGTTCTGTGGAGTCACTTAATAGTAATACTCCAAAATTTGGTTTCGTAGTTTTGACAAAGGTACCATGATTAAGACAACAGGGATATGAGGTGAAGGTTATACAGGAACTCTGTACTATCTCTGTATAACTTTCTAGTAAACCTAAAATCACTATAACATAGTTTTATTTTTAAGTTACCCTTGTTAACTAAAGTCTATACTAACTCCCAACACATATTTAAAAACCTAAAGTTAATGGAAAGCCACAAGGAAATAATGAAGCTTAGAATGTTATATGTGTAAAGTGGGATAAAGTAAGTACATAGTTTGGGGATATTCTAATTCTACCAACTCCTGGTTCTGAGGAAACCAGGATTTTTAATGTGGAAGTGACAAAGATGTAACACAAAAGAAGATAAGTTTAAAACCTTGTGAACCTGAATATGAACTATCAGCATTAACTCATAAGATATTTTACCTGTAAAAAAATAAATACATAGCTCTGTCCACTGAAGAGACCTAAAAACCATGAACAAACCACTAACAATAAGCATCCTCAGTTATGAAATTAGTCACCAAATACCATTTCCCACTAAAAGAAACCAGGGAATCTTAGAGCAATGGATGATTTATGGTACAAAGCAGAAAATATAGACAATAAGTCTGGAATATCTTGTCATACTAGTTTATGAAGACACTACCAATGATTACTAGGACCAAGTCAAAAAGCAACCAAGAGCCAACCTGAAGAGATTTGCACTGGCCAAAAATGGGATAATTTGAACTTCAAAAAGGATAACAAGTGGAAATTATTAAAGCCTATCAAATGTTTAAATCCATAAGTTTATAATGATATTTTTTAAAGTACTGATTATGCACCTTTGAAGGATGATGGATAATCAATTACCTTAAAAACTGATAACTATACTTTTCAAAAATGCCATGATTATGAAAAACAAGGAAAAAGTGTCACAGACCAGAAGAGATAAAGGAGAAATGACCACTAATTGGATTGTACCCTGGAAAAGAAAAAAGAAAAACTAGTGAAATCCAAATAAAATCTATATTTAGTTAGTAATATTGTGCCAGTGTTTTTATCTTTGTCTTGACAAATGACTACATCGGACAGGTTAGCAAACTATGGACTGGGGTCTGTTTTTTTACGGTGTGCTGGTATAAAAGATTTTAACATTTTAAATTTCGTTGCTAATAAACAAAAACAAAAAACAAAGAATATGCACTAGAAATTGTGTGTAGCCTGTGGAGCATAAAATATTTTCCATCTGACCCTTTAAAGAAAACATTTGCCAACTCTTGATGTACAATGTTAACATTTATGTTGAATGAATATATCAAGATCTCTCATCCCTCTTTGCAACTTTTCTGCAAATCTTAAAATTACTCCAAAATAGTCATTCCAAAAAGTTAGGGGTTTTTTTGGTTTTGGTGGCTGGCAGGTCAGGAGATCTGAACCCTTGACCCTGGTGTTATCAGCACCACGCACTAACCAAGTGAGTTAACCAGCCAGCCCCCCAAAAGTTTTCTTTAACTGGCAAGTAAATATATTCAAGTACTTATCCTACCAAATAGTAGAAGAGGGGAAGAATCTTTTTATACAAATATTCCACGTAATATATGAAAAAGAAATAGATTTTAATTTTTAGCCATTCAAATAGGTTTGTACTGGTTTCTCATTGTGATTTTAATATGAATCTCCTTAAGACTAATGAACTTGAAAATCTTTTCATGTATTTATTTGCCATAATATACCTTCATCAGAGGTGTCTATTTAAATCTTTTGCTCACTTTTTTAATGAGTTATTTATTTCCTTGTTGTTTCAAGAGTTCATAGCACATTCTGGATACAAGTCCTTTAATCAGATATATATGGGTACTTTAAAAAGTTCATGGAAAGATTCATATTATCTTTCAATTCTATTACTACACAATCTTTTTGACATATCCTTATATGCTTTGCAAAAATTTTCTCCCAGTTTGTTGCTTTTCATTCTCTAAACAGTGTCTTCTGAAAGCAGTGTCCCATTTTGATAAAATCCAATTTACCCATTTGTTCTTTTATGGATCATATTTTTGTCGCTCTACCTAAGAAATACTTGACTAGCCCAACGTCACAAAGATTTTCTCACACACTGTTTGAGGAAGGCATCTTAGAAAAACTGTTTGAACTTTGCAAACTGAAGAATTCCCTAGCCATCCTGTCTCAAGGTAGCCTGCAGCCACTCTGCAGATTTTGGACTCTGAGCATCAACTGGATTTCCCAGATTTCAGGCTGCCAGCCCCTGCAATGTATGTGAGAAAATTCCTTAATTTTCATTTCAAAAAACTCCAGAGTGAGAATTGAGGGAGAGGGAGAAATGAAGAGATTCTGGGCATAAGTGAGCCTTAAGGTCTGCCCATACCCAAACAGGAAAGTTGGGGTGTAAGGGGAGTCCTGACTTTCTTAGGCAGAATTATATTGGAGCCCTTCTGACTAGGGCTGATTTGGACAACAGTGGCCTAGAGTCCTCCCACTGCCATATTCTCAGTATATTCCTAAATTTTAAACCCCCTTATTCCCATAAATATTCCAATGGTTACCACTGAGCATTAAAGATGATAACGGAAATGTGCCAAGGCTGGGAACAGGCTTGGCCATTGACAATGACATTTGAAAGTGCTCAGATTCTGAAGGAAGGGGGGAAATTTGTTGATTTTTGTTTTTCCAACAGCAAATAGATACCATTCTTGTATCTGCCCAGTGGTCAAGGCTCAACTACAAACCAGTTCTGGGCAGTCCACCAGATCTCTTAAGCTACAGGTAAAGATCTCAGGCTTTAGAAATGCACATTCAAATGTCTGTGCCATCTACATTCTTAGGATTGTGTTGACCTTTTTTCCTGCACCCCTGTTAATCATCCCTCTTAATAAGTTTATATCTTATAAAAAAGGATTTTCTCTCATATTTTGTTCTAAAAACTTTTTTTAGGTCTATGATCCACTTTAAGTTAATGTTTTTATACAGTGTGAGGTATGAATACAAGTTTTGTTTTGTTTTGAGGTTTTTTTCGACATATGGATATCCAATTGTTCCCATACTATTTGTTGAAAAGGCTGCATTTCCTCACCACATTACCTATACTCTTTATCAAAAATCAGTTGACCATATATGCACGGGTTTATTTCTGGACTCTCTGTTTTCTTTTACTAGTGTATTTTTCTATCTTTATAAAGATTAAAAAAAAAATGGACAAAACATAACCAAGTGCTGGTGAGGATTGAGAAGAACTGGAACTTTCATACACTGCTGGTGGAAAAGTAAATGGTTTACCACTTTGGAAAACAGTTTAGGAATTTCTTAAGAAATTAAAGACACAGGCTGGCTGGCTAACTCAGTTGGTTACAGCGCAGTGTTATAAGGGTTCAGATGCCCATACTGGCCAGCAGCCAAAAAAAAAGGTAAACATACACCTACCACTCCACTCCTAAGTATTTCTTCAAAAGTGTATATGCGTCTCCATACAAAAGACTTGTACACCAAAGTCTATAGTAGCTTTATTTGTAATAGCTAAAAACTGTAAAAACCACAAACGTACGTTAACAGATGAGATGAATAGGTAAACAAATTGTGGTATATCGCTACACAGGACTATAACTCAGCAAGAAAAAGGAATAAACTATTGATAGATGCAACTGCATAATTAAATCTCCAAATAATTATGCTTAGTAAAAGGAGCCATTTATATAAAACTCTAAGAAATACAAACAAATCTAGTAACAGCAGTCAGTAGTTGATTAGGGATGGAAAAGGCAGTAGGAGGAATTACTAAAAGGCAAAAGGAAACTTTTGCGGGTAATGGATATATTTGCTATTTAATTGTGGTGATGGTTCTACAGGCACATACAAACTCAAAAATTATCAAATTTTACACTTGATACAGCAGTTTATTCTATGTCAATTATACGTCAATAAAACTCTGTTAGAAATGCAAAACCCAATGAATTAATTTAACTAGACATCAAGCATCAACAGCTACTAAAACACAAAGAGACAACCAGATATGATACGCCTCCTGAAGACAGATCATAAGAGTATCAAATACGAGACTGATCAAAAGTATGGGTTGTGCTATCAATTAGCAAAAAATACAGAGAACAGAGTAACATTATGAGCTTCTCCATAAAAGTACAATTAGCAATAGCCAGATTGTGGGAAGCTTTATAGGTTAAATGCCACAGGTTAACAGAAAAACTTTAGAGGAAAATAAAAGGGGGTGCGGGGTGCAGAACCTGTAGATAACAGCAGTAGTGACATTTTTTTAAATGATCAAAACTAAATAATAGCATCTTGAGATGCACATGATAAAATCCTAAAAACGTTAAAAGTCAGAATAGTATTAGTTACTTTTCGGGAGAACTAAGGGGTTAAAATTGAGATGGAATATGGAGAGTTTCGGGGGGGGGGCTGGAGAAGTTTTATTTCTTGGTCACGGTGAGAGTATAGTGCTGTTTACCTAACTAACTAAATTATGTGTTTGCTTGATGGTTTTCTGTATTAGCACCTTATTTTACAATAAAAAGTTTCAAGATAGAAATTTAAATACCTCCAGTCATGAATTATGTACATTTATAAATTAAGGAAGGTCTTATGGAACATTCACTCCCAAGAATGTCTATTCTTTTCAAAATTTGTGAATCAGATAATTATCTGAAAGGAAGCCACAGAAATAGGTAAAGAAAGTTGGATTACATTGAAAAGAAGAGTTCACAAAAGAAACGGGCCTTAAAAAACCCACAGTGGACATAAATGAATAAAAAACGGGGGGGGGGGGGGGGAGATCAATGAAGCCAAAACTTAACTGTTGGAAGGAAAACAACAAAAAAACTGACAAATCTTTAGAACAACCAAGAATAAAAGAGAAAACTCAAATTATTAAAATTAGGAATGAAAGAGGGAACATCACTACAAACTCTGCAGGAATAAATAAAAAGGATTATACAAGAACACAAGGGCTGGCTGGTTAGCTCAGTTGGTTTAAGCATGGTGCTGATTAGCACCAAGGGCCAGGGCTTGATCCCTATCCCAGCCATTCACAAAAAAAAAAGGTGAGAGAGAGAACATGGGGAATACATATATGCAAACAAATTAAATAACCTAGACAAAATGAACAAATTTGTAAAAAGACACAAATTACTGAAACCGACGCAAGAAAAATTAAAAATGTATAACAGATAAAGTGACTGAACTGGTAAATCAAAAACTTCCCACAAAGAAAAGCCCAGGGCCAGATGGCTTAGCTGGTTAATTCTACCAAACGAAGAAAGGCAAATTAACACCAATCATCAATTCTTCACAAATTCTTCCAAAAAGCAGAAAAAACACTTCCTAACTCATTCTATGAAGCCAGTATTACCCTCATAACAAAAGCAAAGAATAAACATCAAAAAAAGATACCAGAAATACGAAAAATCAAGAAAGTACACCACCAAAGAATAATAACTATCAAGCTCTAGATCCTACAGAACAGGAAGCCCTTGAAATGACAGACAAGGAATTTCGAGTGATAATTCTAAGGAAACTGAATGAGATACAAGAAAACTCAGCTAGACATCATGATGAAATGAGGAAAAGTATACAGGGCCTGAAAGAGGAAATGTACAGGAAATCAATGCCCTGAAAAATAATACAGCAGAACTTGCCGAACTGAAGAAGTTATTCAGTGAAATAGAAAACACAACGGAGAGTTTAACCAGCAGGCTTGCGGAAGTTGAAGAGAGAACCTCTGAACTTGAAGATGGGCTGTTTGAAATAACACAAGCAGACCAAAAAAAAAGAATCGAAGGCATTGAAGAAAATCTGAGAGAGATATCAGACAACCTTAAGCGCTCAAATATCCGAGTCATGGGTATTCCAGAAGAGGAGGAAAAAGGAGATTGCACTGAAAATATATTCAACAAAATAGTGGCAGAAAACTTCCCAGGTATAGGAAAAGTCACAGATCTTCAGATCCAGGAAACTTAACGATCTCCAAACGTATTCAACCCAAAAAGGTCTTCTCCAAGACATGTTATACTCAAATTGACAAAACTCAAAGACAAAGAGAGAATCTTAAAAGCTGCAAGAGAAGCGTCAAATCACCTATAAGGGAGCCCCAATCAGGCAAACATCACACTTTTCATCACAAACCCTAAAAGCCAGGAAGGAATGGGATGATATATTCAAAATACTAAAAGACAGAGATTGTCAGCCAAGAATATTCTACCCCGCAAGGCTATATCCTTCCAAAATGAAGGGCAAATAGTGTATTTCTCAGACAAACAAAAACTGCGGGAGTTCACCACCACACGACCACCCTTACAAGAAATTCTCAAGGGAGTATAGGGTTTGGTTCCTGAAAAATAATTACCACTGCCATAAAAACCCAAGAAAAATCAAAACCCACTAGTATAATAAAAATGGCATTTATAAAAAGAAAACAAACAAACAAAACAGCTATCTACAACCTAAGGAACCAACAAACACAGAAAACAAACAGTAAATCAGAAAGCAAGGAACAAAAGACACCTAAGACAACCAAACAATAATCAACAAAATGCTAGGAATAAATCAACACTTTTCAATAACAACGCTTAATGTAAAAGGCTTAAATTCCCCAATCAAAAGACACAGACTGGCTGACTGGATTAAAAAGAAGGACCCAACTATACGCTGCCTACCAGAGACCCACCTCACCCATAAAGACTCACATAGACTAAGAGGGAAAGGATGAAAAAGATTTACCACGCAAACAGAAAAGAAAAACGAGCTGGAGTAGCTATTCTTATATCTGACAAAATAGACTTTAAACTAAAAACCATAAAAAGAGACAATGAGGGACACTACGTAATGATAACAGGACTGATCCATCAAGAAGACATAACGATCATAAATATGTACGCACCCAATGTTGGAGCAGCCAGATTTATAAAACAAACACTCTTAGACCTAAAGAAGGAAATAGAAACTAATACCATAATAGCAGGGGAACTGAACACCCCACTGTCAATATTAGACAGATCATCTAGGCAAAGAATCAGCAGATAAACACAAGATATAAACAATACTCAAGACCAATTGGACTTGGCAGATATCTATAGAACATTCCATCCAGCAACCTCAGAATATTCATTCTTCTCATCAGACATGGAACATTCTCTAGGACAGATAACATATGAGGTCACAAATCAGGTCTCAACAAATTCAAAAAAATTGGAATTACCCCATGTATTTCTCAGACCACAATGGATTAAAACTAGAAATCAATAACAAACGAAATTCAGGAAACTATACAAACACATGGAAATTAAACAGCACTCTATTTAATGACATATGGGTCCAAGAAGAAATCAAGCAGGAAATCAAAAAATTTATTGAAACTAATGAAAACAATGATACATCATACCAAAACCTGCGGGATACGGCAAAAGCAGTACTAAGGGGGAAATTTATTGCATTAAATGCTCACCTCAGAAGAATGGAAAGATGGCAAGTGAACAACCTAACACTTCACCTTAAAGAACTAGAAAAACAAGAACAATCCAAACCTAAAGTTAGCAGACGGAAAGAAATCATTAAGATCAGAGCAGAACTCAATGAAATTGAAACCCAAAAAACAATACAAAAGATCAATTAATCAAAAAGTTGGTGTTTTGAAAAGATAAATAAAATTGACAAACCATTAGCATGGCTAACAAAAAAAAGAAGAGAGAAGATCCAAATAACAAAAATTAGAAATGAAAAAGGTGATATTACAACTGATTCATCTGAAATACAAGGAATCATTCGAGACTACCATAAACAACTATACACCAACATATTTGAAAATCTGGAGGAAATGGATAAATTTCTGGACACACACAAACTCCCAAAAGTGAGCCATGAAGATGTAGAAAATCTGAACAGACCAATAACAATAAAGGAGATTGAAGCTGTTATCAAAAGGCTCCCAGCAAAGAAAAGCCCAGGACCAGATGGATTCACAGCAGAATTTTACCAAACATTCAAAGAGGAATTGACACCAATTCTTTACAGACTATTCTAAAAGATTGAAACAGACGCAAATCTCCCAAACTCATTCTATGGAAGCAAACATCATCCTGATACCAAAACCAGGTAAAGATATAACCAAAAAAGAAAACTACAGTCCGATATCCTTGATGAATATAGATGCAAAAATCCTCACTAAAATACTAGCAAACAGAATACAGAAACACATACGTAAAATAATTCACCACAATCAAGTGGGATTCATCCCAGGGATGCAAGGTTGGTTCAACATACGCAAATCAATAAATGTCATACACCATATTAATAAAATCAAACGCAAAGACCATATGATCATCTCTATGGATGCTGAAAAAGCATTAGATAAAATTCAATGTTACATTCATGACAAAGACCCTCTATAAGTTAGGCATAGATGGAAACTATCTCAACATTATTAAAGCCATATATGATAAACCCACTGCCAATATCATCCTGAATGGGGAAAAGCTGAAAGCTTTTCCTTTAAGAACAGGAACTAGACAAGGATGCCCACTCTCACCACTCCTATTCAACATAGTGTTGGAAGTACTAGCCAGAGCAATCAGAGAAGAGAAGGAAATAAAGGGCATCCAGATTGGAAAAGATGAAGTGAAACTGTCCCTGTTTGCAGATGACATGATCCTATATATCGAACAGCCTAAACCTCTACAATAAAACTCTTGGAGTTGATAAATGATTTCAGCACAGTAGCAGGATACAAAATCAACACACAAAAATCAGTAGCATTTCTATTCTCCAAGAGTGAACATGCAGAAAGAGAAATCAAGAAAGCCTGCCCATTTACAATAGCCACCAAAAAAATAAAATACTTAGGAATTGAGTTAACCAAGGATGTGAAAAATCTCTATAATGAGAACTACAAACCACTGCTGAGAGAAATTAGAGAGGATACAAGAAGATGGAAAGATATCCCATGCTCTTGGATTGGAAGAATCAACATAGTGCAAATGTCCATACTACCCAAAGTGATATACACTTTCAATGCAATCCCCATCAAAATTCCAAAGACATTTTTCTCAGAAATGGAAAAAACTATCCAGACATTTATATGGAACAATAAAAGACCACGCATAGCCAAAGCAATGCTGAGCAAAAAAAATAAAGCTGGAGGCATAACACTACCTGACTTTAAGCTATACTACAAAGCTATAATAACCAAAACAGTATGGTACTGGCATAAAAACAGACACACTGACCAATTGAATAGAGAATCCAGAAATCAACCCACACACTTACTGCCATCTGATCTTTGACAAAAGCACCAAGCCTATTCACTGGGGAAGGGACTGCCTCTTCAGCAAATGGTGCTGGGATAACTGGATATCCATATGCAGGAGAATGAAACTAGATCCATACCTCTCACCATATACTAAAATCAACTCAAAATGGATTAAGGATTTAAATATACACCCTGAAACAATAAAACTTCTTAAAGAAAACATAGGAGAAACACTTCAGGAAATAGGACTGGGCACAGACTTCATGAATACGACCCCAAAAGCACGGGCAACCAAAGGAAAAATAAACAAATGGGATTATATCAAACTAAAAAGCTTCTGCACAGCAAAAGAAACAATTAACAGAGTTAAAAGACAACCAACAGAGTGGGAAAAAATATTTGCAAAATATACATCTGACAAAGGATTAATATCCAGAATACACAAGGAACTCAAACAACTTTACAAGAAAAAAACAAGCAACCCAATTAAAAAATGGGCAAAAGAGCTAAGTAGGCATTTCTCTAAGGAAGATATACAAATGGCCAACAGACATATGAAAAAATGCTCAACATCACTCAGCATCCGGGAAATGCAAATCAAAATCACACTGAGATACCATCTAACCTCAGTTAGGATGGCTAAAATCCAAAAGACTCTGAACGATAAATGCTGGCGAGGTTGCAGAGAAAAAGGAACTCTCATACATTGTTGGTGGGACTGCAAAATGGTGCAGCCTCTATGGAAAATGGTATGGAGGTTCCTCAAACAATTGCAGATAGCTCTACCATACGACCCAGCTATCCCACTGTTGGGAATATACCCAGAGGAATGGAAATCATCAAGTCGAAGGTATACCTGTTCCCCAATGTTCATCGCAGCACTCTTTACAATAGCCAAGAGTTGGAACCAGCCCAAATGTCCATCATCAGATGAGTGGATACAGAAAATGTGGTACATCTACACAATGGAATACTACTCAGCTATAAAAACAAATGAAATACTGTCATTTGCAACAACATGGATGGACCTTGAGAGAATTATATTAAGTGAAACAAGTCAGTCACAGAAAGAGAAATACCACATGTTCTCACTTATTGGTGGGAGCTAAAAATAAATAAATTCACACACACACACACACACACAAAAAAAAAACCGGGAGGGGGGGAAGAAGACAGAACAACTACAATTCCTTGAAGTTGGTACAACAAGCAAACAGAAAGGACATTGTTCGGTGGGAGGGGGGAGTGGGAGGGAGGTTTCGGTAATGGACCACAATAATCAACCACATTGTATATTAACAAAATAAAATTTTTAAAAAAGAATTTACTAGAGGAGATAAAATGGGAGAACTAAGTTCAATAAAGACTTTTTTCTTTAAAAAAAAAAAAAAAAAAAAACTCCTGCTTGTTACTGGCATAGGGCTCCTCACTACCAGAGATGTGTAGGAAATGTGCAAGAGTCTGAGGCCAAAAGAGGTACACACAAAGAAAGGAGAATTGGGGACAAGAGAATGACAAGGTGAAAACACCCAGTACTCCAGAACCCTAAAGCAGGCAGGATGTTTGAACAAAGAAATAAATTTAAAAGGCTAGCTGGTTAGCTCTGTTGGTTAGAGTGCAGTGTTACAACACAAAGGTCAAGGGTTCGGATCCCCTTACCAGCCAGCTGCCAAAAAAAGAAAAGAAACTTTAAATAAAATCAGAATTTTCTGGGATGAGGGTAATGTCCTATATCTTGATAAGGGATTGGGTTACACAGCTATATGCATCTTACCAAAAATGATCTGATACACTTACATGTCTGTATATGAATCTCACCTTAAAAAAACAAAGACAGTAAGCAAATATTACACTCTAGTTAATGATACAGATGCTGAAGTGTTCAGGGGTAAAGCATATTAATGTCTTTAATTTAGTTTCAAATGCATCAAAGCCTAAGAATGGTGGCTAAACAGATATGATAAAGTAAATATAACAAAAAAGCAAATGTGAATACTCACTATACAACTCTTTCAATTTTTATGTTTGATCATTTTCATAATAAAATGTTAGGGGGCAGGGGTCAGCAGATCAGAAAAGAAGCCTTGGAGGAAGAAAGCCAAAAGAAAAGGGTGGTGGTGGGGAAACGTGTTAAGAGCTAAAACAAAGAGATAATAGAGAAAAATTTAATAAGTAAAAAATAATAATAATAATAATGAGAGAGAGAGAGAGAAATAATCAAAGAAAGTGAAACCACAGGCCAGTTGTGGAAACTCACTCAGTGCATGAGTTTTACTACAAAAATGTGATAATACTACAATTATACAAGGGTACTTCAAAAAGTTTATGGAAAGACTTGTATTATCTTTCAATTCTATTTTTCCATGAACTTTTGAAATATCCTCGTATAATATTATATGATATAATAAACACTTCATGTAGAATAGTCACAGAGTACAAGACAGACCAAAGCCAGAGACTTTGGCTGAAATCTTTCTGAAAAAGACTATGAAAAAGTAATGGGGCGGGTGGCGGGCAGAACAGCCACAAATGATGTCTCTAAAGGCAGCAATATTCACACTTAAAGAATGCCAGAGAATTGCCTGCGTAATGTAAATGTACGTAATTTACAAAAACAAACCCTCCCTGATCCTATTAATACAGCCTATAAAATATTAGCAAAACGCACTTAATGAGTTGACAGAACCTCACGAAAAGTTTTTTTTTTTTTTTTTGTCTTTTTCGTGACCGGTACTCAGCCAGTGAGTGCACCGGCCATTCCTATACAGGATCCGAACTGACGGTGGGAGCCTCGCTGCGCTCCCAGCGCCGCACTCTCCCGAGTGCGCCACGGGCTTGGCCCTCACTAAAAGTTTTAAGCATAATAATTACTGATAATAGCATTTTGCTGTAGGGGACAGTCTGGGGCTTCTATATGTTTCTATATTTTCATTTTGAGGGGCTTCTATATGTTTCTATATTTTCATTTCCATCTATTTGTAACTATAAAGTCACCATTCGTTACCATATGTAAGGTAAAGATCAATTACTAATTTATTCAAAGACAGCTTTTTCAGCTCAAGTATTACAACTCAAATATTCTTTACATTTCTCTTCAATGTTATTATCTGTTTTATTCCTAAAAGGGCAGAGACAAACTAGACAACTTCTGAAAGCACAGCTGATACACTTCACAGCTATTTACCAAGTAAGGTACTGCAAGACTAGGGTTAGGATATTAATAAACTAAAGTTTTTTAATCGGAACTCTAAAAAATAATTTTTTACCTGTGCAAAATACCCTACCTTAGTGAAGAAGAAAGTTACTTTACTCAATAAACAATTCAATAAATAGTCGATAAATAAAAGCACCAAACATAGAGTACAATAGGGAAGTTACCAGGCTGAGCTCTAGAAGTGTCAAGAGGTCTGCATGGATTGGTGAAGCAGTATCAACTGGTAATTCAAAGTTAAACAAGGTTAGTGCACCCTCCCCTATGATAAACATTAGTGACATCCACTAGAACAACTCTCGAGTTGAAAAAAAAAAGTCTTGCCAAGAAAAGCAGCATTACTAAAGATGTCTCATTCATTCACATGGCTTATAAGGAGCTAAGCTGCCTTCACAATTAAAAATGTGCTGATAGTTTTTCTAATGTAGCGAAGTTTTTTTTACTGGCTCTGTCACTCAGATAATATGTATAATATAATGTAGTAGGATTATTGTCCAAAATCATCCTTATGCCCACCACCAAAGAGAAACATTATTAACATAGTCTACCAGCTATATTTCTTTAATGTTCAACAATTTTGCTATAATTTTGCTTCGTTTCTCAGTAAATCATGAACCATGAACTTTCCAGGACATCTTACATCATAATTTTCAAATATTACTATAATCACCTCATAATTTATGTTGAATATACAATATACAATATACTACTTCCTGATCACAACCTAAAGCAATTTCTAATTCCTTACAACCATCCTGCAAAATAAACATTATACTCCACTTTATATTTTTAAAAACTGAGTTTTGTTTCTCCCCAAGATACTAGAGAAATACCACTTTAACCAAGTGATAAAACTGATCACAGGACAAACATATCCCTATACATCACAATACGATGAATATCATCCCTTCTATGGTATTTCTACCAAAAATGCATAACCCAATTCTAATCATGAGGAAATATCAGACAAACCCATATTGGGAGACTGACCCATATTCTTCGAATATGTCAATATCATGAAATTGAGGAACAGTTCCACATTAAAAGAGACTAAAGAGAATTGACACCTTAATGCAATGTATGATCAAGGACTTATTAGCTATAAAGGACATTATTAGGGTAATTGGGAAAATATGATCTGAAGGTTAGATTGGATAATGAATTTATCTTTTCATATCTGTTAACTGTAATATAATTATCAAAAAAAAGATCCCTGTTTTTTTAAAAAATACACTGAAGTATCTAGGGGTAAAAAAACACTTCACAACTTATTCTCAGGTTCAGGAGAAAAACTGTAGAAAGGAAGCAGAAAAGTCTAAAAGTAAATGTGGTAAAAATGGTAACATCTGGGGGATCTGGAAGAAGGGTATTAAGTAGTTATTTGCACTACTCTTGAAACTTTTCTCTAAGTCTCAAAAAAATGGAGGTTCAAAGAGATTTAAGTAAGTCTAATTAGCAAAGTGGTAGGGACCCAAACCCAGGTTTATACAGATTCAAAAGGGTTCTCTCATAACCCAATCTGGATAGGTTATCTTAGAACACCTCTACCACTGGACATTTAAAACTGGGCAATTAACATCTTACCAAATAAAGCCCTTTTTCCCAAATTTAAGGTTACTTCCTTAATAAATACTTCCCAAAATGGGATCAATGGATAAATGAACATGAACTATTTTTCTAATGCATAATACTGGGGTTTTTTTTAATTCTCACAATATTTTTATAAAAAGGAAAATTAGGAATATCTTTCCTATTGTTCACTACTTTTTTTTTTTTAAATCTTTAAGGCTAGTCAAGTGAAGCAGTGAGAGTAGAGAATAAAGAAATCTATAACTGGTTGTGATCAATTAGTTGTAAACACCACTGCACTCAGATCAGCCTACTACCTGCTTTTTAAACACGAGGTTCCAGGGCTGGCTGGTCAGCTTAGTTGGTTAGAACATGGTGCTGATAACATCAAGGTCCAGGTTTCCATCTCGGTATCATACCAGCCAGCCGCACCCCACCCCCTCAACAAAAAAATAAAAAATGATTAAAATAAAATAAAATACAAGATCAAAAATCCTGAGGTATCTTTCAAAGGAAACCATTAAATCATGTGTTCTCCCTTAATTTCCTTAATTCTAAACAAAGCAAACAAGAGTTCCACAAAAACTTACCCGTACCACTTGTTTCTGTGGTTGTGTTGCCTGTGTTGCTGAAATCTGTGTTTTTTCCTGAGCACCTCGGCAACGGTCACTGCTCACTGATGTCATCATATACAATATATACAAAATAACGTATGTTCAAAATAGAAAATCTGCAAGAAAGTAGGCATGATAAGCAAAACTCCCAAATCATTGTAAAATGCAATTTTATGATCTGGTGAAAGGAGGCCACATGAGATAAAACATAAAAGCTCTCTGGAATACAGATTCTCAAGAAACAGCCCTTCAGGATTTTAGGTTTTGCTGGTAGCTCTTAAACCAATTTTACTAATGCAATCTAAAAGTCTATGACTTATAATCTTGGCAATTCTAAACAAAAACTCAATTAGCAATTTTAACCAGCATTTATTTTACAGGTAGTTCTATCCGCCTCTTCCCACTTGCAGTTGAGCCCAAAGGCAACATTGCACCCTGCCAAGATTTTACCTGTCAATAACCCAATTCAAAATGTGATGTCAAGAAATAAGCTATCCCTAAAAGCAAAAACAACCTATGAATGATAAATCTTCCAAGGAGACAAAGAAAATTGTGCATATAATTTTCCTTCATTTATTTAATAAATATGTATTGAATTGCTAAGTGCCAAGCACACAACTAAATATAACACATATAATCAAAACATGATTATAACAATAAGATACCCAATTCAAACCCATTAAGAAGGCTACTATAAATTTTTATTAAAAATTTTTAAAAACACATAAAGGGTTGGCAAGGATGTGGAAAAATTTGAACCCTGTGTACACCTTGTATGATGGTGCAGACACCTATGGAAAACAGTACAGCAGTTCCTCAAAAAAAATAAAAAATAGGATTGCCATACTGAGGCGCTCTTAATCCTGTTCGTGATGCCAATTGTAAAGCTACTCGACCATAACAGTTGTCTGACTCTTTGTACCTGCCGGTAATACTGCACTGACTGGGCCGATTGTTTGAGCTAGGGCTGGGTCTGGAGCTCCCAGATCCCTCAAGCCCACTCACAGACTGGGTTACAAACCCTTCATACGCCAGGCTGGGTCACCAGACCACTTCATGCAGGTCTATAAGCTAGGTAACAGGCCAAAAGGTCTTTGGATCAGTAGGTTGGAAAGCACAGCCACCTAGGGTGGATGCCCAAAAGCAGATGCCTGCCCACCTTCTTCACTAAAACTCCTCCTCTCTCCTCTCTCTCTCTCTAAAGAACACACAAATAGCAACAAAACTTAAAAGGTACATTGTCGTGTGTGCGCACTAACACCACACACATGCACGCAGGCACACAATTTGCTTACAATGGACGTGCTGAACCACACCCAACTGAACCCAAGGAGAGGGCCCTGACCAAACTATTCTATTTTCCCAACACATATGAACCAGCAATTCCACTTTTGGATATACATCCAAAGAACTGAAAGTAGGGTCTCAAAGAGGTATTTGTACTTCCATGTTCATTGCATCATTATTCAACATAGCCTAAAGGTAGAAGAAACCCAAATGTCCATCATGGATGAATGAATAAGTAAAATGTGGTATATACATACAATGGAAAACTATTTAGCCTTAAAAAGGAAGGAAATTCACATACAGGCTAGCCACCAAAAGGAAAAAAAAAAAAAAGAAAGGAAATTCTGACTCATGCTAAAATATGGACAAACCTTGAAGGCATTATGTGAAGTGAAATGTGTCAGTAACAAACAGACAAGTATTATACTCATACCCATACGAGTTACCTAGAAGAGTCAAATTCATAGAAACAAAAAGTAGAATGGTGGTTACCAGGGACTGCGGGGGAGGGGAGGATGGGGAGTTACTGTTTAGTGGGAACGGAGCTTCTGCTTGGGACAATGAAAAAAGTTCTGAAGATGTATGGTGGTGACGGTTGCACAACAATGTAAATGTACTTAATGCCACAGAACTGTGTGCTTAAAAACAGTTAAAATGCTAAATTTTATGTTATATATATTTTCCCATAATAATGAAAAAAAACACAACAACAACAGTGCAGCAATGCCTTAGAAGTTTAATTTCCCACATGGAATTCTACACTAAGCAAAAATAGCTATCAATTTGATGACAGAAACAATTTGTTTCCCATATGTAATATCTCATAAACTCTCTCAGAAAGCTCCTGGAACAAACAAAACTGAAAACTGCAAATCAATCAAGAAGCCCATGCACAACTGACACCATGAACTATCTATCAAAATCCATTCATGACAACACTATTTCTCCCTTGCCCTCCACTTGTAGAGAGGGCAAAAAGCTAAATACTCAATTTCTCAGCATCCTTTGTAGCTTGGGATGGCCATTGTCCATTTTGCTGGAAATTCATCTGAATATTCATAGCACCTTTATTTGCAGTCCCCTGGGTTTGGAAGTAACCCAAATGTCCTTCAACAGTTGAACAAACTGTAGCATAGCAATACAGAATATTACTCAGCAATAAAAAGCAATCAACTACTGATGCACGTAACAACGTGGATAAATCTCAAATATTATGCAGACTCAAAAGGCTGCATAATGTATGACTCCATTTTTATGATTTTTTGGAAAAGACAAAACTATAGGGATGGAAAACAGATCACTGGTTGCCAGGGACAGAGGAATCACAAAGGGATCCAACACAGGAGAGAGGGAGTTCACTCAAATGAAGATGAAGACAGATCAAGATGTTAGCTGTGCAGGAGGCCTATAGAGCAACCAAATCTAATCAGCACAGAACACGGGAGGGCTACCAAAGAGAAGCCTCCAAGAAAAAATGGAATGAAGTAATATTTCCTACCACCCTCAAGAGACTAATGTGCACATATGAAAGAAAGTATTAGTGATAGGTACATAGAAATCTAAGCAAGTGTCTAGTAAGGCAGCTATGATATGAATCCAAATCTATCTTCACACAAATTTTGGACTCTTTCCATTATTTTACACATTCTAACTCATTAATAAGTTCTCTTAAGAAAATTATGGATCCAAGACATTCAAAAATTAATGCACCTGATGGTTGCACTATGTGAATATACTTCATGCCACTGAACTGTATACTTATTTTAAATGGTTAAAAAGCTAAACTTTGTTATTGTACCACAATAAAAATCAATGCTCACAGTTTTATTCACAATTCCTACCAAATAATTAAAAAACAAGTAATTCTAAGTGTTCAGAAACTATTCAAGAATATTAAAAAAAAAAAAAGAGGCCAACCTAAGAATGAAAATATAAGGAAACAGCCTTGATATTAGAACCTAATAAGAACAGTATGAGAAGCAATTACAAGCAAATCTTACTCCCAGAAATAGCTGTAAAAACCCTAAACTGAATCCATTATATAAAAAAATATATATCATAACCATGTCCAGCGATAAAGTTAAATGATTAAAAAAATAATAAAATCACCCGATTCTGTCTTATGATAAAGGAAAAAATTATGATCACACAGTCATCTCAATAGAGAAAAGACATTAATAAAATTCAACATTTACTCAAAATAAAAATTCTTACAAAAGAATACTTCTTTGATTTGATAAAAGAGTATCTACATAAAACTATAGCAAAAATCATTCTAAATAATCAAATGTTAAAAGAATTCCTTTAAGATGATGACAAAAACAACAAACAACAAAAAACAGGAGTTGCTGCCCTAATCACTTCTATTTAAACACTGAATTGGAAAGGTCCTTGTCACCGCACTATGGCAACAAAAGAAAATTAACTTTTTAATATAGGGGCTAATTAAAAACTTAAAAAAAAAAAATACAGGGCTGGCCTGTTAGCTCAGTTGGTTAGAGCACAGCCTTATAATGTCAATGTCACAGGTTCAGATCCCCATACCAGCCAACTGCCAAAAAAATTAAATAAATAAAAATGCAGACAACCAGTTCTTTCAACCCCACTTCTTTAAAAATTGGTCTTTCCTCACTGAACATACAATCTCTATCGAAAATTATCTATATATGCATAGGTCTCTTCAGGGCTTCACATACTGGTTTACTGTCTCTCTCTGTATATTGCTTTCAATACATCCCTACCAAGAAATACTGTAAAACAATGAAAATGAATGGATAATGGTCACATACATGTTGGAAGAGTCTCAGGAACATACTACTCTAAGACAAATTTAAAAAGAAAACATAGTCCCTTAGGAATAGATGTACCATTGTTCCATTAATTTAAATAGTCAATGAACATACAAAATTAACAATATATTATTTACCAAAAAAAGGTATTATAAAGAACATCAAAGAAAAGATAATAAACACAAAATTCTGGTTAGGAGTTAACTTAGCCTAATTTACAGGTTGGGATTGGGGAGTAGAGATTTCAAAAAGTAATGATGTATTTTTCTTAGCTAGGTAACAGACGGGTCTTCTTTGTTTTGTTCTTTATATTTATACGTATTTTTAAAATATCACATATCATTAATCACACATATTTTTCACATTATAAAATCTCTGAAATCAAAAAACACATATTATGGGGCCGGCCTGTGGCTCACTCAGGAGAGTGTGGTGCTGATAACACCAAGGCCACAGGTTCGGATCCTATATAGGGATGGCCGGTTAGCTCACTGGCTGAGCGTGGTGCTGACAACACCAAGTCAAGGGTTAAGATCCCCTTACTGGTCATCTTAAAAAAACAAAAAACAAAAAAAACCACATATTATAATTGGCAACATCTAAGAATAACTACTCAATATTTAATAAGAGCTTATTAAAGCAATGTATACTTGAAAAACATCACCTTAAAAAAAAAATCTGGGGCAGGCTGGGTTTGCTCAGTTACAGCATTGTGCTATAACACCAAGGTCAAGGGCTCGATTCCCCATACCAGCCAGCCACCAAAAACAAAAAAAAAAACTGTCCTGATAAAACACTCAAACTGACAAAATTAAAATGCAACATTTCTACATCATTTTAATTTTTGGCATAATAATCTAGAAAGGTAAATAATTCAAATAAATTAGATCATACTGACAAGCCACTAAGTTTCTGTCAAAGTCCTTTTAAAATATTCCAAAATAGGCTACAGGTTTCTAGGATTATATTTCCAAATACTTTTTTTTCCTAATACTTTTTAATACACTGCTTTCCTTTGAATTCTACAGTACTTACATGCATAGATATACATATTTTAGATAATCTATTCTCTATTTCTTCCTTATTTGACTTGCCTTCATAACTTTAACATTAATAAACAGGACTAGAAACTCATTTTATTTTGTTCCCTTCATTCAGTAGCTGCCAATATGAGACATTTGATAAATCTGTTGAAATGAAAATGCTACAAAAGCCATAACTCTTAGAAATTAAGACTGACCTAAGAAAGACCAAATCATAACAGAGCCAATGATTTCAAAAAGAATACACGGAGGGCCGGCCCGTGGCTCACTCAGGAGACTGCGGTGCTGAGACCACCAAGGCCCCGGGTTCGGATCCTACATATGGATGGCTGGTTGGTTCACCGTGGTGCTGACAATACCAAGCTAAGGGTTAAGATCCCCTCACCTGTCATCTTTATATAGGGGAACAAAAAAAAAAAAAAAAAGGAATTCTGTTTTCTAGATCAGCAATGGAAACCTCAAAGCAAGCATTCACATGATGGGGGAAAATAATCCCCCATTTGTAAATCTTATACATTACTGGTTAATGACATTATACTAACATTTCTAGATATCTTTTGGATCTGATCTGTGTATCATAAATTAAAAGAGGAGATTAATTCATTATACCAATTCAGGCACCACAAAGGAAATTATATTCCTGAAACCTATTTTAGCTAGAAAAGGTCTGACAAGCTTTTTTCTGTGTTAGCTGTCCTAACATTATTTATTTTCTCAATAGGTTCTCTGTTAACTGGATTGGTAGAGAAAGTCCATAGGCATATTACTGCACTGCCCTTTACATTGTAATAGCAAATAACTAATTAACTAGAATATTTCATGTGCCCATTTGGCTGGTTTAAAACTTTTTTCTGTATTTGAATCTGTCTCAGTCAGTATGAATACATACTTTGCATCCTTTCTTTGAGTTTAACAACTTGAAGATTTTGTTGGTTTGGGTTTATTATTTTGGTTGGTATTTTATGGAACAAGGTTAATTGTTTTGCCATGACTACATTATTTTTAGAGCTTTCTCTAAGTTAGAATTCTCAGGTATGAATAAATACACATGAACAAATGTACTTTTCTTTAAACTGATGCATTATACAAATGTAAAGCATATTTGTATTTCTTTTTTTTTTTTTTTTTAAAGATGACTGGTAAGGGGATCTTAACCCTTGACTTGGTGTTGTCAGCACCACGCTCTCCAAAGTGAGCCAACCAGCCATCCCTATATAGGGATCCGAACCCGTGGCCTTGGTGTTATCAGCGCCACACTCTCCCAAGCGAGCCACGGGCTGGACCCCATATTTGTATTTCTGAAGTGAAGGAATCCACTCAATTATTTCTAAAATCACCTGCAGCACCCTATAATTCCATCTAAAGTATCAAAAGTTAAACATCTAATCAAAGCCTGCCAGGTTGAGTGGTAACTCGCAGGATAAAACCTTGAAAAAATTAAAATCACTAGTAAACTACTTACAGATTTCCAAATAGTTCTGTTGACTGAATTATGTGATCCTCTTCCCAATCTTTCGAACTGTTTATTCATCAGTGCCCCTATTTATGAAAATAATCTAGGTACACTAACAAAATAAGAATTTTCCCTTACAGGAGTGCCATCTGGTGATGAAAAACTGCATGTACAGAAGGAATATATTGAGATGGCCAGTTAGCTCACTTGGTTAGAGTGTGGTGGTGCTGTTAACACCAAGGTCAGGAGTTGGATCTCTGTACTCGCCAGCCACAAAAAAAAGAAAAGAAATATATTTAACCTAAGTTAAATATTGAATGGATACTATGATTGAGCTTTTTTATTTACAAAAAAACTTTTAATCTTTATAGCCTCCCTATTACAACCAACCATGATTTTAGTATAATGTACTTGACTCCTCACTTGTCAATGAGAAAAACCATAAACTTTTCATTATATTTCAAACTACTAACATTTTACTAATTCACTGTCTAGGTGTAAACATTAAGACTTTATATATCCATTCTAATCATCAATTCTTATTATAAAACATTCCATAATGAATTTGTAATTAGGTTATAAATAATGGCCACAGTTGCGAGGCTAAACTGAAATAACTGCTTTGTGAAACAGGAAAAGTACATTTTTAAAGCATTGTTTGAAAATAACAATTTTTCTCTTTTACAAACTATAGAAATGATCCCTGAAAGTATAGTCTTACAATTTTTCTCTTTTAATTAAGGTTCACTGCTCTGGTTATATATTCATAAACTGTTTTTACTACAAAAGACCTCAGGCTCAAAAATAGCAATTATATTCCTTGAAAAAAAATTTAAAATAGTAATAAAAATAATGGTCCCAGAACATGCCCACAAAGATGCTTGCTTAAATAAATCCAGTCCAGTTTGTTTTCTGCCAATTACGGCTCTCCACACAAACAATGAAATGTCAGAATAGCTGATTTCCTGTTCATAAAGAAAGTCTAGCAAAAACACTCATAAGGATATAAAACAGGTTTTGCAGAACAAGCACAGGGGGAAAATGTGATTAATACCCTCTGAGAAAGCAGAGCTCAGAAAATACATAAAGTTAACAGGATGTATGATTCAACAGACAAATGTTCTTATATTAATTTTACATAAACCTTCTGAAGAGAGTGACTTCATAAATCAACATAAAGCATAAAGTTACCAAAATAATCGACACCATTAAAAATTATGACCATGAACTGTGAAAATGACTAGGGCATGGAAACTCGACTATAAAAATCAAAACCTCCAACTAACTTATTGTCATATGGGGAAATGCTATGTCCTCTTTTCTGGAAATAGAGCTATGTGTAATAAATAGGAATGCTTCTGCAACAAGCACCCAGTTGCCAGACCATAGGAATTCAGTTTACACTTGTGTACCATTCCCTCTATCACTCTCCACCCACAACAGTTCTACTACCCTGGAACTGGTTCCAAGAGAATTCTTAAAATAGGAACACACAAGAGCAAGAGACTCTAAAAATAATCTAGCAGAAACTCAAACATACATGCCTCAGGTTCTTTAGCAGCAGGAAGCACCAGGTTATTTCAATCTTTCCAACCTGATTTTAAAAGCCATACTCACCTCACTTTATTCAAGGTAAATTAAAGATATGATAGATTTTAACAAACGTAAAATCTGCTGCTACATTTTTAACCTCTTTAAAATCAATCAGCAAAAATACTGTATAAAGCTTCCTAGATTATTTAAAGTGCAAAAATAGCCTAAATTAATTGTGACACAAAGAAAGTAAACCAGCAGAATAAACCAATTTGATTAAATTACAAAGACTTTCTCTGTAGAAAGGACGTTTTTAGAAAAAGTTTTAACTGCTATTTTTTCCAAGGACTCTTTTGAAGATAAGATACTTCAGTGAAACAGCTGCATTTTCAAGTGATTTCAGTTTAGAATGAACTAAAAATGGTTGTGTTAACAGCCACTTGCATTTCTACTAAAGCTTATATAAGCAAATACCACAAATTCATCATAAGGGCCCTAACTTTAAGGCATGCAAAAACACTGCTAGGTAAATTTTGTTTAATAATATCATACTCTACAAGAAAAACAAGGACACATTTTGACCATTCTGAAGTTACAGAACATGCTGAGAACAGGGAAGATTTCAATAGTGATTTAATAAAATTTTGAACAGATTACTAAATCCCCAATTGTAAGTATAAAGTGCATTCATTCAAAAATATCATTCATCAAAAGGGCTGGCCAGTTACCTGAGTTGGTTAGAGCATGGTGAAATAACACCAAGGACAAGGGTTTGGATCCCTATACCGGCCAGCCACCAGGAAAAAAAAAAAAAAAAGGATTAAAAAGTCATCCCAGAGGCAGCAAGCCTGAAGTGCATGAGCCATGACTCCTTCTCCAGCTAAGCATAGAGCCAAGATGTACCACACTGTGGTTGTAGCTAAGGACTCCCAGGCCTCACAGAACTTCAGCAACGATACTGATGTCATCAAGTTGTAGGA
Source organism: Cynocephalus volans (assembly GCF_027409185.1). Lineage (NCBI taxonomy): Eukaryota > Metazoa > Chordata > Mammalia > Dermoptera > Cynocephalidae > Cynocephalus > Cynocephalus volans. Next base: position 42,917,405 of record NC_084476.1, on the reverse strand, counting down.
GATTCCAAACTTCCAGCCCCTTTTGAAAAGACTATTTAGAGTGTCCAGACTTCTCCAACTAATACCAAATTGGAGAAATTGGATTCTCAGCAGGTGTTGCAGCTCTGCCTGATATAAAGATCACCTGCACCAGTGTGTCAAGGACATTTCCTTTGACCAAAATGCTTTGGTTAAATGAATCAAAGAAATGGATATGTCTGTAGAAACCCTCTTTAGCTTCATGCAGTAGCACCAGAAAAGCTATGCCACATACGCAGAGCAGATCCAGAAAGTCAATGAAATGTCCGCCATCCTTCACCATATACAGACAGGTATTGACCAGGTGGGGCCAATGATGGAAAGGCTCATCAGCATGCTGCCAGGGAGCAAGAAGATGGAGGCCTTCTGCATGAAAAACCAGATTGGGAGTTCAAGCTATAGAGGGCTTCTTTTCTCCCTTCTGCCAGGCTGATCTGTGGAGACTGAGGACATCTGGAGGCAGAGTCAGATCATATGACCAGGGCTTGAAGCTAGTGAGAGGTTCTGGTACTCCCTGAAGTGGATGTGAAGTAGTCTGGCTAGCATGAAAATCTGACTTTGCCCTATGTATTAGTCCATTTTTGCTGCTTATAACAAAATACACGGAACTGGGTAATTTGTATGAAAACAAAATTTATTGCTTACAGTTTCAGAGGCTAGGAAGTCCAAAGTCCAGAGAACACATCTGGTGAAGGCTTTCTTTGGTGGTGACTTCAGTGATGGCAGGGTATCATATTGTGAAAAATGGCAGAGAAGAGAGAGAGGCACTATCCTCTCTCTTCTTTTAAAGCCCTCAGACCCACACCCCTGGCCACCATTTTTAATCCATTCACTACAGCATGGTCCTACAATCTCATCACTTCTTCAAGGCTCCACCTTTCAATTACATAATAGGATTTCCAACACTCTTAACAATCACAGTGGGGACAAAGTTTCTAACACATAAAAGTCGGGGGACACAATTCAAGCTTCAGTTGAGTTTTGGGGAGATATAATTCAATCCACTACACCCTACTCCTTCCCTTGATGCATATTTCTCTGTGTGAAACAAACCTAACTAATTCTTGGTGATAACTGAAGTTGGAACATTTGAATTATTAGGATTTTTTTTTTTTTTTTTTTTTTAAAGATGATCGGTAAGGGGACCTTAACCTTTGACTTGGCTAAGGGCTCAACCACTAAAAACAGGATATACAATTTATGTTCCAGAAGCAATTCTTCATCAAGAATGCCCACAGACATGCTGTTCACTCAGCCATGAGGCCGGATGCAGGGATGACCCCAGACTACAAAGGATGGGTCCAGGGTCCTTACTCTCCATGTTCACTCATTCCCAAGAGCCTAAAACCAATCAATAATGACAATACTGTGTGCCAGACATCATTCCAAAGGCTTTACATACACAGTATTAAGTCATTAACCCTTCCAACAACACTCTGAAGTACATACCACTATTACTCCCATTTTACAGACAGGAAACTAAGACATACAGAGTGTCATAGCTAGTAAGTGGTGAAGCCAGGATTCAAAGCCTGGCCATCTGCCTCCATAGTCTGTGCTCTTAACCACTATGCTATGTTGCAAGGATAACTGTTCAATAACAGATATACAATAGTCCCCAACTCTTCTTCCTCTACTATAAGACTATAACTATTATTGGCATCACCCGTATCGCTCATGCCTGAAAAGAAAGATAATGTCTGGACCAGAATCTCACCTGACTTCCCAGCCTTTCAGATACTCACAGATGCTCCCTTTGGGTATATATCCCTGTTTTTGTGACCAGTTCTGTTTTGTGTACAATTTTTGTTTAGCTTCCAGTTTTTTTTTTTTAAGATGACCGGTAAGGGGATCTCAACTTGGTGTTGTCAGCACCATGCTCAACCAGTGAGCCACGGGCTGGCCCTGTTTTTGCCTTTTCTACTAAGAAAATACCCATTATTCTCAGCCCTTTTCTGCAGAGGAAATTTATTTATTCACTCCTACAAAGGACAGGATTGGTTTAGATTAAGATTCTCAACTGATTTGAAAGGCCCAGACCAGCCAGCAAGAGGAAGTCTACATCCTCAATTCAGAAGAGAATAAGGCAGATAGGATGGCCAAGGAACTCAACTAGGAGGCCCAATTCCATGCACCTCAACTTCATGCCAGGAGCTGACCAAGTGAGCCACTGGCCGGTCCCTTTATCTGCATACAATCTATACACATCCTCCCATATACTTTAAATCTTCTACAGATTATTTATAATACCTAATACAATGTAAATGCTATGTAAATAGTTACACTATATTGTTTAGAAAAAAATGACAATGTTTTAAAAGTCTGTACAGACACAAACATCCTAGGCCTACCTACATTTTCTATCTGAGGTTGGCTGAATCCCCAGATGTGGAACTGCACATAAGGTGGGCCAACTATCATCCCATTTCTCTTTCAAGTTACCTAAGGTCAGGGAGGGTAAAGTACTTAACTATCTAAGTCTGCTTCCATACATCTGTCTCATTTCTATATTGCTAATTTGTCAGCTCTAAGCTCTGTCTTTTTAATCCAGCAGCTACCTAGGATACTTTGCACTCCGATCCCTTGAAAAGTTCCTTATTATTCATAATCAGTCTTTACCCCTACTTCTAACAACCCTCTTTCCATATTGAACTTTAGATTACATTCAAGCAAGTACATCTCAAATAATACCAGGATATCTTCATTAGAGGGTTACTACTCCATACACAAGGAGTAGTAAAGGGTCTGTTTATATTTAAAAAAGAAAAAAAAAAAGACTAACCAAATCAATTTCTATAAATCCACTTGCCAGAACAGAATTTTAATGGCTTCCTCATAAATACAGTAATGATAATTCTTGTTAAACACACACGCATACATTCTAATTTCTCTTCCTGCCCTACTTAGATTCTGTTCACCTTCCTATGTAACATCTTCTGGAATTGCTCCCCTAGTATTTGTACCCACTTACATATTCAGTGGTATATCTACAGTATGCTTTTTGCTTTCAAGCTCCATTTCTGAAAACTTCCAAGTTCCTCAAAGGCTCTGGCAACAGAATTACTGGATAATTATGGTATTATCGCCTGCCATGTTCTGATCCTATGGTTGCACAAGTGGGCCTGAAGAACCAACAGAACAGTGAAACAAGTTAGGAGGAGCCTACAAAAACCGCTACTCCGTGAAACACTGGAAAGCCTCAACCCAAGTTTGTACACGTACACATTAGCTAAATGTACCATTCTTTCCATCCATATCCAAATGTTAATAGTGACAATATCTCCAGAAGCATTAGAAATTTCTCATTATCAAATGAAGTTTAAGAGTGACATAGTGGATCACCATCCATCACCATCCCTGATTGCAGAATACAATCACGTAGGAAACTTCTAAAAAAAAAAAAAAAAAAAAATGAATTCAAGTTCTATTAAAATCAGAGTCACTCAGAATAGGACCCAGATATCAATACTGTGTTTTTTTTTTTTTTTTTTTTTTTTAAAGATGACTGGTAAGGGGATCTCAACCCTTGACTTGGTGTTGTCAGCGTCACGCTCTCCCACGTGAGCTAACCATCCATCCCTATGTAGGGATTCAAACCCGTGGCCCTGGTGTTATCAGCACCACACTCTCTCAAGTGAGCCAGGGGCCAGCCCTTCAATACTGTTTTTAAAAGTTCTCCAAGCCGGGCTGGCTAGTTAGCTCAAGTGGTTAGAGCATGGTATTATAACACCAAGGTCAAGGGTTTGGATCCTCAAACCAGCCAGCGATTAATTAATTAATTCATTAATTAAAAGTTCTCCAAGCAGTTCCTAAAAAGTTAAACATAGTTATCTAAGACCAAGCAATTCTACTCCTAAGTACACAACCCAAGAGAAATGAAAATGTATGCTCACCCACAAACGTATACACGAATGTTCATGGCAGCATGAATCATAATAGCTAAAAAGTAGAAACAACCCAAATGTCCAACTACTGATGAATGGATAAACAAAATGTGGTATAACCATACAATGGAGTATTATTCAAGTACTAAAAGGAATAAACTTCTGACACATGCCACGACATGGATGAACCTTGAAAACCTTAGGCTAAATGAAAGAAACCAGTCACAAAAACTACATTATGTATATAGCATTATGATTCCACTTACATGTAATATCCATAATAGGCAAATCCACAGGGACAAAAAGTATATCAGTGGTTGCCAGGGGTTGCCAGGGGCTGGGAGGAGGGGGGCATGAAGAGTGACTGCTAATGGGTATGGATTTCTTTTCGGAGTGATGAAAATGTTCTGGAATTAGTGATGATGTTTGCACAACCTTGTTAATACAAGAAACACCACTGAATTATATAGATTGAAAGGTTGAATTTTATTATATATGAGCTATATATCTCAATTAAAAAAAAAAAAAAACTCTCCAGACTTCTAATGTGCAGTCAGAATGTCAAACCACTACTCTAGTGCTGTCCGGTTAGCTCAGTTGGTTAGAGCTTTGTGCTGACAACACAAAGGTTCAGATCCCCACGCCAACCAGCCACCAAAAAAAAAAAAAAACACTACTCTAGAACAATGGTTCTCAAAAAGTGGTGTCTGGATCGACAGTATCTGCTGAGAACTTGTTACAAATGAAAATTCTCAAGGCCCACCCCAAAACTACTGAATAAGAAATACTGTTTAAACCAGACCTGATGCACACTAACATTTGAGAATCAATGCCCATGAAGAATCTTATATGAAAATTTCATCCGGTGAGGATCAAATTAAAAGTTGAGGAAGTTGCAAAAAACATGCTTTTACTTTTATTTATTTTTTGGTGGGGGGCTAGTGGTGGCTGGCTGGTAAGGAGATCTGAACCCTTGACCTTGGTGTTATCAGATTATTATTTTACCCAGTTATATGGCCATTATACATACAAAGTCAAAAAAATCAGAAAATTGGAAGAAAAAAAAATCACCTATAATTCCACCACCCCAAAATAACCACTATTAACAGTCTTTCCAGTGTTTTCTATTTGTTTTGCATCATTATGATCCACTAGAAATGGCTGTATCATGCTTTTATCACAGAACATTAGCAAGCAAACTATTAAATAAAAGCAAGGTACCATTGTAATTATAGCACCTCAATTATCCTGTTCAGCTGAGAAACTGGTATGATGGGGATACAAGAGCAAACTCTTCAGTGGACAAAATTTTGTTGGCTCCAATTTTTTTTTTTATGGAAACGCCTTCTAGGGCCGGCCCGTGGCTCACTCGGGAGAGTGTGGTGCTGATAACACCAAGGCCACGGGTTCGGATCCTATATAGGGATGGCCGGTTCGCTCTCTGGCTGAGTGTGTTGCTGACAACACCAAGCCAAGGGTTAAGATCCCCTTACCGGTCATCTTTTAAAAAAAAAAAAAAAGAAAGAAACGCCTTCTAAAATACAGTAAAATAAACATAACTTTTCTGATTCTACATCAGTTTCTGTAGCCACGTGATGGATGACATAGGAAATTATTCTGAATCTATTCTAACTCTAGGACATACCTAGGAACTTTCTTTCCTAAGTAAATTCACCACATCATCACATTTTCTTTCTTGTCCTTGGCCTCTTTCTCAAAAGTGAAAGCATTTATGTGTCTGCATGATTTCTGGGCTGCATAATATGGCTACTTTCCAAAATAAAAAAATTCTGAACCCAAGGACAATACAATCTTTCAAGTGGTTTTCTTTTCATTTATCTAAAAAGCATCTTCACTGTTTTTAATCACTGATTCACTCTTCCTTTAAGTTGGGGGGGGGTTTCATCACAGCCTTATACAAACCAAGTCCTCAAACATTCCTTGATTTTCATCTACTTGCAGAATAACTTCTATGCTGGCTTGAGTGGTTAAGGGACAAGCTTGTCCACCTGTAAGCATCCAGTGACAAAAGAATGCATTATATCAGGCACACACAAAAAAGAGCCTATTTCCTGCATATAAACAAAAAGTGCTAATAAATTGCCAACTGAACCTTCCCATCTCAGATTCTCTAATCCCTAACCATAGCTAAATGAGGCTCTTCCCCAACTATATTCAGCTGCATTAATCCCCACCTATCCTCTATTGAAAGGATCAAAGTAAGGTCTCAAAGAGTCATTAGAACAAGATAGATTTAATGCCAACAACAATAGGCTTAGTCTGTGATAAAGACTCGGGTATATTTTTATAAATTTCTCACATCCACTCTGCCCCCACCCTCCAGTTCTGCATCCATCAGAGCAAGATTAACTTTGTCCTAAGGTCTTCAGAAGGAAGGAGACAGAGAGGGAACCACCTTCTCCCTGTGGCTTATTTCCTCTTCCTAAAATCCAGTCAGACACGTGCAACCACCGAGCCGCAGCAAGGAAGGCCCCAGGTTCCCGAGCTGGGATGATGTGGGGAGGGCTTTTGCCACACCCCCATGACGTCTGTACCCAGGTCAGCAATGACCAAGCCCCCACTGGAAGCCCCCTGGTCTCCCTGTGGGAATGAGGGGGGTGCCACAGGCCTCAATCCTGCCCCTCCTCCTTCCTCCTTCCATCACATTTCCTCCCCCCTTCCCCTCTCCCGCTCCCTCCCAACTGCTCCGCAACATCATAGAATGTAAAATAATAATAATAATAATAATAAATAATAATAATAATAATTTTAAAGAAAAGGCTGGCAAAAAAACAAATTAATATCTCTCCTCAATTCGGGGAAACTGCCAGGTTCTGCCTGGGTTCTCCTTTCCTGAACTGTAGCTGCCAGGCAGTCAGCTGGGGCAATCACAGGGCTCACTTCATTATTATTCCTTTTCTCAGGGACCATTGCCCCGTATTGCCATTTAGCCACAAAGAATTTAAGGCCTTATATCTATGACTTCCTTTACATTCTCTTTGCCACCAACTTATTAGTATAAGTACCTGAATTGAGTGGTCATTTGTATTCCTAAAGCCTCCTGTTTATCCTCTTAGTGTTGAATAAGGCAGCCTTCAAACCTGTATAGTACTAGTTTTGTAGTTATGATACATAACCCAGCAGTTGTTAAGGTACCATAATCAACTTAATCAATAATTGCCTCCTCTCTACTGCACTGAAATTTTAATGCCCTTATTTACCTATCTGACCTCTCAATTGTAAAACTAATGCCAAAGTGGGCTGTTTAATCTTCTAGAACACTGCTAAACCTGACAACTTCTGTTCACAAACCATCAACTCCTCAATAAAATACATTCTTTACTATTTTCTGATCCCTACACTTTGGTCAAACCGGCCTTGCCACTCTCCCAAATTGTACCTGCATTTTTGCCTCCACCTTCCACAGGCATGATCTCAAGAGCATACTGAACATAATTACCTGTCCCCCACTTTCTCATTTTCTGTTCCTCAAAGTGAAGAGCAATTACTTTCTACTCAATAATAACTCCAGGGCATTTTACGGTCACTTAACAGTATACTAAATGGCTCTACTACACAGTAGCTTAAGTTCTTAAGTGTAATCTTATAACATTCCTGTCTCTTTTCTCACCATGAGCTATCAATTGCCACTTCTCAGTGTTGTGAGCCCAACCTCCTCACAGGATGAGGAGAAGCCTTTACTAGCAGAAGGCTTAGACAATCAGCTCCCCATGCTGGTTATAACAGCTAGTAAAATCAGATGAAAAAACTAAAGGAAAGGCAACTTTTTTTCCTGAAGCCACAGAACTCAAGTTGAACCAAATAAGTAAACCTGATAACAGTGAAACCAGTCTAGTGGAACCCAGCACAGGGGGGTTCAAGGGCCTCACCTGTGTATCCATCCCTATTCCACAGCCAGTACAAAACCCCAGCCTTATGCACAACAAAGGTGCTAATTCCTTTCTATTGCCTATAGGACATTGTTTAATTTATCAGCTAGCATTTGGCTATATCCCCAAATAGCAGTAGCTCACAGGTAAAGGAGCTCACTTGTGATTAAGAGCACAAGTTTTGAAGTCAGGGAGAACTGGATTCCACAAACTACTACATTAGGTAACCTTGGCCAAATAGTTCATTCTTTCTCAAGCCTGTGTGGAGCAGCAAACAATATAATGTACCTCAAATGCTTAGCTACCACAAATGGTAGTGATGACAGGATTTAATGTATACTGGGCACTGTTTTTTCCTGTTCACTCTGTTTACTCCAAACTATTAAATCCATTTATTTCAAAAAAATTTGGATAATTTAGGTATGGCTTAAATGCCATAAAATTCACCTTTAACCATTCAGTGATTCTTAGTATATTTCCCAAGTTGTACAACTATCACCAGAGTCCAGCTATCACCCCAATAAAAAATCCTTTGTCATGTCTTTGTCACACAGCTGGCTAGACTGTCAGAGTACCTAAATTTGCTTATTGTTTGCTACCTACATCCTATTACAGCTGGGATCTTTTGGTAAAATCTTTAAAAATGAAAAAGCTCTCCTGTGGTAATAACATAATAATGGCCTATTTTAACTAACGAGCTTTTTTATTCCTGTAACCACCATCTGAATTATTCTGTTGTATATTTTGCATCATTACCTTGACACTTCCAATCATAATGAATTAAAAGGATACTAAATAAGCTAAAGTACCAAAGCTAAGAATTTTCAAGAGAATGTCTGGTCTCCCGCAATATGAAGAAACATTTCATTACATAATCTGATAATATACCTGGGCCAGCCCGTGGCTCACTCAGGAGAGTGTGGTGCTGATAACACCAAGGCCATAGGTTTGGATCCTATATAGGGATGGCCGGTTAGCTCAGTGGCTGAGCATGGTGCTAACAACACCAAGCCAAGGGTTAAGATCCCCTTACCGGTCATCTTAAAAAAAAAAAAAAAATTCTGATAATATACCAGGAAATTTCTAATCAAAATAAAATGAGAACTTGATTGGAGGGAAAAAAATTGAAACATTTACTATAAAAAACTGACCCAATAAAAATATCATGTTGTATATCATAAATGTATACAATTTTTATTTGTCATTTTTTAAATAAATAAAAATGCTAAAAAATAAAGGAAAATAATTATACAAACAAAAAAAATTGACCAAAAAAATGTTTAATGTGGCTGACTTACATTAAGAATAACTCTGTGGCTTCCAGTCAAGATGGCAGAATAAACAGTCCCCTGCATCAGTCTCTCCCACTAATCAATGAATTTACAACTATAAAAAAGCAACGACAGCCAAGTGGTGGCCGCTAGAGCTCAGGAAAAGAGAAGGAGAGACCTATGGAGTGCCTGAAGGTGGGAGAGGCCACAATAAGAAAAAGACAAAACTGGTCCAACCATTTCATGCTGCAGCTGCTTTAAGGCTGGAGCTGCTGAGTGCAGGGAGCAGGAGCCGGCAAAAGCTGTAGCTGTGCCCTTTGGATGAAGTTGCCTGGAGGCAGCAGGGGAGAAGAGGGCCTTGGTGTCCCCCAGGCCAGCAAGACCCTAATAGGGTTCCTGTGGACCCACATAGGAGTGAGGAGCCACAACAGTTGAAAAAAAGGAGCCACTCAGAGGCCAGTGAGTCATCACAAGGGACCAGTGCACAGCCAGTCCCATGGGAAGTATTTGCAGCACAGGCAGTGGGGGAGATGGGCCCAACTCAGGGAACCCTGGGGCACAGCAAGGACAGCTGTCCGGCACCCCAATCAGCGAAGGACCACTCAGAGGAGACTGGTCAGGAATAAAGAATTGCATGGAGTGCAGTTTGACAAAAAGACTCAGGCCCAGATCAGGGTTTCTACACAACCCAGGTACACCAGGTCTCTGGAGAGCCAGAAGTACCTATAAAGTCAGCCACTAAAAACTGAGCTACACAAAAAGCCTTCCCAAGGGAATCAGCAGCAAAACAGCAATTTAGCTAAACCACACAGCTCAACTACTGGTCCCCACATGAAGTTCCCTCATTTTAGAAATAAGCAAAGGACAAAAAATTAGTTCCAGCCCAGTCACAAGGCCAGCACCTCAGGGCCTGCTCAGGGAACAGAGGCTTCGAGCTGGGGACTGGATTCCCCCCTCCCGCAACCAGGCACATCACCAGCACCTCAGGGCCTGCCCAGGGACCTGAGGCATGGAGCCAGGGACCAGACTCCCCTCCTGCAACCAAGCACACCACCAGCGCCTTGGGGCCCACCTGGGGTCCTGAGGCATGGATCCGGAGACCAGACCCCCCCCCACATCCAGGCACACTGTCAGCACCCAGGAGCATACCAAAAACATCACTTCCATGTGGGTGGCCCACCACAGCCACCATAATAACCATGGCTGCTGCAAAAGGGACTAGCTGCCACAACTACCACACAGTTGGTCTGCCAGCCACTGGAGTGCACTGACACAAGAAGAGTCAGCAGCAGAGGCCAAAGGAAAGAAGAGGAGATGTCTCTCTCCACAAAACCCATTCCAGAGTGTCAGAAGAAGCATCTGCTCTATGATAATATTGGGGGACCTGAACACACCTCTCAGTGTTGGACAGATCATCTAGGCAACAAATCAACAGAGTAACCGTTACTCTTTCAGAAGGAGAGAAGAAATCTAAGGTTATCAGAGGTGGGAGGGGGAAGGGAGAGGGGGATATGGAGAAATTGGACAAGGGGCATAAAGAATAAGTACAATTTGTAACAATATACACGCTAGTAATATTGATTTGATCAACATATTTCAACGATGAACCCCAAAATATGTATAATCAAATTATGATTCAATAAAAATTTCAAAAAATTTAAAATTTAAAATTTTAGATAAATAAAAATTTTTTTAAAAGAATAACTTTCTCTTACTAGCTGCTACAAATAAACTACCGTCAAGGCCAAAAAAAGATACAATTATCATATGGTAATAAAAATAACAGCAAGTTCTAATAAGAATGAACTATGAATACAAGATTCAAAGTGTCTTAAAAACAATTAAAACTCGGGCCGGCCCCATGGCTCACTCGGGAAGAGTGCAGTGCTTATAGTGCTGAGACCATGGATTCGGAACCTGTATAGGGATGGCTGGTGCACTCGCTGGCTGAGTGTGGTGCAGACAACACTGAGCCAAGGGTTACGATCCCCTTACCGGTCAAAAAAACAAACAAACAAACAATTATAACTCAAGGAATTTAGCCATATGTGATCCTATAGGAAGAACCTGGGAAAAATAAGGCTCAGCCTCCCCACCAGCTCAAGGTACACTTACTGAATACCCAGGCTCAATTTGACAGGGCTTTTCTGTCACTGCCAGCAGCATCCTGGACTCCTACTGCACCATACTTAAACTACATTCTTCTTCCCACCAGAATGGAAACACCTAGAGAACAGGCACTGTGCATTATTCATCTGTATCCCTAGCAACTAACGGTTCCTGACAAGTAGCAGCAATAAATCTTGGTTAAAGTGAATACCCGCAGAGCAGCATTTAGGAGGTTAAAAAGAAAAAATATGGGCCGAGCCCGTGGTGCACTCGGGAGAGTGCAGCGCTGGGAGCGCAGCGACACTCCTGCCGCAGGTTCGGATCCTATATAGGAATGGCCGGTGGGCTCACTGGCTGAGTGCCGTCACGAAAAAGACAAAAAAAAAAAAAAAAAAAAAAATCATTCAGGCCTAATCTAGATTAACCTAAACTCTCAGCACTTCACAGAAATAAAACAGAATATACTACCAAAAGTGTTTATTAATGTAATAGTTTGGCTTCATTCCCATAAACCAAAAGACCTGTCATCACTGTTTCAAAACCTGGGGTATGCACAGCAGTATTTAGGATACACAGAATATTTTTAGTCCAAAAGCCCCCAAAAGTTACACTTATGCTACAATAAATTAGCATTTACACTGGTGAGAATTATCTGAACTAAGTAACAGCAGTAGTTATGTCATGTTTATCACATGATCTGACTGGTAATTATGTCCACTTAAGAAATAGATTACTGGACTGCCCAGTTAGCTCACTTGGTTAGAGCACGGTACTTATAACACCAAGGTCAAGGATTCAGATTCCCATACTGGCCAGCCACCAAAAATAAATTAATTACTTTTTAAAAAAAGAAATAGATTACCATTTAAGAATATACTTTGGTGACAATATATAAATACAGAAATCCTGACTGGACAGGAAAGAAAGTTACAAAAAGATATTTTGTGGACACCTGGCAAAATGTGCATGTGGATTTAGATCTTATTGGTATTACACACTGCCCCTGCCACCCAAAAATAAAAGAGAAAAGGGCTGGCTGGTTAGCACAGTTAGTTAGAGCGTGGTATTACAATACACTGAGGTCAAGGGATCAGATCCCCATACTGGCCAGCTGCCCACCCCAAAAAGATATTTCATATTATGCATACTATATTATTAAATCATTATCCATTTTCCTACATATAATGATGCTATTGTGGTATTTTGCTACAGAAGCTCTTTTTTTTTTTTTTTTAAAGATGACTGGTAAGAGGATCTTAACCCTTGACTTGGTGTTGTCAGCACCACGCTCTCCCAAGTGAGCTAACTGGCCATCCGTATATAGGGATCCAAATCCGTGGCCTTGGGTGTTATCAGCATCACACTATCCCAAGTGAGCCACAGGCCGGCCCAATAACAGAAGCTCTTTAGTCTAAGGGAGATACTTGCTAAGAAAATATTTAGGCAGAAATGTCAAAATGCTTGCACTTTACAGGTCTGCCAGTTAGCTAAGTTGGTTAGAGCATGGTGCTGACAACACCAGTGTCCAGGGTTCAAACTCTGTACTGACCAGTAAAAACAAAAATAAAAAAATAAGTTAAAAATAATTTTTTTCTTTTGTATTTTAAAAATAAATTTTAAAAAAGCTAATGTATACAATATATAAAGTGAGTCAATGTGGCAAAATATTAAGTAGTAACTCTAGGTAAAAGGCATGTGTACATGTGTTCATTAGTCTTCCATCAGCTTTTATGGATTTGAAATTTTTTTCCTTTTTTTTAACCAGCAATTAGCCAGTATGGAGATCTGAACCCTTGACCTCGGTGTTATAACACTGTGCTCTAACCAACTGAGCTAACCAACCAACTTTTTAAAAATCTTCCAAAACCACAATTACTTGAAGTTGATAGGACAAGCAAATAGAGGGGACATTGGTGGGGGGGGGGGAAGGAGGTAGGGAGGTTTTGGTGAGGGGCAACAATAATCAGCCACAATGTATATCGAAAAAGTAAAATTTAAAAAAATAAATAAATAAAATAAAATAAAATAAATCTTCAAAAGTTGGAGGAAAGATTTTAAGATTTTTAAAAACTAGGCCAAAAACAAAGAGAAAAAAAAATCAAAATGCAAAAAGGACAGAAAAACAATGAACACACACGCACAGACCAGGCAAAGAGAAGACTAAATATGATGGCAGAAATAGATATAAAATATCCATAATTATAAACAAATATGAATAGTCTCCATGCTGTAGTTAAAAAAGAACTTGTCAGCTGGTATTAACAAAGCAAAATCCAGCTATGTGGTGTTCATAAAAGATGTATCTAAAACATCCCACAATTGGATGAAACTAAAAGTTAAGGTAATATCAGGACTTCCGGTCAAGATGGCGGAATAGACGGTCCCAAGAGTCACTCTCTCCCACAAATCAACCGATTTAAACTATAAACATAACATCAAGTGCATGCGAAACGGGGAGACGTCCTGCGGGGGAAGCAGAAGCTCCGCGGAGACCACATGCACTGCGGGGCTGCTGTCGCACGATCCGGCAGATAAGCTTCACCGCCGCCACCCAGCTCCATTCCCAGCCCAGGCCAGTGCGCACAGAGTGGGGAGACATCTGGCAAGAGAGGCGGAGGCTCCACAGAAACCACACACCCTGTGGGGCCACCACTGCATGATCCAGCAGGTAGGCTTCACCGCAGGCACCCGGCTCCATTCCCAGCCCGGCCTACAGTGCTCAGAGAAGGGAGACGTCCGGCAGGGGAGGCGGGAACACCACGGGGACCACACCGCTGCCGTGCGATCCAGCAGCCCAACCCAATGTATACGGAGCACAGACACGTCCACCAAGGGAGATAGAAGCTCTGTACAGTCAACGCACCATGTGGGGGGGCCGCCGCCACGCAATCCAGCAGCAGGTAGGCTTCACCGCCGTCACTCGGCTCCATCCCAAGCCCGGCCTACCGCGCAAAGAGCAGGGAGACATACTGCAGGGGAAGGGGAAGTTCTGAAGAGACCTCACGCTCCGCGATGCCTCGGCGCATCCCAGGAGCCCGGGCCAGAGCACAAGGAACAGGGAGAAGGCCAGCATAGGAGGTGGAAGCTGAGCAGAGACCACACACCCTGCGATACCGCCCCGTGATCCAGCAGCCAGGCAGAGTCCAAGCTGACCAGACAGGTGGCTCTCCAGAGAGGTCCAAGACCTGAGGGAACCACACATGCAAGGCACTAGTGGCCAGCTGAGCAGTTACTGAGGTAGCCATACCAAGTTGGCAACCATAGCAACATCTTAGTCAGTCAATAGTGTCAAACCTGTGGACTGTGAAACCCCTGCCACAATGAATAAACAAAAAAAAAAAAGATAACAGAAATATGAAAAATCAAGACAGTACACCACCAAAGTATAATAACTCTCAAGCTCTAGATCCTATAGAACAGGAAGCCCTTGAAATGACTGACAAGGAATTTCGAGTGATAATTCTAAGGAAACTGAATGAGATACAAGAAAACTCAGCTAGACATCATGAAGAAATGAGGAAAAATATGCAGGACCTGAAAGAGGAAATGTACAAGGAAATCAATGTCCTGAAAAAGAAATGTAGCAGAACTTGCCAAACTGAAGAAGTTATTCAGCGACATAAAAAACACAATGGAGAGTTTAACCAGCAGGCTTGAAGAAGTTGAAGAGAGAACCTCTGAACTTGAAGATGGGCTGTCTGAAATAACACAAGCAGACCAAAAAAAAAGAATCGAAGGCATTGAAGAAAATCTAACAGAGATATCAGACAACCTTAAGCGCTCAAATATCCTAGTCATGGGTATTCCAGAAGGGGAGGAAAAAGGAGATTGCATTGAAAACATATTCAAGAAAATAGTGGCAGAAAACTGCCCAGGTATAGGAAACATCACGGATCTTCAGATCCAGGAAGCTCAAAGATCTCCAAACGTATTCAACCCAAAAAGATCTTCTCCAAGACATGTTATACTCAAACTGGCAAAACTCAAAGACAAAGAGAGAATCTTACAAGCTGCAAGAGAGAAATGTCAAATCACCTATAAGGAAGCCCCAATCAGGCAAACATCACACTTTTCATCACAAACCCTAAAAGCCAGAAAGGAATGGGATGATATACTCAAAATACTAAAAGACAGAGATTCTCAGCCAAGAATACTCTACCCTGCAAGGCTATCCTTCCGAAATGAAGGGCAAATAGTATATTTCTCAGACAAACAAAAACTGCAGGAGTTCACCACCACACGACCACCCTTTCAAGAAATCCTCAAGGGAGTACTGGGTTTGGTTCCTGAAAAATAACTACCACTGCCATAAAAACCCAAGAAAAATCAAAACCCACTAGTATAATAAAAATGGCATTCATGAAGAGAAAACAAAGAAAAAGGCTATCTACAACCTAAGGAACCAACAAACACAGAAAACAAACAGTAAATCAGAAAGCAAGGAACAAAAGACACCTAAGACAACCAAACCATAATCAATAAAATGCTAGGAATAAATCAACACCTTTCAATAACAACTTTAACGTAAAAGGCTTAAATTCCCCAATCAAAAGACAAAGACTGGCTGACTGGATTAAAAAGGAGGACACAACTATATGCTGCCTTCAAGAGACCCACCTCACCCATAAAGACTCACATAGACTAAGACGGAAAGGATGGAAAAAGATTTACCATGCAAACAGAAAAGAAAAACGAGCTGGAGTAGCTATTCTTACATGTGACAAAAAAACTTTAAACTAAAAACCATAAAAAGAGACAATGAGGGACACTACGTAATGATGAAAGGACTGATCCATCAAGAAGACATAACAATCATAAATATGTACGCACCCAATGTTGGAGCAGCCAGATTTATAAAACAAACTCTATTAGACCTAAAGAAGGAAATAGACACTAATACCATAATAGCAGGGGCCCTGAACACCCCACTGTCAATATTGGACAGATCATCTAGGAAAAGAATCAGCAGAGAAACACAAGATCTAAACAATACTCTAGACCAATTGGAATTGGCAGATATCTATAGAACATTCCATCTAACAACCTTAGAATATTCATTCTTCTCATCAGCACATGGATCATTCTCCACGATTTGTGACCTAATATGTGATCTATCAAGTCTCAACAAACTCAAAAAAATCGGAATTATCCCATGTATTTTCTCAGACTACAATGGATTAAAACTAGAAATCAATAAACAAAATTCTGGAAACTAGACAAACACATGGAAATTAAACAGCACTCTACTTAATGACATATGGGTCCAAGAAGAAATCAAGCAGGAAATCAAAAAATTTATTGAAACTAATGAAAATAATAATACATCATACCAAAACCTGTGGGATACTGCAAAAGCAGTACTAAGGGGGAAATTTATTGCATTAAATGCTCACCTCAGAAGAATGGAAAGATGGCAAGTGAACAACCTAACACTTCACCTTAAAGAACTAGAAAAACAAGAACAATCCAAACCTAAAGTTAGCAGACGGAAAGAAATCATTAAGATCAGAGCAGAACTCAATGAAATTGAAACCCAAAAAACAATACAAAAGATCAATTAATCAAAAAGTTGGTTTTTGAAAAGATAAATAAAATTGACAAACCATTAGCATGGCTAACAAAAAAAAGAAGAGAGAAGATTCAAATAACAAAAATTAGAAATGAAAAAGGTGATATTACAACTGATTCATCTGAAATACAAGGAATCATTCACGACTACTATAAACAACTATACGCCAACAAATTTGAAAATCTGGAGGAAATGGATAAATTTCTAGACACACACAAGCTCCCAAAACTGAGCCATGAAGACGTAAAAAATCTGAACAGACCAATAACAATAAAGGAGATTGAAGCTGTTATCAGAAGGCTCCCAACAAAGAAAAGCCCAGGACCAGATGGATTCACAGCAGAATTTTACCAAACATTCAAAGAGGAATTGACACCAATTCTTTACAAACTATTCCAAAAGATTGAAACAGACGCAAATCTCCCAAACTCATTCTATGAAGCAAACATCATCCTGATACCAAAACCAGGTAAAGATATACCCAAAAAAGAAAACTACAGGCCGATATCCTTGATGAATATAGATTAAAAAGTCCTCACTAAAATACTAGCAAACAGAATACAGAAACACATACGTAAAATAATTCACCACGATCAAGTGGGATTCATCCCAGGGATGCAAGGTTGGTTCAACATACGCAAATCAATAAATGTCATACACCATATTAATAAAATCAAACACAAGGACCATATGATCATCTCTATGGATGCTGAAAAAGCATTTGATAAAATTCAATGTTACATTCATGACAAAGACCCTCTATAAGTTAGGTATAGAGGGAAAGTATCTCAACATTATTAAAGCCATATATGATAAACCCACTGCCAATATCATCCTGAATGGGGAAAAGCTGAAAGCTTTTGCTTTAAGAACAGGAACTAGACAAGGATGCCCACTCTCACCACTCCTATTCAACATAGTGTTGGAAGTACTAGCCAGAGCAATCAGAGAAGAGAAGGAAATAAAGGGCATCTGGATTGGAAAAGATGAAGTCAAACTGTCCCTCTTTGCAGATGACATGATCCTATATGTCGAACAGCCTAAAGACTCTACAAAAAAACTCTTGGAGTTCATAAATGATTTCAGCACAGTAGCAGGATACAAAATCAACACACAAAAATCAGTAGCATTTCTATTCTCCAAGAGTGAACATGCAGAAAGAGAAATCAAGAAAGCCTGCCCATTTACAATAGCCACCAAAAAAATAAAATACTTAGGAATTGAGTTAACCAAGGATGTGAAAAATCTCTATAATGAGAACTACAAACCACTGCTGAGAGAAATTAGAGAGGATACAAGAAGATGGAAAGATATCCCATGCTCTTGGATTGGAAGAATCAACATAGTGAAAATGTCCATACTACCCAAAGTGATATACACATTCAATGCAATCCCCATCAAAATTCCAATGACATTTTTCTCAGAAATGGAAAGAACTATCCAGACATTTATATGGAATAACAAAAGACCACACATAGCCAAAGCAACGCTGAGCAAAAAAAATAAAGCTGGAGGCATAACACTACCTGACTTTAAACTATACTACAAATCTATAATAACCAAAACAGTATGGTACTGGCATAAAAACAGACACACTGACCAATGGAATAGAATAGAGAATCCAGAAATGAACCCACACACCTACAGCCATCTGATCTTTGACAAAGGCACCAAGCCTATACGCTGGGGAAGAGACTGCCTCTTTAGCAAATGGTGCTGGGAGAACTGGATATCAATATGCAGGAGAATGAGACTAGACCCATACCTTTCACCGTACACTAAACCCAACTCAAAATGGATTAAAGAATTAAATATACACCCTGAAACAATAAAACTTTTTAAAGAAAACATAGGAGCAACACTTCAGGAAGTGGGACTGGGCACAGACTTCATGAATACAACCCCAAAAGCATGGGCAACCAAAGGAAAAATAAACAAATGGGATTATATCAAACTAAAGAGCTTTTGCACAGCAAAAGAAACAATTAACAGTTAAAAGACAACCAACAGAGTGGGAGAAAATATTTGCAAAATATACATCTGACAAAGGATTAATATCCAGAATATACAAGGAACTCAAACAACTTTACAGGAAAAAAACAAGCAACCCAATAAAAAATGGGCAAAAGAGCTAAGTAGGCATTTCTCTAAGGAAGATATACAAATGCCCAATAGACATATGAAAAAATGCCCAACATCACTCAGCATCAGGGAAATGCAAATCAAAACCACACTGAGATACCATCTCACCCCAGTTAGGATGGCTAAAATCCAAAAGACTCTGAACGATAAATGCTGGAGAGGTTGCGGAGAAAAAGGAACTCTCATACATTCGTGGTGGGACTGCAAAATGGTGCAGCCTCTATGGAAAATGGTATGGAGGTTCCTCAAACAATTGCAGATAGATCTGCCATATGACCCAGCTATCCCACTGCTGGGAATATACCCAGAGGAATGGAAATCATCAAGTCGAAGGTATACCTGTTCCCCAATGTTCATCACAGCACTCTTTACAACAGCCAAGAGTTGGAACCAGCCCAAATGTCCATCATCAGATGAGTGGATATGGAAAATGTGGTATATCTACACAATGGAATACTACTCAGCTATAAAAACGAATGAAATACTGCCATTTGCAACATGGATGGACCTTCAGAGAGTTATATTAAGTGATACAAGTCAGGCACAGAAAGAGAAATACCACATGTTCTCACTTATTGGTGGGAGCTAAAAATAAATAAATTCACACACGCGCGGGCACACACACACACACACCAAAAAAAAAAAGAGAAAAAACGGGGGGTAAGAAGACATAACTACAATTCCTTGAAGTTGATATGACAAGCAAACAGAAAGGACATTGTTGGGTGGGAGGGAGGAGAGGGAGGAGGGAGGGAGGTTTTGGTAATGGGCCACAATAATCAACCACATTGTATATCGAGAAAATAAAATTTAAAAAAAAATAAAAATTAAATTAAAAAAAAAATTAAGGTAACATCAAATGTTGACAAACATGGAAGAACTCTTATTCACATGACCCTTTTCCATACAGTGTTGAGAATTAAGTCCCAATGCCCAAGGTATCCATTGTACGTAAAGGACTGAAGTTCCCTAGAAATCTAGAATACCATCCTCAAGAGAGTTGTAAAAAGTCACTCAATTTTCTGTGTTCAGTGGTTCAGATGAGGAAGCTGAGATTGTACAACCCATGAAAAACAGTTTAACATTACTTAGAAAAGTTACACATAACCTACATACAACCCCCAAATTCCACTCCCAGTTATATACAGCCTTAAGAAATTGAACTTGTTTTGGAGGAGGACAGATGTTCACAAGGAGACTGGTACAATTTGTAATCGCGAAAAACTGAAAGTGAGACAAATATCCATCAACCATAGAATAGACAAATAAGATGTGGCATATCCTTACAATGGAATAAAGTCATGTTCCACAAACAATGTTTCTGTCAACAAAGGACAGCATATACGATAGTAGTGCCATAGAATTTCGAGGCTATACCATCTAGGTTCATGTAAATACACTCTGTGATGCTCATGCAATGATGAAATCACCTAAAGACACATTTCTCAGAACATATCCCTGTTGTTAAGCGATGTGTGACTGTACTTTACTACTGAAAATGATTGATAGCTCTAAGAAATCAACATGGATGAAACTCAAACATGTAAGAGTGAAAGAAGCAGTATTATGAAAATCATAGAATTACATTTAGATCAAGATTGAAAATGGGCACTACTATACCATATATTGTTTATAGATATATACATGGGTAAAAATTATTCTAAAACCTAAAATTTAGGGTGATGGTTACCTCTGGGAAAGAGGGAAAGAACATCTTGGGAGATGGCATACACAGGTAGCAGTAATGTTCTATTTCTTAGCTGTTCATCTTATTTTTGTTTTTTAAAACTTTACGTGTGTTTTTATACCTCATATACTTTCTATGGTATGTATCCTGTATTTTTTAATAAAAATCAGTAAGTGTGCAAAATATGGTCCCACTGTTTTTAAAGTATATACTTTGTGTAAAGAAAAAAGAGTAAGGGTTTACACTAAAATCTTAAACCGTAAGTCATTTTTATTTTGTATTTTTAAAAATTTTCTAAAATGTATTTTCATAAGTAAAATAGTGCCAGACAGGCTAGCCCAAAAACCTACACTAAAATGGAAACTTATAAATTAATCTGAGAAAAGAGAGGGGGAAACTAACTTGGTCTTTAAAACAATTTAAAGATAGCCTTGCCAATTCAATCCTAAATTGAATCATCTTTTTTTTTTTTTTTTTTTTTTTTTTTTTTGTCTTTTTCGTGACCGGTACTCAGCCAGTGAGTGCACGGCCATTCCTATATAGGATCCGAACCCATGGCGGGAGCGTCGCTGCACTCCCAGCACCGCACTCTCCCGAGTGAGCCGCGGGCTCGGCCCTGAATCATCATCTTCTAAACCCTATTTCAGTTAAACCTTTATTTTTTTAAGCCCACTTTTTCTCTTGTTTAATGATTTGACCATGCCAAACACTTACCAAATGAAAAATCCCACCCTTCAAAAGCACACAGTCCAGCCAGGTATATGCACATAATACAGGTGACACTATATTCCTTGTCCAAGCCTACACATTTTCAAAGCTATTTTAGGTTTTAATCTATTTGCTTGGGAAACAGCATGTTATGGTGGCAAGTAGAGTCAGAAGACACAAAGAGACTGGGGCCCACGACCTCCTCAGTTCAGTTTCAGTAAGTACTGAGAGTGTTTTGTTTGGGAGGTGAAGGAAGAGAAGGCACAAAAAGAGAAAGGAGAGAACAAAGGAAAAAGAGAAATAAGAAAAAAGAGAAAGAAGGGAGAAGGGAGGGAGGGACGAAGTGGGAGAGAATTAAGGTCGAAAGAAAGGCACCATTAATTAACAGGAAGCAATTCTGAGCCTCCAAAAGTCTTCATAAGTCTACTAGTACTGATCTCATGAGAAGATTGAGACTACATGGAAAAACATTTGTGTAAATGGTGAAAGTACTAGGTACTACTGGCTTGTGTATGTACAATATAACTAAATGAGAAAGTTCCTAAAGTGTCATCTTGAAAACAAGTTAATGACAGTACACCAATAGCAAGAAACAACGTTATAGCAAAAGGTCTAAATCCAAATGAAATAATCTTTAAAAGTATTCTATAAACAATCTTTTAAAGTATTCTCAAAAAAAATTTTTTAAATAAAAAATAAAAATAAAAAAGTATTCATTTTTTTAAAGTTTTAGACCCAATTAAATACAAGCATGCTTCAAAAAGTTTGTAGAAAAATGGAATTTAAAGATAATACGAATCTTTCCATGAAGTTTTTGTTGTTTTTTGTGTTGATGTCTGTCAGGTACAGGCGCTTGGTGTTATCAGCACCACACTCTAACTAACTTAGTCAACTGGCCAGCCCCTCCTAATAGCTTTTAAAATGACACTGCCTAGTCTTAAATGAAACACCTATTCTTTAATATAAGCCCTATTTCATACCTCAATTTCAAACAGTTAACTGAGTTCCAATTCAATCGAGCTCATAAATCCAGTACGAAAATGAGTTATCTGAAAATTGAAACTCATTCTAGTACACATGCTACATCAGCCAGAAATTCACAAACCTGGTCTTCAAAGCCTATGCCAAGGAATTTCAAAACTAAAATAATTTCCTTTCTTAAAAAAGTATAGGACATGCAGCATCTCTGGGAGAAAAACTATCAATAAAACTAAAAAAAAAAAGTAGGAAATACCAACATAAGCAGTTTACATTAGGATTTTTAATTTTTTTTTTCTTTTTTTGACAGCTGGCTGTTATGGGAAGCCAAACCCTTGACCTTGGCATCACAAGGTGGCGCCCTAACCAACTGACCTAACCAGCCAGCCTTAATCTTTAGCCTGATAAATTTGGTTCCTTGACTTTGGGGAAAAAAAGGATTCTATTCCTAAATACTTCATAGTTTGGTCAAAATTACTTCAAAATCTACCACAGGTTTACATGGTGATATTCCTTACAGGTCCTCCCTCTCTTTGCCTTCCTTAGGTTACACCTCCACTCTCCTTTCTTGGGAAAAACAACAACAGCTGCTTCTAAGATCTAACAGATCTACCACCTCACCAGTCAACACGGTTGTCATAACACTTAGCTTTTAAGGACACTCCGTTTACTCCAATTAACAACTAAGAGCAAACTGGTATTTGCTGACATTCAGGTTACCTCATAAGGAGAAATAAACAAACAAGATCTGCTTAAGAGTAGAGGAACTTCACAATCTGTGAATTCATGCAGACTGATTCTTTTGAGCAGGCATTAAACCTATGCACACACCCCCCAAAAAGTGTCTTATAACAAAGGAAATGTTAATAAGTCATCATTAAAAAAAAAAAAAAAAAAAGACTGAGAATCAACATTTCAAGGCTAACACTTTAAAAGTAAAGGCTTCACTTCAGACCACTTCAAACACTCAAGTCAGGTTTATACTTTCTACATACATTTTATACTCAAGGGGGTACAGATATAAAGTAGTTCCCATTAAAACAAGCACATACTGAAATAAACCTATTCTCCTTCATATTCTCCCACCATTTCTTCCCAAACAAAAAAGTCACTCAGGATACCAAGAAAGACACCCCGGGTGACCATGGCACAGGCTCCACCAGTTACCAGGAAAGGGGAGCAGAGGTGTTACTACTGTTCCAGTATAGTTTTAAAGGCAGCTCCATTTGACTACATGGTCCAGCCCACATTTGAAGAGTGCCGTCAAAGGAAACTACAGCAGCAGGGAAACAGGCAGGAGGGGCAATTACCACAACCTTTTCCCATGTCTTCATTCTCTCTCATGCCACCACTTCCAGCCATATTTCAATCACAACAGAAACCACCCTTCTCTGAAACGTTCATTATTGAGGGTCAGAGGGAACAGGGAAGCAAAGGGAGGAAATCAGAGCTGGGGGAAACAAGCAGGACAGGGGTTGGGGGAAATCGCATCACACGTGTGAACTAGTCATAAGTAGGAAAATCAGGAGGAGCACACCGGCAGCAAGCAGAAGACTAGTGTGGGAAACTAATCACCTTTGCCTAATCATGAGAAAAGCCTTCACAACAACGGGAGGATGGCCATAGCCAAGGGGCTCCAAAGGCAGGTAAGAGATGTTGGTGTACTGGAAGACTCTATAATCTCCAGAGTAGATTTTATTCCCTTTCCCTAGATAGATGAGGACCATAGCAATGTACCTACACAATGCCCAGGATACAGGAGAGCTTAGCTATGATGTTCATCTTCCTTCCACCTTTATTTGACAAACTGACGCTTATGAAGAATGTGCAATTCACGGAGAAAAGTGAGGCACACACTAACCAGTGGCATACCCCTTGGTGAAAAAAGTGCTGCTAAAGTGGAAGAGAAATATAAGAACTGGGTTCACCCAAAAAGTTAATTATATGCCCTTAAATAAAAAATGATCTTTAGACACCTTATGGAAACCTTTAAAAGCTTTCAACTGTTAGGATACACAGGTGCTGGAGATATTAAGCCTAAATACTGGCATACCGTATATCGTGGATGTGAGACAGAAACAATATCCGATAGAGATGGTAGTAAACTATACAGGATTATGTCAAACAGAAAATAACAGTGATGATGATGGCCTCAACTCCTGGAGAGAAAAAGGATCAGAGACCAGAGTGGTGACAGCTGAGATACCTGGGCAATTAGTTGGATTGAAAACTCAGGGGAAAAGATGAGAAGGCCGAATAAGTGATTCGGAGGCAAAGAAAACTGAGTTGTACCGCACCAATAAAGAATAACATTTTGAATATGTATTTCAACAGCGCTTTACAGTTTACAAAGCGCTCTCAAACCTATATGGAAGAAAAGAATAAACTGTGAACCAACTAGACTCCAAGAACTGGGAGTGAGGAAAAAAATTGAGTCCTGACTGAAACCAGAGCCCTACAGAACGAAAAGGAGAAGTAGAACTCAACTATGCCTCCGGGTAAGCCGGGAAAGCCTAGAGAGCGCAGAAGTTGGTCTCTAAGAGGGCCAGTCCCGGGACGAGCGACGGGCGTGGAAGCGGAAAGGTGGCCGGCGTGGAAGCGGAGGGGCAGCGTGGCGGGGAAGCTCCAGCCTACAGGCAGAGACCGAGGTGATAGAGAAAACCACACCCCCCCGGGCAGAAATCCCAAGCGGGGGTGGGGAAGGCGCCCCCCTGGGGCTGGGTGGGGCCGGGCGGACTAGGATGAAAGAAGGTAGGAAGAAGCACAGGGCAGCCCGAGAGGGAGGGGAAGGAGGGCCCCCGGGCCTGGACATACTGAGAAAGCGTGAAGCCGGAGAAGGAAGCTCGGCCCGGTCCTCACGGGTGGGCACTGGGCAGCCTGAAGGGGGCTGGGGATTCAGAAGAGCCAAACACGGGACTAGAAAACGCACGCTGCAGCGTTCAGGGTCCTGGAAGAGGAAAGGAGAGAGAGGGAGAGTGGCAATTACCGCTGCTGCTGTCGCTGGACTCGGGACCCGCAGCTGCCGCCGCCGCTCGTTACCTGCCAATTTGCCTCTTACAAAGCGGCCGCGGCGGCAGGGGCGGCCCGGCCCTTCACGTGACTTCGGCGTCATGGACGAGGGAGGAGCTACTAGACGTCGCTCGCGGGCGGCTCCCAAACCCGCTCGGAGAGCCCGCCGCCTCTTCCAGTCACTGTCCCCACCCCAACCGTGGGAAGCCAACAGTGCAGGGGTGGGGGGAGACGAGGGAAAAGAGCAAAGGGAGATTTTACGGCACTTCTCGACCTCGGAGTTATCAAGGGTGTTACCCACGGCTTCCTGGGTGCTCGCAACTGCAGCTTGTTGTCGCGCTGTGATGACCTCACAAGACCCAAAAGTGGCTCCCTTACGGCCACTTTCCTCTTGTCACGTGACGTGGCCCAACCTCTCAAAGCAAGCGTGGCCTCCCAAACGGTGCACCAGGGGAGTGTGACTCCCAGCAGGCTGCACGGCACAGGCACTCACTACCGCAGCCTTTCCCCTGCAGGTGCATCACTCACCGCCAGACGCTTCGGTGCCAGGGAAGGCCGGGTCCGAAGCCCGCGGAGCTAGCTTCTGGGACTCACAGTAGTGGGTGCCGCCTGCCAGCTGGCTGAGTGTGACTCCTGCTGGGCGGTGTAGTCCTAGCAGAGCGTGGGGTTCCGCTATCAAGTTCGGTGGCTCCCGCCCCCTGCGCGGGAAAGGGCCAACGGCCGGGATCGGAACCCGGTGCACGGAGAACCTCCAGGAGGCGGGAGGGCTATGCGACGTCAGTCCTGTTCAATGTGGGTCGAGTTCTGCATTCCCTAGCCCCTTCTGCGTGAAAAGACTAACACTTATTGAACTCAATGTCACCCGTTTTACAACCATTTTTATTACATCGTATAATCAACCCCTTGAGGCAGAGATTGGCCACGTTTTAAGGATAAAAGGCTGAGAGAGTTGTTTCCTGGCTAAAGAGACCCAAACCAGGTTTTTTGTTTTGGAAATTTGAATGACTTCCTCTCCGTAAGATCTGACCTGTGGTTAACTTCACGAATTAAGAATACATGATAGTGGTTAATAATTATAGCATAGTGTTATAAAGTATTTTCTCATTTACTGGTCTATTTGATCCTCAAAGGCAGTCTGTCAGGCAGTTACATGCACAGATTTTGATGTCCAGCAGGACTTACTTCGATGTGACCTTTCTTCTGTGATAACACCAATTCACTGGGGTTGTGAAAATTAAATGAGATTATGTGAAGTGTCTGCTTGGTACATAGTAAACCCTCAATAAACGTAATTATTTTCACACCGTTAGTACCCTTCGGGTCCAACATGTCTAAGTAAGGTAGAAAAGGAATTAGTTTACACGGAGTTTTGTTCAAGGCACTATGCTAATTGCTAACTTGCTAGTTACTAATAGACTTGTATGTTAAATTGCTTGAAGTAAAACAATGGAAACCGTAAACAGTCCTGCCCAATTCAAGGTAAGCCTTTGTTACTCATCTGAACTGATCAAAGAATGTTCAGGCTGTACCTATAGCAAATAGAACTTATTATCATGAACTTTCATGTATAGATGTATCTTATCTCTCCCCTTTTGATAGAGAGCTAGGAGTGTGTGTGGTCAGTTCTGCCTTCGTCCTCTTTGTATTCCTGCCCTATAGAAATGTGTGGGAGAGTCAAAGATAAAAACCACCCTCCAGAGTCAAAGATTTAATGGAAAGAGCTAGGAGAAAAAGATTCTAAAAGGATATATGCAAACCTGGTAAACTCAGTGCCCTGTCTCTGAAGAGTGGAAAAAGGTTTGTGATTGAGGGTGCTGGCCCAAAGGGACTGTAGTCTAATGTTTTAGTTTTTACTTGGAGAAAGTACTGGTGTATTACTTAAAGATTAACTTTAAGGAAAGGGAGACCACTGCACCAGCCAGCCTTCAAAAAAAAAAAAAAAAGAAAGAAAAGAGATACCAGTACTCCATAAATATATACAATTATCATGAGTCAATTAAGAAAAAATAAAAAGAAAAACAATTTCAGAGATAGAAGTAGATTAGAGGTTACCAGAAACAGGGGAAGGAATAATAGGAAGTTACTGTTTAATGGGTACAGAGTTTATGTTTAGGATGACAAAAAAGTTTTGGAAATAGATGGAGGTGATGGCCACACAGCATCGGGAATGTAATTCCATGGAATTGTATGTTTTAAAATGGTAAAATGGCAAACCTTATATATATTTTACCACAATTAAAAGAAAAAAAGAAAAGGGAGACCAGAAACCATATGTTAGCTCTGTGACCTTGTATAAACTGTATCATTTCTCCAGGCCTCAGTTTCTTCTTCTGTTATTTTCATAGTCAAAAACATCTGCATTTGCTGTGCCAGGCACACTGTGTTGGGTGCTTTTATTAAATTACCATTTATCATGGGAGAAGTCCTACCTAGGACCTAGGATCAGAAAAAATAAGGGCATCAAATCCCTAAAATGTCACTGACTACAGTTATTACAAACTGGATGCAATAGAACTAACTCCTTACAATAGTCTTCCCCAAGGGATATCACTCTGCTTTTCCACCCAGCCTGATTCTAAGACATTGACTCTGAAACTAATTTAATATCCTGTGACTGCAAAGGACATCACCATCCCTTTTACCAGTTTTTATTTCCTTAAGTCTTCTTGGCTGAACTGAGGTGAGACCATAATGTCATGGAAAACACACTTGAGAAATTCTCAGAAGCCTAGGTTTTGAAGTCAGTAAACATGGGTGAAATTAGTCATTCTTAGATGAGACTCTTCCTCACAAACAATCAGTAATAGATGGCTGAGACTTAGGAAGATACAATCAAAGCATATAAACTCCAAAGCAAAATTTTTACAACGTAGACGATTAATCACAGTTCAAGTCTAACCTACTCATAGTAAAACAAATAATTGTCAGCACCATGCTCAGCCAGTGAGCAAACCGGCCATCCCTATATAGGATCCGAACCCGTGGCCTTGGTGTTATCAGCACCGCACTCTACCGAGTGAGCCACGGGCTGGCCCTAAAACAAATAATTGTAATAAATGCATTATACCGTCCCTAAATGTGATAAGAGGGTACAGTCTGTATAGAATTTTTTAAAAAGTGAACCTTAAGAAGCAAAAATATATATCACACAGGGAAAAGAGTGGCCTAACCAGCACATGGAACATTCTGGTCACCTTGGCAGATTTCTGCCTTTAGCAGATAGATATGGGTGTTCCATGCCTATTAGCCATAAATATCACCCAAGATTCTCTCAACTGTGTTCTATGTAGCCAAACAAGCTTCTGATTAGAATTTGGCTTCTCAGGGGGCTGGCCAGTTAGATCAGTTGGTTAAAGCATGGTGTTATAATACCAAGGTCAAGGGTTTAGATCCCCATACCGGCCAACTGTCAAAAAAAAAGAATTTCTTCTCTTTAATTTTGTTTTCATTTATTTTATTTTATTTTTATTTTAAGAATTTCTTCTCATTAAGTCTTTCCTCCAAAGAAGTGAATGCATTATTGACCAGAGGACCCTATGTTGTTTTGGTTGGCTGTCCACTGACAATGACAATTTGGAATATACCACATCAGTTTCTGAGGTGTGTTCATGCCCCAAACCAGCTAAGCTGTAGGCATGCTGACCTTTGAATGCAGTGACCAAAAAGACTCCCTAATAACACTGTAGTGTCTCATTTCCCTGAAAGTCCAGCAAATTCCCTCCTAATTCTACTAATTAAATTACTTGTCCTGGGCTGACCGGTTAGCTCACTCGATAAGTAATACCAAGGTAAAGCATTTGGATCCCAGTACTGGCCAGTTGCCAAAAAAGATAGATAAAAGAAAAACTTGTCCTTTCTAAGCCTGTTTCTTCGTCTATATAAGGAGCTAAATTCTACTTACTTTATAGGGCACTGTCAGATTCATGCAACATAATGCATGTCAAAGCCCTCAGAAAATAAACTAAGAATTATAGGGAGCTGTTATTACCAGGAAGAACTTTATTTGCTTACACCAGTACCTATATAGACAGTCAGTGGTTAAAGGTTGGATTCTAGAGGAATCCAAGAAGGCCTTGACTCTACAACAGGTCAGCGAACTTCAGCCCATGGATCAAATCTAGCCCACCCCACTAGCTAAGAATGGTTTCTTACATTTTTAAATGGGTAGGGGAAATAATCAAGAGAAGAATAATTTCATGACACACAAAACATATGAAATTCAAAGTTTAGTGTCTGTAAAGTTTCATTGGAACACAGCCATACCTACTAACTTGCCTGTGGCTGCTTTTGTGCCACTATAAAACTACTTCAGAGGGTTGTTTGGAGAATTAGAGTTAAACTAGTGTTGGGTTTTGTTTTGTTTTGTTTTGTTTTGTTTTACTTTTTAGATTGCAACCCACAAGAAGAAATACACACTAATATACAATAGTATTGTTAACTTTCTGTCAAGTTCTCTCTTTTTCTTTTGTTCAAAACAGAGTTGAGTTTAGTGACTGAAAATACACACACCCCAATGTGGAATGGAATGTATCATCTATACAAATCAGAATTAAGAGTCCAGGCTAAAGTGGGAAGGAAAGACACTAATCTTGGATAATAAAGTAATTCATCATAACTCTATTTCCATACTCTCCAAGTCGTTATATTATTCTGGGTTCTCCAGAGAAACAGAATCAATAGGATACACATACATACAAAGAGATTTATTATGAAGGATTAGCTAAAATGATTATGGTGGCTGAGAAGTCTCACTATCTGCCATCTGCAAGCTGGAGCCCCAGGAAAGCTGTTGGTGTAGTTACAGTCCAAATGCAGAGGCTCAAGAACCAGGAGTGTAGATGTCCAAGGGCAGGAGAAGATGGATGTTCCAGCTCAAGCAGAGAGAGCAAATATGCCTTCCTTCACCTTTTTTTGTTCTATTCAGACCCTCAAGGGATTGGATAATTGGACGATACCCACCCACACTGAAGAAGGTGATCTTTACTCAGTCTACTGATTCAGTGCTAATTTCTTCTGGAAACAACCCCACGGACACTTCCAGAAATAATGTTTTACCAGCTCTCTGGACATCCCTTAGGTAAAACATAAAATTAACCATCACATTTGTCATGCCTAAAATATTTGGAGCTGAGATCTCCTAGTTTCAAAGTATACGTTTCCTAGCATTAAGGTACTAGTAAGAACCTTTGGAACAAGACCCAGAGGGACAGAAAAATTAATCAAGCAGTCTAAGCTAGACTTCACAAACATCCACCACCTTGAGAGAAGAGAAAAGCGTGCTTGCTATCCATGCATAAAAACACAGATTCTTCCCCTGCAGATAATAACTAAAAGTAAGTAGGGAGACAATTTGTCAACAATCTGGGGAAAAGATTTAGGGCTACGCTGCACTCATGTACCAAGATGGCTTAGAGATAATGGGGAGAAAGCTAACATTTATTGTCTGTCAGGCACAGTCCATCTTATTTCATCCCAATTACAAATATTCAAGGTAGTAGGTATTCTGATTTTACAGAGCAGAGAAGGGAGGGCACATTAAATAGTACACCCAGGTGTTTGCTTTGGCAGCACTTATACTAAAATTGGAACAATACAGAGAAGGTTAACATGGCCCGTACACAAGGATGACACGCAAATTTGTGAAACATTTCATATTTTTATAAAATAAAAAACTGTTAAATAAAATAACAGGCCCAGGAGTCTAAACTTTACTTCCAAAGCCTGTACTCTTTCTACTAAACTATGCTGCAACTCTATATAAAATTGTCAATTTTTTTTTGGCAGCTAGCTGGTACAGGGATTGAACCCTGGTCCTTGGTGTAAGTGGCACCATGCCTTAACCGATTAGCTAACTGGCCAGCCCAAACTGTCAAATATTTTTTTAAAATAGAAAAACTTGGGCCTGGCTGGTCAGCTCAGTTGGTTAGAGTGCAGCCTTTTAACACCAAGGTCACGGGTTCAGATCCCCAAACTGGCCAGCCTACAAAAAAAAAAAAAAAAAATAGAAAGCCTTAAAGAAAACAGAAATGGATACATAAGCCATGGACAGACAGAAAGGAAGTAATCAACAGATAAAACTACTGTTAAATAGAAAAATTCTCCAAGTAACACTGTAGGATAAAATATAACTTTCATATGAGTAATTCGCTTCTAATGCTTGCTAAAAACGAGAAAACATAACTAATGCCATTTCAAGTAAGGCAGCTTCTAAGGCGCCAAGCAGGTGGGGCCAGGCACACTAAATTCCAGGAAGGGAGGAAACACCACCTGGTTCCAGGGACCAGTTCCTTATCTAGAGGCCGCCTGGCCTGATACTGTTCCTTATCGGTGTGCCAGCCTGCTAAAGACCACCCATAAATATAAAGGTCACCTCAGATAAACCGTAAGCAGTATACAACTCATCCTGTTGCAAAAGTCTGTCTAAAAACTGTATAAAAAGCGTCTGTGTTAAGGGCTCAGGGTCGCTTTTGTCTTGAAGACTGAGTGACCCCAGCATGCTGGAATAAACTCCTCTTGCTTGATTGCAACAGTCTCTGTCTCATGGTCTTTGTGAGGTGAGCCATCCCGATGTGTGGGATTTGTGCACGGTGCACAGGTCTTACAACACTACACTGAAATTCTAGTAGACGAATGGACAAAGGATACCAACGATTCCCAAAAAGAGGAAATACAGCTAATCAACAAACATATGGAAAAATATTTCACCTCACTAGAAATTTTGTGTTTCTTTTTTTTCTTAAATCTTCTTTTATTTATTTATTTTTGCTGACCAATACAGGGATCAAACCCCGGACCTTGGTGTTATCACCATCACATTCTAACCAACTGAGCTGTCAGTGAAATTCTTAAATGCAAATTATGACAATAATACACATTTTGCCTACCAAATTAATAAGGAGTAAAAATAATGATACTACCCAGTGCCAATTAGTATTTAGTAAAAGAGGCACTCTCTTATTTGGCTAATAGGAGTATAAATTGGCATAAACTTTTTGGAAAACAAAATGTCATAATGTATATTTTCTTTTTCTGTTTTTTTGGCAGCTGACCTGTATGGGGTTCTGAATCCTTGGCCTTGATGTTATAACACTGTGCTCTAACAAACTGGGCTAACCATCCTGCCCTTGTCATAATATATTAAACCACCAAAATCAATTCTGGCACTCTATCCTGGGGAAATGATTTTAAATATGGCAAAATTGATATGCAGAAGAAACATTTCTCACAGCTTCATTTATCATAGCAAAAAATTAGAAGCATCTTACATATTTGACTGTAGAGAGGGGAATGGTTAAGTAAATTATGGCATTTGTATTATGTCCCATATTATACAGTCTTTATAATTAACATTTACAAAAAACATGCCAGGATGTGGGAAAATGCTTGTTAAATACTGTTAAGTATAAAAAGCCAGAACCAAATCTGACTGAATATGTAAGAACACTATGCATAAGAAAGAAAATCTATAAAAATACATGAAAAGAATAGTAACATGGACTATGTTTAGATTATGGGATTATAAGTGACATTTTCACTTATCTGTATTTTCAAATTGCTTTTAATACTCAGGTCTTGCTTTTTTGATCAAAACAATGTTTAAACAAAATATTTAGGGTTACCATATTGAAGGCCATATGCTTTAAGAGAGAAATCTGGGGTGTATAAATATGATCTTAATAGCTTATTAGAGAAGGTTAGATTTCTAGGATGATGTTATGGCCTGAAGGGGGCAGGGGGGCATGGTTGAGGCCTGTGGCACTCCCCTCATTTTGACAGAGGAGCCCAGGGGGCTTCCGGGAGGCTTGGTTGTGGCTGGGCTGGATGCAGCTGTCAGGGGGGCATGACTGAGGCCCTTGGCCCCACACCACCATGGCTTGAGAGCCCAGGGTGCTTCTGGAAGTGGCCTGGTGGTTATCACTGGGCTAGATGTGGACCTGGGGGGGCGTGTCTGAGGCCCTTGGCCCCCTCCACCCTGGCTCAAGAGCCCAAGATGCTTCCAGTGGCAGCCTGGTGGTCATTGCTAGGCAAGATGAGGATGCTGGAGGGTATGACTGAAGCCATCAGCCCTCCCCACTTCCCAGCTCAGGAGCCCAGGGCACTTCCAGTCCTTCTAGGTTCTATAGGTATTCTTTGGTGGTGTTAGACCTTTACTGGTTAATACCAAAAGTTTGTGATCTGTGGGTGTTTTTTTTTTTTTTTTTTTCTAAGTTCTGTTTTGGATTATTAGCTATCCCCACCACTTAAATTCTGCACTGGAATTAATTTGTTGTCCTTTGCTTACTTCCAAAATGGGGAAACTTCCTGTGGGAACCAGCACTTGAGCTCTGTAGTTGAGCTAAATTGCTGCCTTGCTTCTGATTCTCTAGGGAAGGCTTTTTGTGCAGCTCAGGTTTTAATTCTTTGCCTTGTAAACACTTCTGGGTCTTGTGAGGTCTGGTACACCTGGATCGTGTGGAAACTCTGGTCTCGGCCTGAGTCTTTCAGCAAACTGCACCCCATGCAGTTCTGTGTTCCTGAGCAGTCTCCACTGAGTGGTACTGCGCAGATTGGAGGGCAGCTCATCTGCCCACGCTGTGCCCCAGTGTTCCTCCAATGGGCCTATCTCCCCCACCACCCTTACTTTAAATACTTCCCATAGGACAGGCCATGTGCCAGTCCCGTGCAATGACTCACCAGCCTCTTAGTGGCTCCTTTTTTCAGTTGTCTGTGGCCCCTCGCTCCTATGTGGGTCCATGGGAACCCTGTTAATGGTCTTGCTGGCCTGAGGGCCACCAAGGCCCTCTTCTCCCCTGTAGCCTCTAAGCAACCTTATACAAATGGCACAGCTGTGGCTTTTTCCAGCTTTTGCTCCATGTGCTCACCAGGGCCAGGCTAGAAGCCGCTGGGGCTCGAAATGGTTGGAGCAATCCTTTCTTTCTCTCATCACAGCTTCTCCCACCTTCATGAACTTTTTTTTTTTTCTTTTTCTTTTTCTTTTCTTTACTTTTATTTTGTCAATATACAATGTGGTTGGTTATTGTGGCCCATCATTGAAACTTCCCTCCCTCTTCCCTCTCCTCCCTCCCACCCAACAATGTCCTTTCTGTTTGCTTGTCGTATCAACTTCAAGGAACTGTAGTTCTTATGTCTTCTTCCCCCCCCCACCCCGGCTTGTGTGTGTGTGTGTGTGTGTGTGTGTGTGTGTGTGTGTGTGAATTTATTTTTTTTTTTATTTTTTATTTTTTTTGTGAATTTATTTATTTATTTTTAGCTCCCACCAATAAGTGAGAACACGTGGTATTTCTCTTCTGTGCCTGACTCATTTCACTTAATATAATTCTCTCACGGTCCACCCATGTTGTTGCAAATGGCAGTATTTCATTCGTTTTTATAGCTGAGTAGTATTCCATTGTGTAGATGTACCACATTTTCCGTATCCACTCATCTGATGATGGACATTTGGGCTGGTTCCAACTCTTGGCTATTGTAAAGAGTACTGCAATGAACATTGGGGAACAGGTATACCTTCGACTTGATGATTTCCATTCCTCTGGGTATATTCCCAGCAGTGGGATAGCAGGGTCATATGGCAGATCTATCTGCGATTGTTTGAGGAACCTCCATACCATTTTCCATAGAGGCTGCACCATTTTGCAGTCCCACCCACAATGGATGAGAGGTCCTTTTCCTCCGCAACCTCGCCAGCATTTATCGTTCAGAGTCTTTTGGATTTTAGCCATCCTAACTGGGGTGAGATGGTATCTCAGTGTAGTTTTGATTTGCAATTCCTGAATGCTGAGTGATGTTGAGCATTTTTTCATATGTCTGTTGGCCATTTGTATATCTTCCTTAGAGAAATGCCTACTTAGCTCTTTTGCCCATTTAATTGGGTTGCTTGTTTTTTTCCTGTAAAGTTGGTTGAGTTCCTTGTATATTCTGGATATTAATCCTTTGTCAGATGTGTATATATATATATATATATATATATATATTTTTTTTTTTTTTTTTTTTTTTTAAAGATGACCGGTAAGGGGATCTCAACCCTTGAGTTGGTGTTGTGAGCACCACGCTCAGCCAGTGAGCGAACCGGCCATCCGTATATGGGATCCGAACCCGGGGCCTCGGTGTTCTCAGCACCACACTCTCCCAAGTGAGCCACGGGCCGGCCGGTCAGATGTATATTTTGCAAATATTTTCTCCCACTCCGTTGGTTGTCTTTTAACTCTGTTAATTGTTTCTTTTGCTGTGCAAAAGCTCTTTAGTTTGATATAATCCCATTTGTTTATTTTTCCTTTGGTTGCCCATGCTTTTGGGGTCGTATTCATGAAGTCTGTGCCCAGTCCCACTTCCTGAAGTGTTGCTCCTATGTTTTCTTTAAAAAGTTTTATTGGTTCAGGGTGTATATTTAATTCTTTAATCCATTTTGAGTTGGGTTTAGTGTATGGTGAAATGTATGGGTCTAGTCTCATTCTCCTGCATATTGATATCCAGTTCTCCCAGCACCATTTGCTAAAGAGGCAGTCTCTTCCCCAGCGTATAGGCTTGGTGCCTTTGTCAAAGATCAGATGGCTGTAGGTGTGTGGGTTGATTTCTGGATTCTCTATTCTATTCCATTGATCAGTGTGTCTGTTTTTATGCCAGTACCATACTGTTTTGGTTATTATAGCTTTGTAGTATAGTTTAAAGTCAGGTAGTGTTATGCCTCCAGCTTTATTTTTTTTGCTCAGCATTGCTTTGGCTATGCGTGGTCTTTTGTTATTCCATATAAATGTCTGGATAGTTTTTTCCTTTTCTGAGAAAAATGTCATTGGAATTTTGATGGGGATTGCATTGAATGTGTATATCACTTTGGGTAGTATGGACATTTTCACTATGTTGATTCTTCCAATCCAAGAGCATGGGATATCTTTCCATCTTCTTGTATCCTCTCTAATTTCTCTCAGCAGTGGTTTGTAGTTCTCATTATAGAGATTTTTCACATCTTTGGTTAACTCAATTCCTAAGTATTTTATTTTTTTGGTGGCTATTGTAAATGGGCAGGCTTTCTTGATTTCTCTTTCTGCATGTTCACTCTTGGAGAATAGAAATGCTACTGATTTTTGTGTGTTGATTTTGTATCCTGCTACTGTGCTGAAATCATTTATCAACTCCAAGAGTTTTTTGTAGAGTCTTTAGGCTGTTCGACATATAGGATCATGTCATCTGCAAAGAGGGACAGTTTGACTTCATCTTTTACAATCTGGATGCCCTTTATTTCCTTCTCTTCTCTGATTGCTCTGGCTAGTACTTCCAACACAATGTTGAATAGGAGTGGTGAGAGTGGGCATCCTTGTCTAGTTCCTGTTCTTAAAGCAAAAGCTTTCAGCTTTTCCCCATTCAGGATGATATTGGCAGTGGGTTTATCATATATGGCTTTAATTATGTTGAGATAGTTTCCATCTATGCCTAACTTATAGAGGGTCTTTGTCATGAATGTAACATTGAATTTTATCAAATGCTTTTTCAGCATCCATAGAGATGATCATATGGTCTTTG
This sequence comes from Cynocephalus volans, assembly GCF_027409185.1. NCBI lineage: Eukaryota > Metazoa > Chordata > Mammalia > Dermoptera > Cynocephalidae > Cynocephalus > Cynocephalus volans. The sequence continues at coordinate 42,880,626 of NC_084476.1, read as the reverse complement.
TGTTTGATTTTATTAATATGGTGTATGACATTTATTGATTTGCGTATGTTGAACCAACCTTGCATCCCTGGGATGAATCCCACTTGATCGTGGTGAATTATTTTACGTATGTGTTTCTGTATTCTGTTTGCTAGTATTTTAGTGAGGACTTTTGAATCTATATTCATCAAGGATATCGGCCTGTAGTTTTCTTTTTTGGGTATATCTTTACCTGGTTTTGGTATCAGGATGATGTTTGCTTCATAGAATGAGTTTGGGAGATTTGCGTCTGTTTCAATCTTTTGGAATAGTTTGTAATTATCGGTGTCAATTCCTCTTTGAATGTTTGGTAAAATTCTGCTGTGAATCCATCTGGTCCTGGGCTTTTCTTTGTTGGGAGCCTTCTGATAACAGCTTCAATCTCCTTTATTGTTATTGGTCTGTTCAGATTTTTTACGTCTTCATGGCTCAGTTTTGGGAGCTTGTGTGTGTCTAGAAATTTATCCATTTCCTCCAGATTTTCAAATTTGTTGGCGTATAGTTGTTTATAGTAGTCGCGAATGATTCCTTGTATTTCAGATGAATCAGTTGTAATATCACCTTTTTCATTTCTAATTTTTGTTATTTGAATCTTCTCTCCTTTTTTTTGTTAGCCATGCTAATGGTTTGTCAATTTTATTTCTTTTCAAAAACCAACTTTTTGATTAATTGATCTTTTGTATTGTTTTTTGGGTTTCAATTTCATTGAGTTCTGCTCTGATCTTAATGATTTCTTTCCGTCTGCTAACTTTAGGTTTGGATTGTTCTTGTTTTTCTAGTTCTTTAAGGTGAAGTGTTAGGTTGTTCACTTGCCATCTTTCCATTCTTCTGAGGTGAGCATTTAATGCAATAAATTTCCCCCTTAGTACTGCTTTTGCAGTATCCCACAGGTTTTGGTATGATGTATCATTATTTTCATTAGTTTCAATAAATTTTTTGATTTCCTGCTTGATTTCTTCTTGGACCCATATGTCATTAAGGAGAATGCTGTTTAATTTCCATGTATTTGTATAGTTTCATTTATTGGTTTCTAATTTTAATCCATTGTGGTCTGAGAAAATACATGTGATAATTCCGATTTTTTTGAATTTGTTGAGACTTGATTTGTGACCTAATATGTGATCTATCGTGGAGAATGATCCATGTGCTGATGAGAAGAATGAATATTCTAAGGTTGTTAGATGGAATGTTCTATAGATATCTGCCAATTCCAATTGGTCTAGAGTATTTTTTAGATTTTGTGTTTCTCTGCTGATTCTTTGCCTAGATGATCTGTCCAATATTGACAGTGGGGTGTTCAGGGCCCCTGCTATTATGGTATTAGTGTCTATTTCCTTCTTTAGGTCTAATAGAGTTTGTTTTATAAATCTGGCTGCTCCAACATTGGGTGCGTACATATTTATGATCGTTATGTCTTCTTGATGGATCAGTCCTTTTTTTTTTTTTTTTTTTTTTCAGGATCTGTAAACTACATTTATTGAATGCACACTTAACACATCATGTATAAAAGAGAATGGGGACAGGTAATAACTTGAAGAAATTAAATATACACATTAATTTTATCTCTAATTCTAACTACTAGAGAAGTATAAAATTTGTACAAGTTATACTTTATTTTTTATTTTTTTTGTCTTTTTCGTGACCGGCACTCAGCCAGTGAGCGCACCGGCCATTCCTATATAGGATCCGAACCCGTGGCGGGAGTGTTGCTACATTTTTTTTCAGGACATTGATTTCGTTGTACATTTCCTCTTTCAGGTCCTGTATACTTTTCCTCGTTTCATCATGATGTCTAACTGAGTTTTCTTGTATCTCATTCAGGTTCCTTAGAATTATCACTTGAAATTCCTTGTCAGTTATATCAAGGGCTTCTTGTTCTATAGGATCTAGAGCTTGAGAGTTATTACCCTTTGTTGGTGTACTTTCTTGATTTTTCATATTTCTGGTATCTTTTCTTTGATGTTTATTCATTGTGGCAGGGGGTTTCACAGTCCACAGGTTTGACACTATTGACTGACTAAGATGTTGCTGTGGTTGCCAATTTGGTATGGCTACCTCAGTTACTGCTCAGTTGGCCACTAGTGCCTTGTGTGTGTGATTGCCTTGGGTCTTGGGCCTCTCCAGGGAGCCACCTCTCTGGTCAGCTTGGACTCTGCCGGGCTGCTGGATCATGGGGCCATACCGCAGGGTGTGTGGTCTCTGCTGAGCCTCCACCTCCTGTGCTGGACTTCTCCCTGTTCTGTGTGCTCTGGCCTGGGCTGCTGGGATTTGCCGAGGCACCGTAGAGTGTGTGGTCTCTGCAGAGCTTCCCTTTCCCCTGCAGGATGTCTCCCTGCTCTGTGCATGCTAGGCCAGGCTTGGGATGGAGCTAGGTGGCGGCGGTTAAGCCTACCTGCTGCTGGATCACACGACAGCAGTCCTCTCACAGGGTGCATGGTCTCTACGGAGCTTTTATCTCCCATGCTGGATGTCTCTGTGCTCCGTACGCATTGGGCCAGGCTGCTGGATCGCGGCAGCAGTGTGGTCCCCATGGAGTCCCCACCTCCCCTGCCGGACATCTCCCTTCTCCAAGCGCACTAGGCCGGGCTGGGAATGGAGCCGGGTGCCTGCGGTGAAGCCTACCTGCTGGATCATGCAGTGGTGACCCCACAGGGTGTGTGGTTTCTGCGGAGGCTCCTCTCCCCTGCCAGACATCTCCCCACTCTGTGCTCACTGGGCTGGGCTGGGAATGGAGCCGGGTGGCGGCGGTGAAGCTTACCTGCCCGATCATGCAACGCTGGCCCCACAGGACATGTCTCACGGAGCTTCTGCCTCCCCTGCTGGATGTCTCCCTGTTCCATATGCACTTGATGTTATGTTTTTATAGTTTAAATTGGTTGATTTGTGGGAGAGAGTGATGCTAGGGACCGTCTATTCCACCGTCTTGACTGGAAGTCCTTCATGAACTTCATACATCTCTCTTCCTCTTCCCTGAGCTCTACTGGCCCCAGCTTGGTAGCCACTGCTTTTTTTTTTTTAATACCTGAACAGCCATTGCTTTTTAATAGTTTTAAATTGATTGATTATGGGAGAGAGTGATGCTGGGCATGGTCTATCCCACCCCCCAAATTTATATGTTGAAATGTTAACCCCTCGTACCACAGAATCTGATTGGAGATAGGGTCTTTAAAGAGGTAATTAAGGCTAATTTAGGTCATTGGAGTGGGCACTAATCCAATATTTCTACTCAGAGACATAGGAAAGATCCTATGAAGACAGAGGTAGAAGACGGTGACCTACAAGCTGAGGAGAGAATCCTCACAAGAAACCAAACCTGCCAACACTTTGATCTTGGACTTCCATCCCACAGAACCATGAGAAAATAGATTTATGTTGTTTAAGCCACTCATTCTGTGGTACTTTGTTATGGCAGCCTGAGCAAACTCATACAGATGTGGTGTTAGGTTTCTACTAAGCAGGAAGAATTAGGGGGCTGACAAAGAGTTGTCTTCCTTCCCCTTGGAAGATACTCTTTTCATTCTGGTAATTTCATAGCTTGGGAAGTAAAAAGACCTAGGGCCATTACTGTCTAATGAAGAACAGAACCCAACCTTCAGTGGTCCTCAAGGTCAAAGACCATGATGCTTGCTTAACATATGTCTCCTTAAACGGTGATTGCATATCCTTCTTTTATAGAGTGGGTACATTTTAAATGTATCAATGTTACTCCTCTATTTAAAAATCAACACTGTACTTTGTGTTTTGGGTTTTTTTGGCTGCTGGCACGTATGGGGATCCGAATCCTTGACCTTGATATTACAACACTACACCCTAACCAACTGAACTAACTGGCCAACCCAACACTGTACTTTAAAAACAAAATAACTCTTCTGCCTTCTTCTCAAAGCCAGAGTTCCATCCTACCTGTTCTGTTTTATTTCTCTCTCCTACCCACTGGAGCCCTTCCACTCCTGCATCCCAATAACTTCACTACTCTGTACCCTTGGTTTTCCACTAGCTTGTACCCTCCTTGCGAACCCTACCTTCTCACAACCAAAGTTTCACTTCCTTTCCAGGACAAACTTTCAAGAGAATCCCAGCCCTCATTAACTACCTTCCCTCACCCCCTCCAGCCCATCTCACAGTTTGAAACTCTGTATTATTGTTTAGCTCTTCTTTAGGTGGAACTTTCTATTCAAACAGACTATAAATTATTTTGAGAGCAGAAAACCACGTCTGGCACTTGTCAATTCCCTGATAGTCTATCCCTCATGGAACACAGAGAAGGAATTCTGTAAATGCTTGTGGTTTAAAGAGGAGGGAAGGAAAACCAATACTTAGTAAGCATATGTGAAGTGCCAGGCCCAGTTCAAGATATTTTACAAAAATTATTTTTTTTACTTTCCCACAGCAACTCTGAAGTAGGTATTATTATCATCATCACTCCTCAGAAAGAGTTCAAAGTCATACTGTACTAAGTCAGGATTATCACCCAAGTCTCCTTAACTTCAAACATGGTGCTTCATTTTCTCCAACACCATAAGTGTTTTTGCCTGTCTCTCCCTACTGAACTTTAAGCTTCTTAAAGACAAGGATATCTTTTCATGTCTGTATTTCTAGCACCTAGCACAGTATCTAGCTCATAGTAAGTATGCTCGATAAAAATTTTATTTTATTTTATTTTATATATATATTTAAGACTAGTCAAGTACAGTAGTGAGAAGAGGGGAAAGAACAATCAATTGAGATAACTCACTACCTTTGGATCAGCCTCAACAAATATTTTTTAAATGGAGAGTGATGCTTTCAAAGAGTTATCTTGTAAAATGTCTCTGTTTTGCACTTCTACATTTTGCTTACAAGGGGGATGTAGAAACCAACACACTTTCTTTCCAGACCTGCATATCCAAATTAGAATTTAGCAAATTCTGGGGATGGAAGGAATCTGACGCAAGTTTGACCTCAGGTTCATTGTATGCCCATATGTGCCCACCTATGGTCTAGGTACTGTAAACGATTTTTAAAAAATCCTTGACACAGTGTTTCACAGTGCTAGTACAACGTAGTATGTGCTAAATAAATGTCTACTGACAAAAAGAAGAGAAATAGACTAGGGGAAGATGGATGGGCAGATATCCCAGGCAGGCAGAAATTCCAGGCGGGGAAATTGTGTGAACAGGCAGAGGGAAATAAGTTCAAGGTAGAGTCAAAGACCAGTTTGGCTGAAGGGAGGGTTATTTGGGAGTTGATATAGTGGAAGAAAAAGTTGTAGAGGTCAGTAGTATTTGATTTTATAGTGTCTTGAATGCCAGGCTAAGGAATTTATTTCCTCCTGTAACTAATCCCTGCTAAAATGCTCTTTTAAAAAAAAATTTTTTTATTGAAACAAAATCAATTATATTTATGGGGTACAGATTTGAATATCAGTACATGTGTACAATATGTGGTGATCAAATCAGGATAATTAGTATACTCATGTTTACAAAACATAATCTTTGTGACTCTTAACTAATTTTTCACTAACCCTCCATCCCCCTTTCTCACCTCTAATAATCACAATTCTGTTCTCTTTTTTTGTGATAAAATGCTCTTTCCATAAGAATTTAAATGTCAATAGGGGTCTCTAGAAGCAGAAAACCCTTCTTAGAGACACTGAGGAATTAAACTCTAATAGTGGAATGACAGGTGGTGGGGCTAATATTTTAAATGAGGCCACCCCCTCAGATCCTCTGCTGATATGGTGCCAGTTCTGCCAACTTTAGGGTGAGCCAGCTGTGATTGCTAAAGAAAGAATATTTTCACTGAGCACTTACTCGCATGTCAACTTTAAACTAGTAAACTTTTTTTTTTTTTTTTTAAAGATGACCGGTAAGGGGATCTTAACCCTTGACTTGGTGTTGTCAGCACCACGCTCTCACAGTGAGCTAACTGGCCATCCCTATATGGGATCTGAATCCATGGCCTTGGTGTTATCAGCACCACACTCTCCCGAGTGAGCCACGGGCCGGCCCTAAATTAGTAAACTTAAGCACAACTTTTTTGTTTAGCTTCCAAGAATGTACACATGGTAGTCAACAGGAGAAACCTGCTCTGATGAGGATGAGTATAATCCCCAGCCCAGCCGCAGAAGGAAATACACTTCCCAGGGCACACTAGAGAGGGAAAGGGGGGACTTGACAACCTGTTCAGCCCAGACCTTCCTGACATTCCCCCAGCCAAACACTAATCTCCCAGCAGCTCAGGCTCTGTTCTGGGCCAAAGATAGATCAGGATGGCCTTTTGCAGGGACAGAATGACTACACCTGTTGGCTTCTTAAAGAAAGACCAAATGGCTCTTGGTAGAAGGATAAACCACAATGCTTCTCGACATTTCTGATACCAGGATCTGCTCAAGGGAAAATTGTGAAGTAGGTCATAGATTTGGGAAATGACTACTGAGCTCATCTCCTTCAGTTTCCTGGATAGCAAGGAAACATCCTTATTTTAAAAAGGAGGATCTGAGGCGCAGAGAGATTAACTGTTATGCTCTCCCCTCCCTAGGCTTCCCCTTCAACAAACAATTATTGTTGTCTACTAAATAAATGTTGCCTACTAAATAAATACCAGAGGCTGTACTAGGTGATGGGGAGACAATGAATCAGATTCTGTCTTCAAGGCCTTCATAATCTAGTAAGGAAACAAATATATAAATTCTTTAAATGTATAGAAAGAGAATTAACTTTGCCAGAGGGGATGGGGCACCACCTAAGGCTTCAGATAGAAGAAACTATGCACGCACGATATGAAAAGATTGAGATTTCTCTGTGTTAAGAAGGAAAAGACTGAGATTTCTCTGGTTACGTTAGGTTGCCTCTTATCAAGTACAAATTCCTGAAAAAGATTCTAAACAGCCTAGCTCAATTTTTCAAGCCAGGTAATGCTATAGGTCACTAGTTACTATAGGACATGGAGATGTCCATCCCTGGTTCAGTCAGCTGAGGCTAGAGGTGTTAGTAGGTTGTGTGACCTTCCCAGGGCTGCCCTTTTGGTAGGGACCATCTATAGCCATGGCAGGTTTTAGGGGAAGATTTTCCTGGTTTCTGAAGTATGAATACAAAGATGCCAGGCATGAGTCACTAAACAGTATAGAGACACATTCAGCCAAGTTCCCCAGGCTTTGATGGAATGCACCTCCAACAGGTGCCAAGGCCTTAAAAAGAGAAGCTCAGAGGACCAGGTGTGATTCTATTCATAATGTCATCACCGTACACTTCTTAGGGCTTCAGACTCAAGGGAGGTCAGTAACATTACAACCATCCTCATTTCTCTGGGGATCACTTTGAAAGTCAAGACTTGGGGAGAGAGGTGAGGGAGGTAGAATGAGGAGATGGGCAAGACAACCAAAAGGTTGTCTTCTTGGTCCCTTGTTCTAACCCAAAGTTTTCTCCCTACAGTCCTATCAGCACTATATCGCCACACTCACCCACCTTCCCTACCCTCATTGCAAGTTAGCATTTTTAAAACAACTTCTAAGGCTGGTATGTGTGATCTGGCATTTAGGATACCTGGATTCAAGTCCAGGTGATATATCCTGGAGACATATCCTGTCATCTGCTCAGTCTTGTTCCCACTTCAATCTTCATCCTTGTTGGTTTCTCTGCTTGGGCCCCTCTTCATGGCTCATTCCCTCAGTTTATTCAGGTCTCTACTCAGTTGTTATCTTATCAGAGAAACTTTCCCTGACCACCAGTCCAAAAAAGCACATTCCTCTTATGTTGGGCTAGGGCTCAGACCCTTCAAACCTGTTGTACAGACTAGGTCACAGACTCCTCACATATCAAGCTGGGTCACCAGACCCCTCACATGCAAGTCACAAGCTAGGTAATTGGGAAGAATCCTGGGAGCTGTTGACAGATTCATTCCCACATGAGCCCAGTCCTCAGCAGCAGCAGCAATAGCAGTGGCCTCCTGGAGTGTCCCGGGGGCCCTGGCAGCAACAGCTTGCAGCACAGTAGCAGCCTCCTCGTGGCACGCGCCCCGTCCCCCACCCCCCGGGCATCCCAGGATGGGGGGCAGTGGATCTGAGCTGTTTGTCCTTTAACTCAAGTCCAATAACCCAGCAACACCTGGGTGTGAATCAAACAACCAAAGAACACCTAGGTGCACATGTGCACGTACATTAGACAATAACCAAGGAACACCTGGGTGCATGTACATATTTACATCAAATGCTCAGCAGGATTCTGAACATCTGAGGGACCCTGACCATTTGTCCATTTCATTTTCCTGACACCTTAATATCGCTGCATTTTATTTTATATAATTTATACCTAAAGGGCTGGCCAGTTAGTTCAGTTGGTTAAAGCCCTGTGTTATAACACCAATGTCCAAGAGTTCAGATCCCCATACCAGCCAGCCATAAAAGAATAAATAAATAAATAAATAAATAAATAAATAAATAAATATACCTAAACACACACATGGAGGAAAGTATTTTTTATTGATATAGGTAATACCCAAGGAAAAAAAGGGTTTACTTTAAAGGATACACATGAGTAGGAATGGGATCCATCTGGAAGCTGTTAAGATCCAAGGCTATTTTAGGAGTGATGCCTCCATCTCTCTCAAGAGGTCTCTGTGTTTCCCTATGCATCTGCATCTCTATCACTTTCTTAAATCTCAGCAATCAACAAAACAGCCCTGATCTGTAGCACTTGCTGATTTTTGTGGTGTTAATATTCCCAGCATAGCCTATTTCAAGCTACAGGATATATCAAGCTACATCAAGCTACAATATAATTTTGGAAATGGGAGAGTGAAGTAGTGGAGAACGTAGGCTCTGGTGCAGGCAAGTAACTTTATCTCTCTGTGCCTCAGTTTCTTCATCTGTAAAATGAGATAATACTAATGCTTCCTCCACAGGGTCGTTGTGAGGATCAAATGAGTTACCATATGAAAAGCACTTAGAGCAGAGCCTAGCATTATGAATCTTTTAGCTATTATTAGTTCTGCTACTAATTCACTGTGTGACCTTGGGCAAGACCCTTCCTTTCTCTAGATTTTGGTTCCTTCATTTTTTAAAACAAAGAAATTTTATTATAAAAACTCTTTGAAGTCTTTCCAGCTGTAAAAAAAAAATTCTAGGGCCATCTATGACTCCACTTAAGGAGAAATCTCAGCCTCCCTTTCTAGTTTATAAGCACTTTTCCAGAAATCACAGGTACAAGGGACTTAGGTGGTGCAAGAGACAGCCAAGCCAGGTGGATTCTATCCAGATGTACTTTGGATTCAATCCAAAGTGTAAAGTTAAAACTAACTGACAGGGAGGGAGGTTTTGGTAATGGGCCACAATAATCAACCACATTGTATATTGACAAAATAAAATAAATTTTTAAAAAAATGCCAATGAACAGAAAAAAAAAAAAAAAAACCCTGACTGACAGCCTTTGCCTCACCACTCAGTCTGAGAAAACTTCTCTGGGGCCAAAAGTTTCTAGCATCTGGGACTCTTTTCCTCTAACTGGCAGCTCCAGGTGGCTGGTCAGTTCTGACCGCTGCATTTGTGTGCCTGCCAGAGCTTTTGTTTAGGATCTTTTTGATTCTCCCCTGCTGAGTGGGGCACAGAGAGGGGAGAGAGGGAGGGATGCCTTCCCCCCCCCCTTGCCTTTTCTTTGTTTTAATGGAGAGAAACAGAAATAGATCTAGAGGCATGATAAATAGAAATAGAGAGACAGAAAAAAAACACTAGGAGAAAGAGATTTTTTCTGACATTTTCTAACAAGAGAAGACAAACACAAACAGAACTGAAGATAAAATTAAGGCTGATTCCTACCACAACTCTGGAGAATTTCTTAGAAAGGATCATGTTTAAAATAAATACACTGAAAACACCAAGGTCCATGGTATGATCCCTGTGCCCAGCCACACACACACACACTAAACAGATGGAGGTATTTCTTGCCTTTTCCCCTATCTATTCTTAACTCTGGAGTATTTCAAACATGCACCCCCCCAGCCCAAATGCCCAAGGGAATAATTCTACATATTTTTCCATTCAGGCACATATTCTCCTGGTTGAATTCTGTAGGAGCTAGAATTATCACCTTGTTACCACCTTAGAATCAAAGATTCTAAGAGCTAACAGTGATCTTAGAATACCCCTCCTCTCCCTACAATATTTTACAGTTATGGAAACCAAGGCTCAGAGAGTTTGGGTAACTTGCCAAGGCCCCACATACAAGTTAGATAGGTTAGGTGGCAATCCATAGATCTCAGTGATATGGTACATGTCCTACCAGGGCCTCAGCAAGGAACAGATGGATAATTGAGGAGAGCCTGATAAAGGAAAGACAACAAGAGATGGTGCAGTACCCCAGGCCTAGTGACAGTGGGGAAACCTGATCACTGCTGGACCAGAGCGGAGAACAGGGAGGCAGCAGAAAGCAAATGGAAAGGGCCACTTGACTGGACTGCAGAGACCCTGCTTTTAGGAAAGAAGGGCATGTTATAGGGAATAAATAACTTCACATCCCTCTCTTTCTAATCTCCATTGGGTGAACCCAACCAGAGGCAGAGGACAAGAAAGCCTGTTGATAGAGATCAAACAGAAGTACTGAGCAGGGCAGAGAGTAAATCTGGAGGGGTGCAAGAAAGTACACCTATCATCACTTTAATTTGCTTAATTTCAAACAATGCTGTCTATGCTCCATAACTCGGCTTTGAAGTATACAATACAGTGAGACACCAGGAACATAAGATACAATAGGAGTCAAGAAAACTGTAGGTTGGGGCACCAAGCTGTCGTGTACTGATGGAAGCAGAGGACTGGATGGATGGAGGTTTCCAGGGGCTGCTCTGCTCCTCAGCCCAGTGCTGGCTCCACACAAACCTGGCAGAGATTCAGACAACAGCTCAGGCCCTGCCCTCAAGGAACCTGAATCTGCAGAGGGTGACGACTGACCCTCTGTGAGTGCTCCTGAGACCTGTTCCTGGAGACCTTTGTGATGGTGATGGGAGAGGAGGCAGGGAAGACTTCTCCAAGGGTACAACTTCCTAGAGAATCAAAGGTGATACTAACTATAGGGCAGAGAGGTGCTGGAAGACAGAGACCTGTCCTGGGACCTGTGAGAAGATAGTTTGGTGGGAGCTCAAGGAAGCCTGGGGGACCCTCCCCTTCTTCAGAGTAAAATTATCTCTCTAGGAACATCCTGGACTTGACAGATTCCTTTTGCTGTACTCCGTGTCTCCTCACCCAACCCGTCCACCTCGTTTCCTGCAGCCAAAGGAGTCTAGGGTGGAGTCAAGACTTTCACAAGCAAGTTAAACCAGTTCCTGTAGGCCCGGACATGCCCTGCTGAGGAATAGCCCCTGCAGAGAACTCTTGTCCTCAACTGTATCCACAGCCAGTTACAGAAAGAGGGTACAGAAAGAGACTTGGGAAAGGAAGAGATCTAAGGGAAAACACAAATCAGCACCTACCTCCAAGCACAGATGGAGCCAAACTAGACCTTTAGGTGCTGGACCTTGCCTACAGGGTAAAATGGACACTGTTCACCCCCTTCCTTGGTCAGCAGAGTGGCTACTTCTCCCTGAGTGGGTATCTCCTATGTGCAACAATGCCTGTTTCTTGGGGCCTCACTCCAATTTTGCCAGCTCAGCTTGAGATAGGGTGACTCCCACTTTCATAACAGTTGCCAGCCGGCCAATAAAGACCCCCTTTTAAATTCTCAATTGGGTATTCTTGTTCCTTTTCCGTGCAGCAGCCTCACAACAAGGTTCTTGCAGAGTTCCCAGTGTTCTCTGAGAAGCTCCCTCACAGCAATGTTTCAGGGAGCCGAGCTTTCAGTTTCTCCTTACAGATTGTTCAGGTCCTGGGAAAAAGCCACACATGGCTCCTTCCTCCAGTGGGTGACATCACTGGGCCTCTTGTCTCCCTGTGGTTATTATAAAGGGTAGGCTACAACCAGGAAGAGTAAGGAGGCTCCTGATTTGGGCTTGGGTAAAGTCCTGGCTGGATGCTTCAGGGCATGGAGGCTTATGTTAAAGTTAACTCCAACCGGACCCTCTGTTCCTGGCTTCCCCAGAGTCACAATTATTTGGGCTGAGTTTAAATGAGGGAGATCTGCCATCTCCCTGGGACTGTGAAATCTTTTCAACAGATGACTCAGGCTATTGAGAGCCCTAAGAACGTCTTACAGTTGTGCTGTTTGCAAAGTACCTTCACATCCCTTATCACAGAACTTCATAATAAGCCCAGAGAGACTTATTGAACTGCATACGGTCAAAGAGCTGGTTAGCGATTAGAGACAGAATTTAACTAGGAAAAAAAAAAAATTGAACTAGGAACATCAACCTCAGATTCAGTGCTCTTTCTCCAAGCTGCTTCCTACCTGACTCCTTCAACCAATGCTCAATTTACTGAATTTGGAGATCCAATGGCAACATCCCATTCCTTACATAGTTAGATCTGGCTTAACACACACACATACAATTTTGAGTTGTGTGCATACATATATATTTTTTTTCTTTTTTTTTTTTTATGGCTGGCTGGTATAGGGATCCAAACCCATGGCCTTGGTGTTATAAGGCTGCACTGTGCATATATCTTTGTAAATCAAATCCACACATAAATGCATGGGGAAGATTGGTTCAAGGATTGCTGCTCTGAAAAATTCATTAAAGCAAAAAACAAACAAAAAAAACAAAAAAATCCTCCTTCGAAGAATGAGACTACACCTCTGCCTGCTTCTCCCTCCCCTCCCCACTCCTCCCTTTGTGCATATCTGTTTTCTTTTTTTTTTCTTTAAAAGATGACCGGTAAGGGGATCTTAACCCTTGACTTGGTGTTGTCAGCACCACGCTCAGCCAGTGAGCGAACCGGCCATCCGTATATGGGATCCGAACCCGGGGCCTTGGTGTTATCAGCACCGCACTCTCCCGAGTGAGCCACGGGCCGGCCCATGCATATCTGTTTTCTCATACTCCATATCGAGTTCGTTTATTCGGGAGTGGTACCTCCAGAGATTGGGATCTAAGGTCTGGCTCCCCCTACTGGATGTATGATGAATTCATTGGCCCAAAGGAATTTACTCAATTTCCCCATAAAACTCTGGGATTCTCCAGATAATTTTTTACCTGCCTATCCCTGGAAAGCCCCAGAAGTCAGGGCTGCCTGAGGAGAGTTGTGACCACGGAAGACTTTCTAGAAGAGTTGGAACCTGAGTTACACCTTGAAAAATTTCGACAGGAGTAGTTAGTTGAGAGCAAACTTTTTTTTCCTGGTTGAGAGCAATTTTGACAAAGAAAGTGCTCTGTGAGTTGAGGGGATGAGATGATCTGGCTGGCCTAGGCAGAAGATTCATGCTCAAAGCAAAGTGAGGAATTTTTGTTGCAGGCTTTCTGAGCAAAGGAGCAATCAATAAAATATTCTCTCTTTATTCTTCTCCTTTGTTATTAATTTTTTCTTTTCTTTGAGAGCTGTTTAGTACAGGGATCAAACCCTGGACTTTGGTGTTATCAGCACCACACTCTAACCAACTGAGTTAACCAGTCAGCCCATATTATTAATTTCTTATTCACAACCAGCAAATGTTTTAGAAAAATGGGGAGGGGACATTTTAAGTGATGCTACTAGAAAATACAGATAAGCAAAAATAATACAAAAGTATCATTGACATTCTGTTCCCTAACGACCCACTATTGACAAATCTTGTGGTAACATTTTAGATTTTTCCTATGCCTAAATATAGATATGTATGAATTTTACAAAAAAAGAGATCCTGCTCCAGAAACTGGTTTGTAACCATTTTTGTCATTTAACAATAGATCTTAGCAGTCATTCTATGTCAGTACACATAAATTTACCTCATTCTTTCAAAGATGAAATATGTATGTACATTTTAAAAACTTTTTATTGTGGAAAATTTCTAACATTACAAAACTAGAGAGACTAATAATGATGAGCCCCCATATACTTATCCACCAACTTTAACAATTATCAACGTATTATTTTAAAATAATCCAACCCTCTGAATTATTTTATTTAAAAAGAAAAAAAATTTTTGGCAGCTGGCCAGTATGGGAATCCGAACCCTTGAACTTGGTGGTCTCTTTTAGTCTATAGCAGTTTGCTCCCCCCTTTTTTCTTGCTATTTACTTATTGAAAAAACCAGGTGGTTCTTTCTGCATTCTGGATTTGCTGTATCATTAATATGTTCCTCTATCCACTGTATTTTCTGAGAACTGATAGATCTAAACACTTGTTCAGATCAAGTTTGATTTTCTGGCAAGAATACTTCTTAGGTGATGCTGTTAACTTCCCATAGCAACGCATCAGAAGGAACATATCTAGTGGTCTCTCTTTTTGTGATAAGATTGAACTGTGAGTATTTTGATCTTTATGTAACTATTTCCTTAATAAACTTAGGATACTTATAGTGTGTATTTTTTTTCTTTGTTGTTGTTTTGCTAATAAATGCTACACTGACCGTTCTCAGACATCTATCTTTGCATACTTGTCTAGACTATTTCCTTAAATTCCCAGATGTGAAACTGCTGGATCAATGAATATAATCAATAATTTTTCAACACAATAAATTCCATTTTGATAGTCTAAGCATTTTTTTTTTAAGATGACCAGTAAGGGGATCTTAACCCTTGGCTTGGTGTTGTCAGCACCATGCTCACCCAATGAGCTAACTGGCCATCCCTATATGGGATCTTGGGATCTGAACCTTGGTGTTATCAGCACCACACTCCCGAGTGAGCAACGGGCCGGCCCTAGTCTAAGCATTTCTTTTTTTTTAATCTTTTTCGTGACCGGTACTCAGCCAGTGAACGCACTGGCCAGTCCTATATAGGATCCAAACCCGCGGCAGGAGTGTCACTGCGCTCCCAGCGCCGCACTCTCCCGAGTGCGCCACGGGGTCGGCCCTAAGCATTTCTAATAAAGACGACAGCCACCAGTTAAATAAATCAGTAGCCTTGGAACATTAAAGTCAATGGTGACCTCATCTAATGACTCGTGCATCCTCCATCATCCTTGGGGAATACTTATTATATCCTGGCTAAAAGCTCCAGCTCTGCACAGGCAGGCACAGGGCAGATTCCACAGTTAGGCGAATTTAGGTATCTCAGGCCTTAGCTAGATGTTATCTAGAAGACTCCAGATAGTTGTATATGTTGTTGGCTCATAAATTCAGGATGGGAAAGCATCTTAAAACCCTACAATCTACACTATGAAAAGATGACTTCGAGTAAAGGTTTAAAATGTTAAGACAGAGGGCCAGCCTGTAGCTCACTTGGGAGAGCATGGTGCTGACAACACCAAGTCAAGGGTTAAGATCCTCTTACCGGTCATCTTTAAAAAAAAAAAAAAAAAAAGTTAAGACAGTTTAAGATAGGTAGGAAAAAGCAACCAGAGGTAGGCAGCTTTTGGGATTACTGCCTCTGTCCTAGAGGGACAGGTTTTCCCAAGCAGAATCATTTCAAGTTGGTTCTGAGCTATACTTTTTGCTTTTGTAAGTCTTAGCATTCGAGTAGTTTTTTGTATTATCATAATAAGAAGAAATTTCCCTTAAAACCCAACTGTGATTTTACAAAAATTGGTATCTAAAAATTTCTCAGGATACTCCTATATTAGTTTACTGGGTCTACTTGAAACAAATTACCACAAACTTGGTGGTTCTAAAACAACAGAAATTCATTCTCTCATAATTTTGGAGGCCAGAGGTCTGAAAGCAAGATGCCAGAGGGAACTGACTGGTTAGCTTAGTGGGTTAGAGCACAGTGTTATATACACCAAGGTTAAGGGTTCAGATTCCCCCCCAAAAGAAGATGCCAGTATGGCCACACTGCTTTCCAGGGCTCTAGGGGAAAGTCTTTTTTTGCCGCTCCCAGTTTCTGGTGGCTCCCGGTGTTACATGGCCTATAGATGCTACATGCACTCCAATATCTGCTTCTGTCTTCACATTCTCTTCTCTGTGTGTCTTTGTGGGTACTTTTCTGTCTCTGATAAGAACACTCTCACTTGGATTTAGGGCCCACCCTAATTCAGTACGATCTCGTCTGAATCCTTACCTTAATTATATCTGCTAAGACCCTATTTCCAAAAAAGGTCACATTCTGAGGTTCCAGGTGGACATGAATTTTGGGGGGACACCATTCAACCCACTACAATTCCCAGTATTTGATTGGAAGCCATTAGGAAAAGAAAACATAAAGATTTAACAAACCCTATTATGACATTTAACTGCTTGAGAACAGGGATCACTTCCTATTCTTCTTAGACTTCTCTGTATCAGTAAAATACTTGCTGTCAATGTTAAGGATCCAGGAAACCACGTAATGTCTAATCTGAACTCCTCATTGTATAAAATGAAAAAACTGATTCCCAGAGAAGGTAAAAGACTTATTCAAAGTCATCTGGCCACAAGCCGCAGCAGAACTAGAATCAAACCCATTATCTTCTACGTTATGTCCATTAATTATCCTGAACAGTTGGCACTTGGGGTGTATCCCCTTTCAGGGAATAGCTTCAGTATCTTTAAACTCCTCCCCCCCCACACACACACCTGGGGGGGAAAAAAAAGATCTAATGATCAAAATTTAGCACAGTGATTGCGGCAATAATTTTGTATTTTTAGCATAAGGTCCTTGAGGGGCTGGGGGGCTGGTGGTGGTAGTAAAGATGAGGGATGTTTCTCAGGTAAGCAACACATTGCAGGGCCCAAACCTCCACACCTCATGCCAAGGTCTCAGTGGTCTTCTTTGCTATTGGCAAATGAACTTGACCCTGGAGAACAAAAGAAACTTCATCTTTATTTCCAGTCCTCTGTCCAGGTTGCCACCAGCTAAGAAAAACAAATAACCATGAATGAGGGAAGATTATTTTCTTTAAGGCAGGAGCTGATCATTTGTGTTCTTCCCGTCCAAAGCACTAGGGATGTTAATTACTGCTCTCAATACAACTTAACAAGAAGCACAGTAAACATGTGACTCTGAGCTGTTAATGAATATTATTATCCTTTATTATACACTAAACAAGGGGAGTGTTCAGATCTGAGGACCGCTCCAGGGGGAATTTGAGGACAGCTCACACCTGTCTTGGAGACTTAAAAGAGCTCACAACCACATCTTCACACCTTTCTCTCTAGAGGTAGTGTTCCTATTTCTCACATTTGTTTCTCTGGATTATTCTTTGGAGGAGCTAAGGGCAGAAGAACCAAGCTAAGAAATCTGACCTTTCTATTGTCTGCATCAGTGGTTCCAGAGTTAGAAGCCCATGTTTCCTCCCTAAGCTTCTAGTCATTTCAACACACTAGCATGAAATGAAATGTGAATGAACTAGCATGAAGCAAATAACAGTGATCCCTCCTCATCTCCACCCCTGCCCCCACTGTTGTCTTTTTTTTTTGGTGGCTGGCTGTATGGGGATCTGAACCCTTGACCTTGGTGTTATAACACTGCACTCTAACCAACAGAGCTAACTTGTCAGCCCCCATTGTAGTCTTCTAGACACCAGCCAACTGAAAAGGAGGAAAGAAACACTTCAATTATGGGCTGACTCCTACAAGAGTGACTCTCAATGCTAAGCCAAGGGTCTTGACATCTTGACTTGCTATTACTGAGTACCTACACTAGGATTGTCTGGGTGGCAGCTGGATCAGAGAAGCCTGTACTGGGAGTAGTCTTTAGCTTTATTAGGAACAGAGTGGCAGGAGACCTGGGACCTGGAGCATAAGGGAGACTTGATGGGCTAGGAATTCAGTTCAGTTCCAAACCCTTCTGGAAAAGGACCCAAAGGATGATGGGAGGAGCCAGTAGACATTTGGAATGAGACATGTGTCCTGTGGCCTGAGAGAGAACAAGGAGGTTCTTTCATGGCCTGGAAGTAGGGATTGCTGGCAGGAAAGGGACTCCATAATGTCCACAAAGCCCTTCTGTGATACACACTTTGCTGGAAAGACTGGCTGGAAAAATGGGAGCACAGCCAAGATTCCATGAAGGCCAGAGGCCCAGTCCATCCAGTTCTACCCATCACCTATGTCACTTTTCTCTGAGCATGTTCCATGAAACATGAGAACCATAGTAACATACCAAAGACCTAAGAGTAAAAAAATTAAAAAAAAAAAAAAAAGTTGTCTTTAATCTGTTTCCCTAAAACAATTTGACCATGGGACATTTTGCAAACACCACTACTGTTTAGAATCTGGTATTCTGAACCCATTTTGGGAAAGATTAGTTCCAGTCCCTTTCCAAATGCAACTCTTCTCTAAGAAACCCTCTCAAATTTCTTCAACTCATTCACTTCCCAGTTCTCGTCTTGCAGCCTGTGATCATAAAGGTCTCCATGTGAATCATGTTCTGAACCAGTCAATCTTTAGGGCAGGTGCAAAGAGCAACTGTATCCAGCTTGCCCTGCCCTGGAAAGGAACAAGTGCCATGTGGCAGAGGAAGAAGCATTGCCTTGCCAGGCTCAGTGGCCCAGCCCTGGTGGGTCTTCCAGAGTTGGCTGTGTGGGAAGGTGGTATGATTCAGCAGTCTGCCTTTCTCAGCTAAAGCCCAAAACAGGCTCTGGGAAGAAGATCATTCACTGCAATCACTATGTCAACTGCTTACAAAGGACAGCAAAGATCTATGGTTCCAAGCGCAAATGATGTCCCATTCCCCGGGCACTGTGCAGCCGCTTTCACTCTCATTCTCAGGGCATCATCTACTGAAGCAGATGGGGCCTATCACCAACCCTGATTTATGAAAATGGAGCTGGTCACCTTGCTCAAATTCATACAGTCTGAGCACACTCTCTCCTCATCCTTGGCCAGTTTCCCCCCCCCCCCCCCCCCCCCCCCAGGAACCACAAAACTTGTCCTGGGCATATCCATCCTTAACTAGACCCCAGAGCAACTGATCTTGGGCCAGTTAGGGATCAGGAGCAAACATGTCTTAGTATTTCCGTTTCTTCACTTGACCTGCCTCTAACCTGAGGAAATTCTTACGTTCCCCTACTGCTCCACACAATCCCAACACCTCAAGCCTACCTTCAAACCAATCATTTTGGGGCTTTTTCCTGCAGTCTCTTGACTATACATACTCACTCAAACCACTTTGCACTGAAACAATATTTATTTTTTTCCTTGGCAAAAAGTCAAGTGCTACATTTTTAAAAACAGAAAAATCTCAAACAATCAAACGCATTACCCATCACAGAAGAGGGTCTGGCTACAATACAAAACATCCTTTTTAAAAAATTTTTTAAATATACCAGTCAGTTTAAAATGATAGAAGTTCTGTGAGAACTAAGAAATCTACAGCCTGTAGTTTAATAATAGAAAAAAAATTAAGACAATTAAAAGATCTATAGCATCCAGCAATTTTGCTTCATTCCCTGTGTATAGCACCTATTTCTCTAGGTTAGAAGATAAGAATTCCAGAACCTGTGGTGTATGTCAGGTACCACCAAGTTAGGTTGGACTTGCAGTCTTCCTTCCCCAGCAGCCCTCCATCATTAAGAGGAGGATACTCTTTTTTCCAATCTCCCCACATACAACCAGAGAAGAAGGAGATAACTGGGAGAACAATTAAGAAACTGGTGTGCAGGAATAAATACTTTTCCTTTCCCTAGGATGGGATGTTGACAGAGCAGATTATGTGTTTAGAGGGGGAATTTAC
Organism: Cynocephalus volans; assembly: GCF_027409185.1. Lineage (NCBI taxonomy): Eukaryota > Metazoa > Chordata > Mammalia > Dermoptera > Cynocephalidae > Cynocephalus > Cynocephalus volans. The sequence goes on along the minus strand of NC_084476.1, from coordinate 42,860,982 downwards.
GGGTGGGAACAGCTGTTATCTTCGACATGATGCGTAAAAAGCAGAGAACAACTGGACATCACAGTCAGTTGCCTACAAGTATAAAAACCTCAGACTACAAAGACAGTTCAAGGGAAGAACAAATTACTAATCACATCGATGTTGTCACATGCACAATGATGTGGGCTGCAGGCCACCCTATCCCCATCTCAGGGCTGAAAACAGAGTACGAGGGGTAGCTTCAACCCCAAGTTCCACTGCATTGAGAAAATGAATATTCCACACGTGAAGCGCTCACTATACACAGATAAACCTCTTGCTTACCCCCACCCTCCTGACCTAAACCCAATTTAAAAAACAACAGCAAAATCCATTGGGGAGACTGGAAGAATGGTAAAGGAGAAGTTTCTCCTCAAAGCCAAGCAGACTATGTATGTGAATCTTAGCAGACTTGATACCTCCAGCTCCAAGCCCCTGAAATACCAGATCAGCCTTTGTTTCAGGAGGAAGTAGAGGGGAGTTGGAATGGGGATTCTCTTTACCAAGTCCCATAAAGCCTTCTGAAGCCTCCAGAGACCCTGATATTTTAGGGGAGTGGCCACTGGCTAAGCAGATGGGAGGTTGGGAAGTGGAGGTGACACCTACACAGAAGTGTTCTCACTTGGGGGACACACAGGTGAGAAAACAGGTAGGGCTGGATCACTCTGGAGTCCTGGCATGGGAGGTGCCAGGAAGCCTGTTATTTAACTCAAAGGGTTTTCCCACTGGTGATTTGTTTTCCTTTCTGTTTTTACTTCCTATAGTCAGTGTTGTTAGATTTTAAAACAAGACACAGACTAGTCCCAAAGTGGGATTCTGTGAATAAAGTTGTTTCTTTTATAAATATTTTAATTACAAGTAATCCTCACTCCAGGTAATTTCCGTGACACATAGTACCTACAGGCACACAAGTTCACACACGCACACACACACGGCTCTCAAACTTTCACAGAAAGTCTGATAGCAACCACATAATTATAAAGGAGCCCTACCTCTTAAGAGTGAAGTAAGGGTGAGAATGACTATGTCTAAAGAAGCCAGAGTGTGTGTCACTTAAAGAAAAAATACAAATAGGGATTAGCAACAATGTTTGGTTGAGAAGCCAGAAAGAAAAAAGGATAGTAAAATTCTGATTACCAAAAGGGAAAAAAGAGAAAAAAAAACCCTTCAGATTTCTGTACAGAGCTTCTTCCTATAAAGTGCCTAAGGCATATGCAAACTCTGGTGTTCCCGCTAAAATATGAGAGCCTCACACAATTGGAAAAAAAAAAAATCAAAAGAAGAAACAGGGAAATTGAGGATGAAAGTTAGTGTAAATCTCTGCATTTTGGGAGAGAATGAGTTGTCATTAACTCCACAGCCCAGCATAGTTTCCATGGAGCCCTGAAGGGAGGGGACCTCCTGCCACAAAAAGTTTCGTTCCAGACGAGTCATAGCAGTGGGTATAAACAGCATTGGGGAAGAAATCAATATCCGAAAAGTAATTTCTCCAGGTTTCATCATGATTCTATGGGAAGAGAAAGAGACTATGTTAGCACCTGTAGGCCATGGCAGGAAAAGGGGGAAGAAGGGACAAGAATGTTTTCTGGTCTCCTTAAAAGATGAGGGTCCTGTACCTATAACCTGATGTCAGGAGACTGGCTCTCATGGGAAGTGGGGCCTCATTTTTTCAACCAAACACTAGAAAGGAACTGAGCAGGCTAAATAATTGCTATACAAAGCTCAGGTCTTCTCAGAACAGGTGGAACCAAACTCTGGCAGCCATGGTGAGAGGTTCCTTATCCTTTCTGCTCTATCACCACTTGTGGCAAATCTTAAGTCAACCACTGTGTTTTACTGGCCCTCAGTTTTCCCACAGGCAATATGTAGGCACAAAAGCATTATCAGGGGACAGTGCCTTTCTCTGCTCCAAGGAGTGCCTCTTACTAGTGAAAAAATGTGGGTAGGTGATGTGTCAGCCAGGGTGAGAGTGGGTGGGTAGAGGGAAGACAATTGTTCTGTCATTGTCCAGCAACTATCTCAGGTGGGGCTTTACTCACCAGCCAGCCTTTGCCAGTGGTTAGTTTCAGATTCTCCCCTGCTAGTCTGGGCTTGGACCCATAACAAGCTGAGAGCTTCTCTTCCAGAAATCTCTGAGCTCGGATATCATAGAACAGCAGGGAGCCCTGCCCTGTGCCCACAGTGATGATGTGCTCATAGAAGCTCACTGAGCGGATCCCTGAAAGAGAAAAGTAAAGGGCAATGAGAAGGGAAAGTAACCACTCGACAGTCTGCTAGCCTGAATTTCTCCAACACTGAGTTTGCATTGCACTCCCACATATCAGAAAGTACTTTTCCAATGGCAAACATACTCACGCAAAAGCAAAGAGAAGCCTGATGCCACAATGACCATCCATACACTAACAGGAATCCTTCAGTAAGACTTGGAGAAATGTCAGATTTCTGATGATTCCCAAGAAGCTTTTGGCTAAAGACCATAAGTGTGCTGGGAACTTTCTTGTCTCCCCTTGACTCACTCTGGAATCATCTTTCATAACTCCACACTCTTCTCCGTTATGTTTCCAACCTATACTGCAATTCAGGGTAATCTGCATATTTGCAAATCATTACATCAATAAGTACCTCCTTTGTTTTTGACCTAAAACCACTGCCATGGCACTGTAAGAAGTCTTTATCTGGTATTAAGTATATTATGAGGGCAGCAAAAAGCCCAGAAGTTAAGCACCCAAAGGAGTACTATCTCTCATTCACAGTGTGAATTTCACATAAGTCACCTAATCACTCCAGGTAATAGGAAAAATACACCTGCTGCACCTGTGGATCAAATAAGTGCATGGGATATGAAGATGTCTCTTGGCACATAAGACGACCTTGATAATATCTTTGGAACCAGTATTTCCTTATTAGGTATGAAAGCTACCCCCATTAACAGTAACCAAAATTTCTTAAAACTTCATTGCACACATCATTCCAGCCAAAGCTATTTATTCCTTTCTCTACTACTCTCATTATACACCTTTTTTCTCTGTTCTAAAACATGAGCATCTTAACTATAATTAAAAACAAACAAACACACAAAACAATAGCCACTTTTGCAATATCTGCATGGGAATAAACACTACTTGAAAGGAAGAGGCTAAACTGTAATCCATACTGTGCCTTTTAGGACTCTTAGGATGATGTAGCTACATTTTTGCATTAGAAAGGGGACAAAGTAAGACGAAGAAGAAAATACACTTTGTTAAACTGGATGATCTGGATTCTGATCACTGGATGTTCCCCCACAAGCTGTGCGATGCTACGCAAGTTATTTAAACACTCTGGGTCTGTCTCATTGTAAAATGGGTTAACACTATCTTTTCCCACCTGCTTTCCACAGGGTTCTTAGTAGGATAAAATCAGATGTCAGAAAAAGGTATTCTGAAACCTTAAAGTACATTAGTAACATAAGTCTCTTCTTTTTCCTCCAATAAAGAATGAGGGTGCTCTTAGAATATGTTATAAAAGATTGGAGGCTGAAGCCTAATTTACCCAGTGGTCAGAACTAAATTCAATATTTTCTTTCTTTCTTTTTTGGCAGCTGGCCGGTACAGGGATCAAACCCTAAACCTTGGTGTTTTCAGCTCCACACACTAACCAACTGAGCTAACTGGTCAGCCCTAAATTCAATATTTTCTTCAGCTTTACTAAAGTATAGCTGTCATACAATACACTGCACATATTTAAAGTATACAATTTCGAGGGCTGGCCCGTGGCTCACTCGGGAGAGTGTGGTGCTGATAAACATGAAGGCCCCGGGTTCGGATCCCATATAGGGATGGCCGGTTCACTCACTGGGTGAGTGTGGTGCTGACAACACCAAGTCAAGGGTTAAGATCCCCTTACCGGTCATCTTTTAAAAAATAAAAATAAAAAAAATAAATAAATAAAATATAAAGTATACAATTTCGAGATTTTAACATATGTATATATTCATGGCACCGTCACCATAGTCACCCCCAAGTTTCCTCATGATGCTTTGTAAACACCTTCCCTACCATGCCATCTTTTAGCATAAACTGAATTTTAGTTCAGGCAGGGCCCCAGCAAAAAATTACCACAGAATACAAAAAAGGACACTCTGAAAGAACATGAAAACCACTGATATCCTGACTGGTGGTTTCCACCAAAGGCATTTGTGACCACACATTTGTCTGTGGAGTTTGAAACTCTGCTGCACTATGCAGGTATTTAAGCCTCCCTCTTGTGTCACCAAACATTTCCATGTGTTCCATATAGATCATTATACCTATTTGGAAGCCAACATAGAAACTAAAGGGCAAAACTCATTTGCAATGCAGCTGTAGGCCTGAGGGCATACCGGGACACTTACCACTGCCTCGCTCCCTGGAGCAGACAGACTTGACATTGTATGATGGCTGCCGTGGATCCAAGAAGGAGACATGAGCTTGGGAGCCCACCGCATACACTGACCATTCACTACCATAGGCCAGACACACATTCTCACGGCAATATGGCAGTTTGGTGGACAGGAGCTGAAAACAGAGAGAGAAAGGAGAGATACACCCATGGCATCATCAGAGAGCACAAGGCAGGGGCATTGTTGTTAAACTCTCACCTCTGTGGGCTTCTCTCATACACAAGCCACATAAAGTCAGAGACAAAAAAAAGTCAGAGACAAAGCCCTGATTAAGGAAATAATACCCTGCTCCACATCCTAGGTATAAAGGAGAAAGAGAGGTGACTATAATAAACAATAAGATCTAGGTACTAAAGAGGATAGGTTAGGGAAAAGGGTAAATCTGAAATGAAATAATCAGAAGTAGAGGGAAAGGCCAAGACCTACTGGTTGTCTGCAGGAACAACCTTATGGCACTAAAGCCAAGGTCCCACCCCTTTCTGTCTGCCAGATAAAGCCACCACCCTCCTCACTGCTCTTCAGATAAAGGGGCTGACCTCTGGCTACTCCCAGCCTAACTCGAATTGAATGGGAATTGTACACTACAGAAAGCATACTCGTAGGACTGGCTTAACTCCAGATAACCTGAATCAGCTTTAGCCCTGAGTCTTTCTCACTTAGCAAATCCTCAGAGGGTGCCTACTGCTTGTAAGGCACCATGCAAGGTCAGTGGAGCTCAAAGTCTGCTGTGACATAAGGAACCAATAATTCCTGGAGCCCTGCTTCTACTTGAGAGGAAGCCTATCACAGAAGTAACAAGCAGCAAAGGCCTCAGGGATGAGAAGAGGGCAAATGATCCACATGTAGGTTTAACTCTGCAAAAGTTGCTTGTAAATATCGTAAATTAAATCCATTTTCTTTCTTTCTTTTTTTGGCAGATGGCCTGTATGGGGATCCAAACTCTTGACCTTAATGTTACAACACTGTATTCTAACCAACTGAGCTAACTGGCCAGACTTTTTTCTTTTTTCTTTGCTGAATGAATGAATCTTTATTATGTAAAAATATAAAAAATGAACAAAACAAAACAATACAATGTAAGAATAATATGCAAAGGAATAAATGTATAAAAATTCCATTTTTTCCTCTTCCCAGATTTTATCTTATTTTCATATAATCTTCCTTCCTTTGGACCTCCTGTGGCTTACATTGGCCAGTGGAAGCCATACCTGCTGAAGTCCTCCCTGGCTCCTGATCTTTTTCTGCCCGACCTTACAAAAGATTTGCCCTCTTTCCTTTCCTTTCACCTTCCCCAGCAGTCATTGCTACACATGTCAATCCAAAATGAATTTTCCCTGCTACTTTTTTTGTGGAAAGCAGCACCATCTCCTTGTGCCTCAATTTAGAACAACACCCTTGATCAAATCTCTCAGAACCCAGTGTGCCAGAGTCGCCCCTGAACACAGTGTCCTCAGGAGCCCACCGTCCTGCTGCCCTCTTGTGGTTCATCAGCCTGTGCAGGACCCAGGCCAGATCATTTTCTCATTACCCTGCATAGTTATTTCAAAGATGATTTATCTTAATTTGATTGATTTTCAGTTGCCGGTGGTTCCTAACACTTAGATTTTCTTGCTGTTACAACATGACAAATAGTTATTGATCTATTAACTATTTAACAAATATTTAAATGCATTGTGGACTGCTGGTTAAAGGACCCTCTCAGGAAGCCCCTGCAATGTGAAAGAATCACCCCCTCTGATTTCTTTAAGACTTTTCTTCAAGAGAGGCACACCAGCCCCAGAATTTCATGCACTGTGCAATAACATGCCCAGACCTTTGGAGACTGGTGTTTTAGACAAGAATGAAAAGACTCAGGGAGAATTAGAGTATTTTAAACATAAGGTGAATTATTAGGTAAAACCACTAAGTCATGTTCATCATACCTTAGACAGTGTATTTTCAGCCTTCCACAGATGAAAGTAGCCATCCAGAGATACTGCTCCCAGTTCCTAATAGAGCAATGAAAAACAGGTTATATTCCAATCTGTAGTGACTAACGTACAATAAAAAGCAGACTTGAAGACTGGGTTCCTTTCGTGCTTAATTCCTATCCCATGATGGTTCTAGCAAAAGTGCCAGTAATTATAGCCCATCACCTCACCTTATGGAATGCAGGTGGACAGTATGTTAAATTGAGACTGCTTTTTGAGAGAACCCAAGAAGCAAATCCAGGCTCTAACAGTAATACAGACACCCATGGTTCAAAAAGTCCTTACTATGCAATTATTCCCATGACATCCTGTTGGACAGTTAGGGCAGAGCACACATGCGAAGGACAGTTTCATAAGTCTCAGTGTCAGAGCTTCTATAAGTGGAGGGTCTAATCTAGCAGAGAAAAATATACCTATAGACCATAAAAATAGATGGGAGATAGGAGGTTAAGGGAACTACCCATCAAATTATGGCCTGATTCAGATGTTGGAGAAGACCTTCTCCTCTTCTGGCTCTGGGTCTATATCCCAACACTCTGCTGAAAACCTCAGTGTGAAAAAACAAAACAAAACAAAAAAAACAAGCCCTCAGTGTAAGAAGATCTGACTCAATAATTAGGTAAGACTTAGCGGCAGTACGTAGGGAAAAGAGACAGTGAAGAATGAAAACCTGAGAAACAAAGGGAAAAAAAGTGATTGCTTTCAGAAGTAAGTATGAAAATCACACGTAAAATAGAGCACCTTCAAAGGCATGTGCAAATGAGAGACAGTCAAATCAGCGTGGCCCTGGGGAAACTGTGAAGCTGACCCACAAATAGGAACCACCCAGAGAAATATTGCAGAGATCAATCCAAGGGGTGGGTTTCACAGCCTCAGTTATAATTTCTCACCAGTATCTCTCAGCCTTTAAAAGGTGCTCTGTGGGCTCAGAACCAAGCTATGCAGCAAGCACTGACTTGACAAGGAGGAAGGGAGGTGCACCTCCCAAGACATATACCAAGAGGAATAGGCTTCAGGGATCCCTTGGTGAGTTTATACCTTGTTCTTACTGTTGAAGGCCAGTGCCCGGACCTTGCAGTTGTCAGGGTTTGTGTCTTCCTTGGGGATGTCCTTTAAGGCCTTGTGAGTGATGTGAGTATACACAGGGACTCGTGACACATTGTGCCTTGCATCACTTTTGGTCAACACATCATCTGTCACTTCCCAGAGTCCCATAGAACCATCACGTGAGCCTGTAGGGCAGGGAGACCACAGAAGTCAGATATACTCACCCCCTTCATGGGACAGTCCCACAGAAGCCAAGATGGGGTGGGATTTCTTTTTTTTCCCCCTTGGTGGCTGGCCGGTATGGGGATCTGAACCTTTGACCTTGGTGTTTGTGCATCATCCCTATATATGTGAAAGCTTGGTCAGGCCGCCCACCCCAAAGACAGAGCAGTGGGCATTTTAACAGCTTACACTAAGAGGATGATCCAACTAAGGTCTAGGAGCTAAAAAATAACCTTTATGCTTACCATAGTTGGTAGGATTTTTTAAAAGAGAATTTTATATAGTTCGATAAAGCTCAGTAATTTTCCAGCCAATTAACCTTTTTTGAGCCTTGGATCCCTTTGAGAGACTTAGAAATGTAAGAGACTCCTTTCTCTAGAAAATTAAACAAAAAGAATTTTACATTCAATTTCAGGGAGATCCAGGGGTCTCCTTAAGGGTTTCCATGGACCCATAAAGATCACAATTCCCTTATTAAGAATGACTGTTCTATATAAAATGAATGCTTAAAAAAGTAAATCATATTCCTAGAACACAATAGCATAGCACTTTAAAAACCAAGAACAATTTTCCTTGAATTGAGCCCTTGAATACATTGTTGGTGGCAAGCTAAAATGTCATATATTTCTGGAGTACAAGTGAGCAATCTGCAGCAAAACCCTGAAAATTTACATTCCCATCCAAGAACAATCCACTGTTCTTGGATGGGAATATAGAACCATATACAAAAACGCTTACTTAGAACAATCCATATGCGCTAAAATAGGGCTATATTATAGTCATAAAACAGAATATCAAGAACCACTAAAAAATTAATGTTTTAAAATTCCTTTTCCAGTAATTTTCCAACTCTCCTTTGAGACCAGAAGGTGCCCTTCCCACACTGCAAATCCCCTCTATGCTCCATCCAATTTGTTTGCATCATAAGGCTTACAGGCAGGGATTCAAAGCAGAGGGTTCATCACATGTGAAAATCTAGAAAAGACCAGAGAAAGAAGGGCACATCTGGAGAACTATACATGGTTTATTATGTTGGATTATGAGGTGCAGGCATGGAAGCTATGAAACAGAAAGTTGGAGAGACGACCAGGGACCTTATATGCTCTGCTATGAAGTAAGTATTTCATTTTTCTTTGGCAGCTGACCGGTACAGGGATCAAACCCCATACCTTAGTGTTATCAGCACCATGCTCTAACCAACTGAGCTAACTGACAAGCCCTCACTCTACAAATACTAGAAAGTTACTCAAAGATTTAAGCATCAGGGTGAGATAATTAGATAACTATGTTTTAGAATATTATTTTGTGTTCAGTGTGATCTCATTTTACCTCACAAAATTTTATTATGAAAATTTCAGGCAAACTAAAATGTTGAATTTTTCAATTAATATCTATATACCTATATTCTATCATTAACATTTTATTATACTTGCCTTATCACATATCTATTTCAAAATGCCAATAGTGGTTATCTCTGGGCAGAGATATTGCGGGTGATTCTTATTTCCTTTTTGTTTATTTGTATTTTTAAATTTCTTACTATAAACGTACTACTTTTACACTAAGGAAAAAAATTTAGAGAACTAATTTGGTAGACACATAAAGATTGGATTGGAGGAGGTAAGACTGGAAGCAGAGAAAAATATGGAAGGATACTGTGGTAAATGAAGAGATATTCGTAGATGAAGAACACTTGAGTAGAGAAGATACAAAAGAAACTGATGGATTTAAGTCATATTTTAAAAAATAGTATCAATATGGCTTGGTAATCTAAGGAGACTAAAAAGCCTAAGACCAGTCTTAGCTCTCTGGCTGTGCACCTGGGTGGAAGATGGAAGCTTGCACCGATATAGGCAAATAGAAGGGAGTGGTGAGCCTTGGAAGGGAGATGATGAGTTTGAAAACTCTGATTTTGAGGTGGAATGTTCAGAACTTGATGCTCATCAAGTCTGAATATCAACACTGGTTAACAAGCATTGAACATATTTTCAGCATGGCAGCCACTATGCATTATCTCATTTAATTTTCCAAATGACCCTCTAAGTGCACACTGTTAATAAACAGTAGGCCAGGATTCAAATTCAGGTCTCTAATATCAGAGCCAATGTTTTAAACCCTGCTATACTGTTTAGGAAATGGAGATGTGGGAGTTATCAGCCTGAGAAGACAGAACATTGGCAGGGTATCTGAAAGAAGAGATGAAAGGCTCTCAACAACCAAGTTTAGTGCAGGTTACTATCATAGGGATGGTCCTCATAGAGGTGACATGACTCAGCCTCTGCCTTGAAGGAGCTCTCATTCCTTGGGGAGCTCAAATGACAGGGAATCCAGAAGCTTCTGAAACTCTTCTGGGTAATTTGGATCTTTGACTATGTTTCTTTATTAGATTCCTTTTCTTCCTTTTTTTTTTTTTTTTTTTTTTTTGGCAGCTGGCTGGTTTGGGATCTAAACCCTTGATCTTGGGGTTACAAGGCTGTGCTATAACCAACTGAGCGAACTGGCCAGCCCTTTATTAGATTTATTTTCCTTCCCAGCTGCTTTCTATTGTCTTGGTATAAATCCAAAGAAGTGGCTGGCTCAACTGATTAGAGCATAGTGTTGATATTACCAAGGTCAAGGGTGGTTTGGATACAGGCACACACACACAAAAAATCCAAAAAAGAAATATTTATATTCCCTTAGCTTTACAAGTAGAAGTTCTCAGCATGGGCTTTGAAATCAGTAGACCTGGATTCAAGTCCGGGCTCCATCACTCACTATTTGTGTGGCCATTGGTGAGTTGTAATACTCTCTCTGAATCTTAATGTTCTCATCTGTGAAATAAGACTAATTGTGAAGTATGCATAAAGCAAATGTACTTCACAGGGCCTGGTTTTCCAAAGCCTTGCAGTTTCAAATATTGACCTTCCAAAGGACTGGAAATTTTCCCCAGGCTATTGAGTCTCTGTTGTAAGATAAAGAGTTGTAACACAGCCACACTGCTGGCTCAAAGATAGGCAGGTTACTGATTGATATGTAAAGATACTGGGAAATTGCTGTAAGAAGAGAATGTTTGCTAAAATCAAGCTTTTGTTAGTGGATCGAATTAATTGCATGATATCAGCTTCTATTGTTAAAACTTGTTAAACTGTACTTAGAAAAAACCCATCTATGTCTCTTCCTGTAACTTCCTGGTCTGGAGAATAAATGCAGGAAGAGAACACCAATTCGTGGTTAATTTCCCAAATGGAAGGAATGTCTCATTCTTGAGGATTCTGGGAGATTAACCCCTTTTGAGGCTTCTCACTGCTCAGAAGAGATGGGCTTTGAGTAATCTTTGGTGGCTCTGTCACCCAGGGGAAAAGGGGTGACAAATCTGTGGGAGGCAAAGCAACAGCTAATAATACAAACATTCTAGTACTGTTCTGAGGAATTTAAGAGCTAAAATATGTGAAGTACTTAGTTTAGTGACAATTATGATTACTTGGTCTTGGGAATCTGGAATGAGGGGGATTGTATTTTTATCTATGGGTAGCCATCAAAGCTGGTTAGCACTCTGAGCCAAATTTCTAGGCTGCTGTAGGTACCCAGGAAGCAATTGTGTATCTCTAGATTAATTTCTCTACATTCAATTATTCATATTTTTTTTCCTGGCTGTTCTAAACCACTGGAAAAGAAATTCCTCCAATTCTGTATAGCTTTTATCACAAGAAACTTAATGCAGGGTTTGGATCCACCTACTGGCCAGCTGCCAAAAAAAAAAAGAAACTTAATACTATACAACTATATACAGAAGATGATAATTAGTTTTAATACTCTGGAGAGCACATCAGCTTTTCCAAAACACTTTCACAACCATTATCTCAATGAAGCCCCACAAAAACGTGGCTAACATGCTACAACACATGCTTTTTGAAGCAAGGCTTGATATGAATAATAAATGAAGTATGCCAGTACCTCCACTTTACACATCAGGAAGTTAAGATACAGGGGAAATGGGGAAGTGACTTATCCAAAAGTTACAAGGTAAGTCAGAGAAAGAGCCAATGTTGGAAACAAGAACTCCTGGCTCCTAGCTAATGGTCTTACTATTTACTGGACTATTTCCTGTCATACTACTAACCCTTTTCAACCTCCAGCCCTCCCTCCCTGCCACACCAAAAGCTTCCTATAAAAGCGCGATTTACCAGACACTGCCATAGTGTCACTGATCCATGCAATGGAAAAGATCCAGTCCTTGTGTCCATCCTTGGAGAGAAGAGAATGACAGGTATGGGGAGGAAAACAAAAAAGAAATTAGTGAAATAAGGATTATAATGAACTTTCCTGAAAACCATACAAGTCTGACAAAATATCTTTGTAAAAATTACAACTCTGGTCTCTGGTGATCTCAACCCATAGGACATAATCTCATAATATTTAGCTTCTGTCTTGAGAAGCTCAAAGCTGGCATCAAACTGGCACTACTGTGGGTAACAAACATGTCCAGTGGACACATAGCTGTGGGCTTCTACCTCTGGGTGTTTTATTTGTGGCTCCTATCTTCTGTCTGGAACTTTCTTCCTCCACACATCTACATGGCTTATACCCTCGTTTCCTTTAAGTATCCCTACTCAAATGTCATCTTATCAATGAAGCTTTCTCTGACTATCCTCTGAAATAGCATCCTTCACCTCACCCTCATCGCCTTAGCCTGACTTTACCATTCTCCATGGCACTTATCACACTCTGACATATTACTGGTAAATATCTATTGGTATATATAGTTTATATATTGGTATATATGTCACCATGCACTAGAATGCAGGCTTCAAGAGGGCAAGGGCTCTATCTGTTTCATTTATTGCTATGTCCTCATTGTCTAAAATAATGTCTGGTACTGGCCAACAGCCAAAAAAACCCAAAAACAAATGCACAAAAAACAATGCCTGGCCATAGAAGACTCAATAAATAGTTGCTGAATAAATGATTTAATAAACTTTGCTCTCTGACTATGGTCAATGGGAGATACATGGACTCAAACAGCAAATTGTACTGCTGTTCGCCTCTGAGATGTGTGGCTCGGCCCTTTGTCAAATATACTCTGCCAACATATCTGATATATCTTATGGTGAGGCTAGTCCCCATTCTGCTATCTACACCTCCACACCTCACCCCCCATATCCCTACAGTTAGCAGAACTCTAGAAGAAACTACTCCTCCAGGTGGGCTGGTGGAAGAAGGATCCACATTACCTAATGGGCCCTGTTTAAAAACAAGGCTATCTTTAACTACAACTACTGGGAAAACTTACATCTCCCACACACACAGGATCCAGTGTAGGCAGTCGATAGATGGCGAGACTGTTTGGGTTATCTCCTCCAGTGGCTAATAGTGTTCTAGAAGGATTCAACTCGATGGCATGGATACCACAGCCCTGCTGGGTCACACCTCCAGGCTCCCGGTCTTTCAGAATAGGGATTTTGGTGATCTGGCTTGTCTGGACATCCACTACAAATAGCTGCAAGAGGAAAGGGATACAGAATTTGAACATAGTTTCTGTTTAACGTTGCTGATGCTGGGCATAAACATCTATTTGTTCAATTATCCATCAAGTATTTAATTAATGTCTACTATGTGCTAGACCCTGGGAATTATTAAAGGCATGGTCAAGACTACTAGCCAAATGAAACATTAAAATAAGTGAATACAGGAGGAGTTCCAGTCAAGATGGCAGAATAGATGGTCACCAGTGTCACTCTCTCCCCAAAATCAACCAATTTACAATTATAAAAATGTAACAACAGTCAAGCTGGGGCTGCTGGAGCTCAGGGGAAGAGGAGGAGAGACCTACGGAATTCACGAAGGGGGAGAAGCCATGAGGAGAGAAAGAAAAAACTGCTCGGAGTGTTTCAGGCCATGGCCACCTTAAGGCTGGAACTGCTGAGCACATGGAGCAGGAGCTAGCAGAAGCTGCAGCTGTGCCCTTCGGATGGAGTTGCTTGGAGGTGGCAGGGGAGAAGAGGGCCTTGGTGGCCCCCAGGACAGCAAGACCATTAATAGGGTTCCCATGGACCCACGCAGGAGTGAGGAGCCAGACAGCTGAAAAAGGGGAGCGATTCAGAGGCCAGTGAGTCATCCCAAGGGACAAGGCAGGGCCAGTCCCAAGGGAAGTGTTTGGAGCATGGGCGGTCAGGGAGATGGGCCCACTGGGAGAACACTGGGACATAGCAAGGACAGCCAATCTGCCCCCCAATCAGCGCAGGACCACTCAGAAGAGACTGGTTAGGAATGCAGAAGTGCATGGGGTACAGTTTGATGAAAAGATTCAGGCCCAGATCAGGTTTCTACACAACCCAGGTGCACCTAGTCTCTGGAGAGCTGGAAGTACCTATAAGGTCAACCATTAAACCCTGAGCTGCACAAAAAGTTTTCCCTAGGGAAACAGCAGCAAGGCAGCAATTTAGCTCAACCAGACAGCTCAAGGACTGGTTCCCACAGGAAGTTCCCCCATTTTACAAGTAAGCAAAGGACTAAAAATTAGTTCCGGCCCAGGCACACCATGCCAGGGCCTCGGGCCCACCCAGGGATCCACAGCATGGAGCCTGGGACTGGACCGCCCTCCCCTCAACTAGGCACACCACGCCAGCATCTCGGGGCCTGCCTGGGGACCCAAGGGATGGAGCCGGGGACTGGATCCCACTCCTACAACCAGGCACGCTGCGCCAGCGCCTTGGAGCCCACCCAGGAACCCAAGGGATGGAGCTGCAGACCGGTCCCCTCCCCTCACCAGGCACATGGTGCCAGTGCCTAGGGGCCCACCCGCGGACCTGAGGCATGAAGCCGGGGACTGGACCCCCCCCACAACCAGACACACCGACAGCACCAAGGAGCATGCCAAAAACATCACCTCCATGTCAGTGGCCCACCACAGCCACCACAATAATCATGGCTGCTGCAAAACTGGCTAGACACCACAACCACCATGCAGATGGTCCACCAGCCACTGGAGTGCATTGACATAAGCAGAGTCACCAGCAGAGATACAGAAAAGAAGAGGATGTCTCTCTCCACAAAGCCTGTTCCAGAGTGACAGAAGAAGCATCTGCTCTACAATAATATTGGGGGATGTGATCACACCTCTCAGCATTGGACAGATCATCTAAGCAACAAATCAACAGAGTAACCATTACTCTTTCAGAAGGAGAGAAGAAATCTAGGGTAGTTAGAGAGGGGAGGAAGGAGGGTGGGGGGTTGGGGTGAGATTGGATAAGGGGCATAAATAATAAGTATGATTTGTAACAATACATATGCTAGTAATATTGATTTGATCAACATATCTCAACATTGAACCCCCCAAAATATGTACAATCAATTTTGATTCAATAAAAATTAAAAAAAAAAAAAAAAACGGGAATATAATAATGTTGGAGATGGTATAATATGCTATACAAACACAGATTAGAAAGCAGTAAATCCTGCCTGGGATTCACAGAAGACTTCAAAGAGGCCTTGAGTTAGGCTATGGACACAAAGAGCCAAACCAAACAAAGTTTTCTGTCAGTTTGGGGATATTTTCTATATCTAATCCTTACCTACCTATACATAGAAACTTGTAAACAAAACACAATTCCCAGAACATATCACAGCCACTATTAAACATACCTATAAATGTGACTGAGTTTTCTGGAATAACTGGAAACATATGACAAGGTAAGAGATCTTAATATCTCACTGCTTATCTCTATCACACAGCCACTCTGTTCTATGCCTCTCTGCCTTTGCTCCTGCTGCTGCCTCTGCATGAAATGCTCTCCTTTACCTCTTCACCAACCTCTCTTTTCATCCTCCAAGAGCCAACTCAGAGAAATGTTTTATAGAGATCAGTCTTGGAGAATGGGCATTCCTGACAGAGTCTATTATTAAACTCTTCATGCGATTCAATGTTTCATTCCTTCATTCACTCATTCATTTGCCAGTACTGTTCTAGGTGCTATGAATATAATAAGAGAGAGAAATAATCTCATCCCTCATATACCTCATAGCCTAGGAATTTGAATTAAAATCCTGTCAGCAATTCTCATGGTAAAACCAAAACAAGTCAAACCTTTGTATAAATAAACCTGCTGCTAGCATAGAAGATCTATGAAAGGAGAAACTAGAGTCTTAAATATAAAAAGGAAAGGAGGAATAGCTAGAACAAGAGTGTCAGACAGAGACTGAGGGGGAAAAACAACCACTCCAAAATTTGTAATGTCAGCCCTGACAACTACGTAAGGGCAACAGACTCCCGGCCTAACTGATGCGTCCCACAGGCATTTTAAACTCAATGTGTCCAAACCAAAACAAATAATCTTCCTCCTCAAATTACTCATTTTCCTAATGCCGCCACTATCTGCCCTGTCACCAAGTCTAGATTTTATCCTAAATTACTCCTTCTCCCTCATTCCCATCATCAGATCAATCAGCTCGTTCTGCCAAATCTCCCTAAGTATTCTTACAGTTGGCTCTTTCCTCTGCATCCTCACTCACATCACCTCTCGCCTGGACAACTGCAATGGCCAACATCTTCAGGCATGACCAACATCAAAATTATTCTCTATAGTATAAGCAGAGTTCTATTCCTAAAAATGGAAATCCTCCCACTTCAGTCTCCATTTAAAAAACATTCAATGGCCACTTCACCTAAATCCAAGCTCCTTATTAGCATGGCACTAAGACTCTCCTCAATCCAGACCCTACCTATCTCTCTAGCTTTATGTTCTGCCATGGACTTTATGCTCTGGAAATAACTGCTTATCATTATTATACACACCAGATTCTTCAATGAAATATAATTACTTTGTTTTTTTTGTTTTTTTTTTTGTCTTTTTCGTGACCGGCACTCAGCCAGTGAGTGCACCGGCCATTCCTATATAGGATCCGAACCCGCGGCAGCAGGAGCGTCGCCACGCTCCCAGCGCCGCACTCTCCCGAGTGCGCCATGGGCTCGGCCTATAATTACTTTGTTTCATGCTCATGCTGTTCACGATGTCAGAAATGCTTTCTCCTACTCTTTTCTTTACCTGGCCAACATGTACTTACCTTTCATGATTCAGTTCAGACTTGTCCTCCTAGAATAGTCCCTCAATGTCCAAGCTGATTAAATGTCCCTCTTGTAGGATCCCAAGATACCCCTTTATTTACAACACTTAGACCATATCACTCTGATTTTAAATATTTACTTGTCTGTCTTCCCCATTAAGAAAATAACTCCCTCCCAATTCCAACAGCAGAGGATTTATCTTATTTGGTTCTATAATCTTGTCCCAGCAATGCCAAGTTACTTAGTAAGCACATATAGTATCGCCTTTTAAGGGGCCTACCCAACTACTTTAGGAGGCCCCCACATCCTTGTGAGGGTGAAGCCCTGTAGCTCTTTATTTGATATAAGCCCAGACCCCCAGATCACAGCACAGTCTAGAGGGACCTCCTAGCTCAAGGAGAAGCAGTCCAAAGGCTAGATTGGATTGGGCCATTCAAATTCTCTCAGGAATGTGGGACTGGCTGGTGGCACTAGACTGTGTCTCACACAGGGCTTGGCATAGAATAGGTGCTTTAACAGATGATAGCTAATAGGCTGCTGTCATGGTGCCTGTGAAAAAGCTCATGGTGAAGGGGGCAAAAAAAAAGAAGGAGGTTCTGAAGTTCACCCTTGACTGTGCCCACCCTATAGAAGATGGAATCATGGATGCTGCCAATTTTGAGCTGTTTCTCCAAGAGAGAATCAAAGTGAAAAGCTGGGAATCTCAGTGGAGGGGTTGTAACCATCAAAACGAGCAAGAGCAAGATCATGTAACTTCTGAGGTTCCTTTTTCCAAAAGGTATTTGAAATATCTCACCAAAAAAATATTTGAAGAAGAATAATCTAAGTGACTGATTGAGCACAGTTGCTAAAAGCAAAGAGAGTCACCGATTGCATTACTTCCAAATTAACCAGGATGAAGAGGAAGAAGATGAGGATTAAAACTCATTTACTTGGAATATTTTGTATGAGTTCTTGAATAACACTTGGGAACCAAAACAACAACAACAAAAAAAAAAAAACCCCAAATTCTGACATCTGTTTAGTTTTGCACGGTGTAAGAAAGACTTATAAGCTGGATGAGAAAGATTTGACACAAGGGAGATGGAAAAACTGAGAACAGTTAAAGTTTGTAGAGGGCTCAGGAAAGCAAGGGTTTACCCCCAACCTTACCCTCATCCTTGCAGAGGTATAACAAAGCACCATGTGAAGGATAGTGCTTTCTTGTTTCTTCATGGGAAGGAACAGGGATGTGGATGAGCTGCCACAGAATCTCTCCCCAAGCTGACAAGGGGCCAAGGATTCATGCAGCTCCTGTAACATTTCCCAGAATGGGGCTGCTCCACATTAACCTACTGGGATCCCTGCCAGACACTAGCAGCATGGCAAGGTAAGCTTGAGGCTTAGGCTCCCTGAAGCTTACCTTCTAGGACAGAGGGGAAAAAAGAAAGAAAGGCTGTTGCTCAGAAAGACGTAAGACTAGTGAGTACGCCTCTGCATACATGTATGTGCATGTAGGCACACGTAAACGAGTGTACACAAAGCCCAAGACGGCTTTAAAAAAGGAGGGGGGAGCCTCACAAAGTTTCTAAAACTCGAGAGTGTTTTAGACTGGAGCCTAATGGAGAAAAGAAAGCAAATCCATGCAGGTCACACAGACATGAAGATAAACTATATTGATGTCAGAGAGTAAAAGGCAGATGAGCATCCTAAGTCTATTGAAAGTTGGGTAAGGAAAGACAGCTGAAATCAAAGCAGAGGAATCCATTCCCTATCCTAAACTGAGAAAGTGGAGAGGAGCAAAAGAGAGAGCCAAGACCAAGTAACACAACAGAAAATATGTATCAAAAACTGAAAGTAGGTATACCGTGCAATTCCAATTTTAGGAATATATATGCCAAGGAAATAATGATGGGTGAACAGTTTTAACCACTATGCAGCATTTATAAACTAGGGAAACACCACAGGGGATTGGGTACAGTCAGTCACACAATGAACTATTACATAGGCTTTAAGAATGGTGGAATAGAAGGGTATTTATTAGCATGGAAAGCTGCTTATACTGTGGTGTTAAATAAATAAACTTTTAAAAACATAGTTCCAGGTATGTTAATTTTTTCTACAGTGAAGACATATGACTCGCATAATTTAAAAAAAAAAAAAAAAAAAAAGGAAGGAAAATCAGGAACTCTGTTCAGCCCATCTCTAAAGGCTACTTGCCAGCCCACCTGCATCCTGGTGTGCAGGAGCTGGGGATATAGCTGAGCTCAATAAGCTGCCTGAACAATCAAGACTCTAGCTAAAAATATTTTAGACTATTCAGGAGCTAGAGGAGGTTGTCACACTCAGAAAGCCCAGGTCACTGGTTCTATTCTAAGTCTACTAAAGGCAAAACCAGCTAGTTATTTAAAATAAAATAATATTTTGGGGGCCCCAATTACAAAAGCAGCAGATCATAATCTAGAAAATTTACCAAACACAGAAAAGCAGAAATTAGAAAACAAAAACCACCACAATCCTGCCAGCACGAGATATCAAGTTAACAAGCTGATGTATTTCCCTTTAGTTCCTTCACTATACACCCACTCATATGATACATTTTTTTCTATTTATAAAAATATGATTCCATACATATTATTTCATATCTTTTTATTTGACAGAACAGTAACACCTTTCCAAATTAATCAATACACTTCTACATAATTTTTTTTTCTTTTTTTTTAAAGATGACTGGTAAGGGGATCTCAACCCTCGACTTGGTGTTGTCAGCACCACACTCTCCCAAGTGAGCCAACCGGCCATCCCTATATGGGATCCGAACTCGTGGCCTTGGCATTGTCAGCACCACACTCTCCCAAGTGAGCCACGGGCCGGCCCCATTTCTACATAATTTTTAATGGCTACAAGTGGCTATATCCACTGCATGGATATAATAACATTTATTGACTGTGCTCCATATTATTGAATATTTACACTGTGTCCAAATTTTCATAATATAAAACACATTGCAACGAACATCTTGTATCTGAATCTGGGTGCCTGTGCTATGCCAAAATCTCTTACACTCTATTGTGAATCTAAGCTGCCCCTACAAAAGATGGGCTGTAGGGTTGACTAGCCGAGATCAGTAATGGTACTTCATATTAGGTCCTGAATTCTGATGTTTTTCCACCAGAGTCACGATTTTGTGGAAGGAGGACCATATTAGGATTTACAATGGTCCTGGATTTAAGGGACAGATACACACACATACAGACACACAGAGACACACACACATATATGTGGAAGTTTCCTTTTTTTTTTTTTTTTTACTGTGGTAAAACATATATAAGAATTTCCATTTTTTAAACATATGACTGAGTGGAATTAATTACATTCACAATGCTGTATAACCACTACCTCTAGCTATTTCCAAAGCTCTCTGTCATCCTAAACATAAACTCTGTACCCATTAAGCAATAACTTCTCCTTATTCCTTCTACCCCTGTTTCTGGTCACCTCTAATCTACTTCTGTCTAAATTTTTCTTTTTATTTTGTCTTAATTGGCCCATGATAATTGTATATATTTACGGAGTACAATATGATATTTGGGTACATTTATACTGAGTGCAATGACCATACCAGGGTGTTTACCATATCCATCACCGCAAACATGTCACCTCTTTGTATTGAGAACATGTAACATCATCTCAACTAGCTACTTCAAGTTTCACAGTAATTTGTTGTTGGCTGTAGTCTCCCTATATTGCTATAAAACACTAGATCTTATCAAGTGACATAATTCTTATAAACTTTAGTAGTAAACTGATTTCTAATCCCTAATTTTGAAGATCTCTGTTAAAAATGGAATAAGTCCTGTGAGTCAGCTTTGGCAAGACACCTAAGATTTTGCCTAGGACACCCCAAAGTCACTAAATAAAGAACCTTTAACAGCAAACACCAGAAGTTTAGCTAAACAAACATTTGGTTAAAAAATTCCTCTTAGGCTGTAAAATCAGAATGTAATTTAGTATTGCTTTTATATGATTGCGAACCCCATCACTTTCTTCTCTAAGTTATACCATCCAATCAGAAAAAATATAAAAGTAGATAAACAGATTGGTTCACTAGCCTAATTTATACAAATCCTTATTTCTTCCTATCGAACATGGAAATTGATTTCTATTGTACTCAAGGGTGCTAATAGTTAATATATAAATTATTCAGAAAAATATTTCTATACAGGATACTCTCAGCTTTTTGTTCTCTGGTGGCATTTCCAGGTATAAGGCTTTCTACTCAGAATTAACAGGGAGCCTAACTCTAAATTGCTAACTGCTGGGGAGCAGAGATTGCAATTACATCTTATATACCAGGTATATCAAGAGATTATAAACTTTTAATAATAACAGTATTAAAACACTGATAATATAATCCCTCACTCTTACTTCCTGAGGAGCATAAAAGCACAAAGACTTGAGGACAATATGATTCTGCATTGCCCACTGAGAAGCGAGATCTCTTTCTAGGTGTTATTTTCAGCACCAAAAAACTCCTGTGTGACTAAGAGGGTAAATTCGTTTTGCTGCATATCCTACCACTGTATTTTTGAGTCCCTACTTCACTCTTTCTCACCATTGTTTAAGGCTAAGAAAAAGCAAGGTTCATCTAACATTGAAATAATATTTTTAAAACAAACAAACAAAAAGAAGTAACATTTTAAAATGATGAGTATTCATTAAATAAACAATACTTTATCAACAATAATGGAAATTTAAAATGCAAGAAAGATCACTTGGAATCCTCTCTCTCTTAAAATATGTTTTTCATTTGTCAGGTTCCTGTTTAGTCCTCAACCACATGCATGCTGTAATTGTGCATATCTATAATCAGCAGAAGCAAAATTTTCTATCTCATGTCATTCATCCCATCAAATGCTTTGCACCTTACAGTCTTCATAATTATGTTAATGTCTGCATAATACCAGATTTGATTTACCACAGTTTACCTAAGTATTCTCCTATTTTTGGCGTTCAGATAAAGCAGCTTCCAATGATTATCTCTCACATTAAAAACTTGTCCTGGGGCCGGCCCCGTGGCGCACTCGGGAGAGTGCGGCGCTTGGGAGCGCAGTAGCGCTCCCGCCGCAGGTTCAGATCCTATATAGGGATGGCCGGTGCATAGCGCGGTGCGGGTGACAGCAAGCCAAGGGTTGCGATCCCCTTGCCGGTCACAAAAAAAAAAAAAAAAAAAAAAAACTTGTCCTGGTGAGAACACCTCCACCTAATATGTGAAAGGGACTAGTGGCATCCATAGATCCAAAGGGAAATAAGGCCATTCAAGTGGAAGTAGCGGTTTAAGAAGCCAAATGTTCTAGCCCAGTAATAATCCTGGATTGAACCCAGTTGCAAATTGGGGGCCAGTTTCTTTATTTTATCCCCTAGACCAGGAAACAAACAAAACACGAACAGCCCTGTGCTTAAGATTCAGACAGGAAAGCAATAATCTAGAAGTCACCAGGAAAAACTCATCTTTGTTTAACCTCTCATCGTGAACAAGATCCAGGTACTGATCCCATTCCAACAGAAAAATGTCCATAAGTCAGCTCTTTTTTTTTTTGGTAGCTAGCCAGTATGGGGAACCAAACCCTTGATCTAGATGTTACAATACCATGCTGTAACCAACTGAGCTAACTGGCCAGCCCATAAGTCAGCTTGGGAAGTAATAACCCTTCCTTCTGACGTAATGCCTATCCAGGATCCAGCTAGGAAAAAACCCTCAAGCACAGGGTCAGTATGTTCTCCTCTGTTCACTCTCCAATGTCCCATGCTTCAAACAGACTGTATCTGAAATAAAGGGATTAGACCACTTAAGAGAAAACTTGACTATTTCAAGCTCTGCGGTGTTTGTCAACTGGAGACACAGACGTTTGGTTTTTTTTTGGTTTTTGTGACCGGTAAGGGGATCGGAACCCTTGGCTTGGTGTCGTCCGCACCGTGCTCAGCCAGTGAGTGCACCAGCCATCCCTACATAGGATCCGAACCCGCGGTCCCGGCGCTCCCAGCGCCGCACTCTCCCGAGTGAGCCATGGGGTCAGCCCACCAAAAAAAACAAAACAAAACGAGACACAGACATTTGAAAATGTGCATGTATACCTGTGTGTATGTATGCGTGTCTGATTGTCACAATAACTGGGGATGTGGAAGAACGAGAGCACGCATTCTGGCATCTACAGAGCAGACACCAGGAATGTGGAATACCCTGCAAAACGAGGCAAAGTCCCAGACAACAAAGAAACCATCCCAAACACCATCAACATCCTTGTTGAGATCCTTGTTGAGAAAAAGCTGCCATAAATAAAGTCTTTTTGTTGTTGTTTTTTTTGTGGCTGGCTAGTACAATAAAGTCTTTTTGAATCCCTTCACGGAACTGCTGCTCAAGCCCTAACATTCCTTTTTTTTTAAAAGATGACCGGTAAGGGGATCTTAACCCTTGACTCAGTGTTATCAGCACCAAGATCACCCAGTGAGCTAACTGGCCATCCCTATATGGGATCCGAACCCATGGCCTTGGTGTTATCAGCACCGCACTCTCCCGAGTGAGCCACGGGCCAGCCCCTCAAGCCCTAACATTCCTGACCACTAATTTCCTCACCTATGGAGGATACCCCAAAGTTTGTAAAGCACTACACTAAACAGGATTCCTGGGGCCAACATCTGTTCTATTCCAATCAAAGCCTTCCCAACAACAAAGACAAGAAAGGCGCAGGAGAAAAAGAACTCTAGTACCATCCCATGTAAGAGGCATAAAACTCTTTGTTAGACTGGCCAGTTAGCTAGCCAGCAAAAAAACACAAAAAAACACACACAAAACAAAACCCATTCTTACTCCTACTCTTCCTATCTAATCTAGAAACACAACTGTGCATGCGCCCCAGTAGAATGAACTTGCCAACATGGCAATTCTAGTACTTCAACTTCTAAAATCTTCCTCCCTATAGAGTCAAATATTCTCAAAATAAGACAAAGACTAATTATGGGATAAGCCTGAATATCTCTCACTAGACAAAAAATAACCATATGCCATTCTAAAAAATTGCTAATTAGCAGGTTACTAACCTAACCACAAAATATAGATGGACCGTTCAGATAAGGATGCTCTTAAGCTGTCAATGCAGGTGGAAAAATAAAAAGACATACCTGGCTGGGCCCAAGGAACTCTGCAAATATTTTAAAGCATTTTTCTAAAAGGTTATCCCTTTGGGAAAATAAAATACTAAGACAAGGGGAATTGAATAAAAAACTGTCAGAGCAAAACTCCCTCAATCATATTTTGCTTCTTTGTATCTCAAATTGAGTTTTATATTCTGCTCTTATGATTTCAGGAATCTGAATATGTAAACTCAGGGACATAACATTACACTATTTTCTCAACCCCGGTGCCTACCACTCCACCCCATCTTCAAAATTAAGCTGCTCAAAGTTCTTCCTCTCATTTGGCAGCAAACTGCAGCCAAAACTACCATACTGGCCAGCCACCAAAAAGCAAAACAAAACAAACAAACAAAAAAACCCAAACAAACTGAAGCCAAAACTCATTTGTCTTCTTTACTATGATCCACTAAGCCCATCTGTGAAGTCAGCTATATATATACCTCTGACCATGACTTTGGGAGATGGTGAAAAACAAAAAAGCAGCCCTGACATCTGGGAGTTAGCCTGATAATATCAGGTCTCGGTGTCCTGGTGAAAATAAAATCTCACAGAACATCAACATCAGATAAGACCACTGTGACCATGACAGATCAAGACAAAAACAAAACCACCCTGTAATCACATCTGAACATAAACCAAAACATAAACATTGTCTAAACCAAAAAAAGATCACACCGGGCTACAAGGAGCAACTGCTTAATCTTTATCAACTACAGCTTTAACTCTTTTCTAGGAAAGATTAAGGTACCCAAACACAAAATTTTCCCCCACTTCCTGACAGCATTTGATCCAGAGCAAAGCCCTATTTCCTTAAGCCTTCCCCCAAACCACCTGATACAAGGCCCAATCTTGTAAGTCCTAACACCCTCTTACCGAGAGGCCCCTTGCTTCCCTATGGTATAGGTTCTCCCTTGCTGCAACGAGCAATTACATTTAACTTGTTGTACTATGGGTTGGTCCCTGATAAGCTTTGGCTGGAGTGCACTGACGATGGGAAATGAGAGTTCATATCCACAATTAAATACCTCAAACTGCATACATCATCACTCTGCCTATCACTACCCTTCTCCTCGCACCCCGCCCCCCTACCTCCCCTAAAACATCTTCCTTTCTTTAAAGTTTGTCAGATGCCAAATGGCAACAACTGGCTGAGCTTCCTTTCGTTTAGCTTTTCTGTCTGGCTCTGTAGGCAATCTGAGTTTGTAACCCTAAACCAGGAAAATATACCGACCTATCCTGGCTGCCAGACCCATGTTCTAATTAAGGTTATACTACCTCTGCTTCTCTAAATAGTTTAGTACAAATATGGCCATATTATTACTAATGATAAAAACACAGGTTGTCCATACTTGATGTTATCACTGTGTTCACTGGGCCCAGGCAATAGGGGGGCCGAATGACTGCCCCATGTTTGAGTGTTAGCCCACAGCACGGGAAATTCCCACTCCTGAATCAAGCTACAACTGTCTTTCAAAATATCTCTGCTGCTTTCATTCAGAGGATAGGACGACCCACTGCTTCATCAGACGTTTTAATATTATAGTCCCATGCCAGTTAACTTGGAAATGATCTGGCTTTCTAGCATTTATGTACACTCAAACAAATGCTGATGGCCGTGGAGGGCCAAGAAAGAGAGAAACGGCTTCTAACCAGTAGACACATATTGACAGGTTTTAGAATATGAATGCTTGTGGGTATACTTTTCTTACTGAATATTTAAATCATTTCATTGATGGTAAAGTTTCAGCACATCAGAACTTAACTTACTATTGAGAATACAAATGAACTCCCACTCCCCCGAAATCACATATTTTCCAAGGACAATTCCAACTGTTTAACTCCTTTCTTCAAACTGAGGGAAGTGCCAAGAGCACTGGAAAAACTTTTGCCTTCTTTTCTACCACTACTAGTATTTTTAAAACAGTAAGATATAGCTAATTTGTAGTATTTCCCAGATACACACAGGCACCTTTTCAGCACTAGATATTATCACTTCCATTTTACATATGTGAAAACAAAGGCACAAATAAGGGAATAATTTGCCAAATGTCACAAAGTTCAGATAAGAGCAGTGTTCCCGGTTCCCTGCTTTGGTTCTGGAAGCTAAGTAAAGAGAAACAAACATTAACTAAAAAAAGAAAGAAAACACTTCCCCCCACCCCCAAACACTTTAGGTCATGAGGATATAGGAAGAGATAGGTATTAAGAGTAGGTTAAATTATTACTTAACATGCTCACCTTCAAGACAGTGTCAATAATTCAAAAAGCAGAAGACTATGATGATTAATTAATTCAGTTTACAAATCAGCAATATTTGCTGGGCAAAACACTGTGATGCATGCGTGAAGAATGGAATGAACTCTTCCAAACAGGAGGCTCTTTTTCTACTCCAAGTGACAAGGAGGAAGCTCTCTTAAATCATGAGTGAGCAGCCTGACAGACTAGAAAAAGGAAGTTTTGTGAAGGCTTGCTACCACTATTTAGTTTTGAAAGGTTTCTGTATAAGACAAGCAACCTTTTACAGAAGAGGAAATGAAAGCTTGGCCCCAACCACCATGGTATTATTTCCTTCCTTAAAACTGTTTAAATTTTAGCCTATGTCCATCATAAACAGATACTTTTCTTAGCACTTAAGCCTTTCTTGATCTAGAGTAACTTTCTCTTTTTCAGTTGACACAAGATGTGTTTCTGTCCAGGGTCAATTTACTCAGCCATTATGACATTATTTGTCTTTTCACACAGGGTAAGGAGGGAGTGGTTGGGCCTAATCATTTCCCACTTCCAGGCCCTGAGTGTTTTCACTTGTCATTCCTTTGACATCATGTTATCTGTGCCCTTCTGTTCCAATTCTGCCCACTATTTGATTTATTTTATCCTTGCCTACAATTGTGTTGTTACATAACTTACTGTTAAGTTTTTCCCTTCATTCATTTGTAACTTTCTTTCAAGTCACTCTCTTTAAAAATACTCTCCTACTAGCTGGCCAGTCAGCTCAGTTGCTTAGAGTAGCCTATAACCCCCA
The DNA here is from genome assembly GCF_027409185.1 of Cynocephalus volans. Taxonomy (NCBI): domain Eukaryota; kingdom Metazoa; phylum Chordata; class Mammalia; order Dermoptera; family Cynocephalidae; genus Cynocephalus; species Cynocephalus volans. The sequence continues at coordinate 42,834,067 of NC_084476.1, read as the reverse complement.
GGTCACAGGTTCAGATCTTTGTACCAGCCAGCCACCAAAGAATGAAACAAAAAAATACTCTCCTACTACTGTCATACTTAATTTTTCTCTCTTCTGAATCTCTTTTCAGAAGTCTGCTTTCCAAAGAGCAAATGCTTATACCCCGAAATATATCACCAGACACATGTTCCCTGCCTTCCTTACAGGAAATGGTTCATGTCTTTTTCATATTCAGTTTACACATCTTTAGATTCTATTCCCTAAAAAAGAATGTTTGCCTTATTCCTATCTTCAGCCAAGTGCTATTTTAAATACTTCTACAAATTTGCTTAGACTGGCAGATAACACCTAGATTTTCATGTACCCTGAATAATGCTCTGAACATCATTTCCTAAGTCCTTTCCGTGAGGCCTCTGTAAAAAGATGAGGCCAAAGAAAACTCTAGAAGCAGCATATCCAAAGGACAAGGGACCTAAAGAAACACACTCCTTTGAAGTCTTATTAGAAAAGAAACGTAGAAGCAAGAAAAGGAGCAGAAAAAGAGAAAAAGAAGTCATCAACACCAGTGAATGGAAAGGAGAGTAAAGCAATTCCCTCCCAAAAGAAACTGATAGGGAAAACCAGCAGTGAGAGGTTCTAGAACATATGGAACCAAATATCCAGGCTCTAGGGGAAAGTTCACATCTCCCCAGATACTTACCGTGTTGCATTTTGTACCACACACCACTTGCCTATGATTCAACCACTGAGATGCAAACACTTTATTAAGGGTCCCAAGGTGAAACTCTTTTTCCTTCAGGAGACTGGGAAGTTGCTGTGCTGCATAACCATGTAACACTCGAGAGAAGTTGGTTTCACTCTGTAGCCTGACTTCCCGGTTCTTCAGGTAGTACACTAAGGATCTCTTCACTGGGGGGAGTCTTTTCCTTTTGTGAAGCGAGTGATCCCAGGCAAACTGTGGAAAGCAACATTAGAAATCAAAGCTTTGACTACCTTTCTTCAGAAAAAGAGATCCTACTGTATTAGAGAAATCACCAACAACTCATCTTGCAGCATTTACATACAACAGAACAAGAATCTCAATCCAGAAAGCACGGTTCAACTCTTAAAACACTGAAAAGATTTTGCTTATATTCAAACCAACCCCTGTGAATTACGAGGGCTGAAAGACAAGGAAACGGAAGCATAATAGAACAGCACAAAAGGTTTACTAGACGTTTTAGGAGTGAAGGATTCAGAGCCCCTGTACCTATCCTTGATAGGAAAGGGAATGAGGGGCTGAATGATTCCCACACCAAATCACTGGGCTGCATCTCTACCCAGCTCCCTCTTCCTCTCAGCCTGTACTCCCCGCGGAGCATTGAAGGTGCAGCCCAAGTAGCTAGACTGGGGCCCAGGTCTTCCAGGGATCCACTATCAATGGCTGTTCCTGTCATCACGTCCGTGCTCCAGGCAGTTGCAGAATTTGAAAAATCAAACACCAACGGGGTAGGAGGTACGGAAATCAGAGTCTGAATCCAAGGCCTTCTTGGCCCTCCTCTCAAAAGGAGTGGTATAGGGTGAGGATACCTGAGAATTGCTGTTTCGTCTAGGGGTCCTAGTGCCAAAAGGCCCAGCTCAGGGCTTGGGCATCCACAGGACCCCCGGAAGGCGGACTTAACTCTCTTTCCCAGTATCTCCTGGGAGGCTGATTTTGCTCCCGATTCCCCTCAACTTCGGTTTCCTCCCCCCTGTAAAGCAAAGATTCTGGTTTCTCCTCTAGCGCTATTTCTGGCCGCCGGCCTCTCGCGGAATATGCCCTATTTCTGAGTTCCCCTTTGGCTCCTCACCCCTCCGGCCTTCTGGTCTCCAGTGAATTCCTGAGGGCCCAGTCCTGACAATAAACCTTAAACCGAGGTTCCTCTTCGCGAATCCGCGGACCCTAACTCCTTGGTGCCTCGGCCTCATCACCCAGGTCCCGGCCTCTCAGCCCTCACCTGCGGGTCCTGAGTGTCGCTCCCAGCTCCTGGCGAGGCGGGCGCTTTCCGCTTCCTGCTAACTGCTTTCCGGGCCATAGTGGGCAGCGCCACCGCGGCCCCGCAGCCACATGGGGCGGGGGAAGCGAGGGGTAGCAGGACAGCGGGTCATATACCGGGCCCCAGGGCCGCGCACCTTAGTGCGCCCGGCCCGGAAATGGCCCAGACCCGGGGTGGCAGTAAAAAATAAATAAATAAATAAAGGGAAGCGGACAAAAGGGATAAAAGGGATGAGGGAGGGAGGATAGGGGCCGGGAAAGGGAAGGGGAAGCAGGAAGGAAAAGCTTCCCGACAACAGAGTCTGGCAAAGACGGCGAGCGGCTAGAACCAAAACACTCCCTCCCCCGCGCCCGCGCTCCGTCACCCTTGCGCAGCCGCACTTCGCAGCACGTCGTCACGGAGACGCCGCCCGGACGAGAAGGGCGGGATTTAGGGGTTAGGGGAAGAGTTCCTGGCTGTTAGCGAGCCGCCACTCGCCCGGTTTCAACGGTCGTTTGGCGGCCGCTGGAGATGGACGAGCTGGGGCCAAGGGACTGTGTCTTCAGGCAGCCGACCTCGAACCTCAGCCCGCCCATACGCAGGCTCCCGGAAGTGAGGCGACCAGCCCTGCTGGGGAAAGGAATTCCTCCCAGCACGCTCCTTTACCAGGCATATAGTACTTCCAGTCCAACGCCGCACGTTTCCTATCACAAACCTATCACAAACCGTGCCCTGGCGCCAAGGGCTGGGTACTAGGGGGTTGGCATAAACCACTCCCACAACTCAAGGTGGAGTCCGGCTCCGAAGCCACGGCCAGACTTTCTTATCGCAGAGACCTGCCGGCCGTAATCCCCGGACCTCTGGCTGCACCCACCCCTCCCCTGGGGAGCTCTCAGGCTCCATTCTCTACTCCGTCTGACCCTCTCCTGACCCTCGAACCGCAACAGTCCCACGGTCACCTTCCCTTTACGGAATGACCTGCCGTCGAAACCACACTGTCTTTGGGCTTTAAAAAAAAAAAAAAAAAAAAAAGGAACAGGCCTCACGCTGTAATTTATCTGCCTGCCTTTCTCTCAGAGCCCAGGTTGCGTCTCCATCAAGGCAGGTTGAGTGAAATTCTGAACTACAGGAAAGAGAGGGGCCATTTTGGCTTGTCAGTCCAGTTAGGGCTGGCATTAGTAACCAAAAAAAGCGGCTTCTTCAAGATCACCCTTGCCTCCATTTTCAGAAGATCCTGAAGGAATTTGAGTGCCAGCCTCCACTTTCCTCAGGCAAAGAAACGCTTCAAGGAAGCAGGATGCTCTTGCTTGGGACTGACTGGCCTCAGGCTGTGGTGCCCAGTTACCTGCTGGTCCCTTCAGGCTTCAGGCCTCATACCTCCAGGGAGCTCCGTTGGCCCATCTGAAGTTCTGCCTACAAAGAGATTTGGGTTTGTTTTCCAAGCCGGACCAAAGACCAGATTGAGATAGGGTCCTCTGCCATCCCAAGTCAGCACTGCCACTAACCCCTAATGCCACCTTGGGAAAGGTAGCCCCATCTTACTTGGTCAGGACTGTCCCTTCAGACACATGCACAGAGTGAGTGAGTCAGGAATAGGTCCCCTTTCTTTCTTGAATCTGTCGTTCTAGTTCTGTCTTGCCTCACAATGCTCTGGATGACCCAGGAACTCATTGGGCAAGACTCTGGAATCCTTTGAGAATCTCTGGGCTCAGAGCAGGCTGGGCTTGGATCCTGGTCTCCTGCCCATGTCAGAGTGGCAGCCTGGGCACTGCTACAGGCTCATTCTTGAAGTTAGTGTATTTTGTCTTGACGTCCCAGAAGCCATCCCCAAATGCACCTCACAGCAGAGTTTACCATTTCTGTGGAAATAAGGCCCATTTGAAAGTTTGAAAGGTCACAATTTTTTTTCCAATAGAGGTCTTTTATTGCATCATTAAAATGTCTAAGTATGTCTTGGGACTCATCCTGTAGCTTATTTCTGTAGCTGGACAACTCTTAGATATTATTTATCAGGCTGCTGAACTGTTCCTTTTTCGGAAAGATAGATGCCATCCAAAAATTTTCTTATATCCTTGTTTTTAACTGTTGTGGCTTGCTGGATCAAAGCAGCTGAATCTGATACGAGTTCAATGTCACTTCCTTCAAGGATCAACTCATCTTTCTGGGCTTGAAAGAGTGAACAAGCAACACCTGGCTTCATTCGAACCCTGCAGATGTATTTTTCACCCAAGATACCTTGTTCTGTCCATGACTACAGATAGTGCAAACAATAGCAAGTTCCTTTCTACTTCCCCATATTTTGTCAACCGGGAGACTTTTCTTTTTCTTTCTTTTTTTTTTTTCAGCGGCTGGCCAACATGGGGATCCAAACCCTTAACCTTGGTGGAGGGTTAGCTCTACATCAATGTGACTATGTGACTGTAGTCCCTCCACAGGGTTCCTCTGGGGCCCTTCACTATAACTGAGCGACCCTTCAGAGTGATGTCAACCTTTTCTGAAACGTCAGCAGTCTGCTGAGAATGGTCTTCATTCTCGCAGTGGATGCAACAAAGAGCCACAACTGCTTTTAAAAGACTGATAGTACACAATACTGATGAGGAGGTAGAGTCACTAGAATTCCCATACATTGCTAGTGGGCATATAATTTTGTATAACCGACTTGGAAAAATCTAGGGCAGTACATACTAAAGCTAAACGTGTGTACCCTATGATCCAGCACTTCTGCTTCTGGGTTATTATCCCAATAGAAAGAGTGTTTACATCCACCAAAAGGCATATACAAGAATGGTCATAGCAGCTTTATTCATAATAGCCTCAAATGGAGATAGGCAGATGGAAATAGGCAAATGTCAACCAGCAGTAGGAAAGAGAAATTGTATATTCACACAATAGAATATTACACAGCAGTGCTACACATCAATACTATATGGATGAATCTTAAAATGTTGAGTGAAAGAAATCAAACACAAATCAATAATTTCTAAATATAATTAGTAAATACATAATTCCATTTTTAATGAAGTGCAAAAATCGGCACCAACTGATCAGTAGTAATAGAAGTCAGAATAGTCATTACCCTTGTGGAGGGGACCTGAGGTTCTGGGAAATTTCTATATCTTGATCTGCATATGTAAAATTTCATCAAAGTATATGTTTAAAATGTATGCTGCTTATGTAAGTATACCTAAAGATAAAGAAATAAACATTCAAAATTCTTTCACCTGGGCTCTTCCTCTATACTTTTTAAGAGTCAATCAGGCTAGGAAAGAGGAAAATTAAAAAACCACAGACCTAGGCTAAATGAATCTGCAGAAGACATTGAATTCATCACTGTGTCTTCAGCACTACAAACAAAACAAAACAAAAATACTCTCCAGATGTATGAAAGCCTGGGAATCATCTTTTTTTTTTTTTTTAAAGATGACCGGTAAGGGGATCTTAACCCTTGGCTTGGTGTTGTCAGCACCACGCTCACCCAGTGAGCAACCAGCCATTCCTATGTGGGATCCGAACCCGTGGCCTTGGTGTTATCAGCACCGCACTCTCCCGAGTGAGCCACAGGCCGGCCCTGGGAATCATCTTTGTCTCTCCCTATTCTCATACCCTCTCCACACGCACACTCACACATATATTCCATCACCAAGTTCTGTTGATTTTATCTTCTACTTTTTTTTTTTTTTTTTTGTCGTTTTTTCGTGACCAGCACTCAGCCAGTGAGTGCACTGGTCAGTCCTATATAGGATCCGAACCCGCGGGCGGGAGCGTCGCCACGCTGCCAGCGCAGCACTCTACCAAGTGCGCCACGGGCTCGGCCCTTGATTTTATCTTCTAAATATCTTGAGTCTATTCGGGTCTTGCAACCACCCTAGTCCAAGTCTCTGTCACCTATTGCTTGGACCATTTGTGAAGGTCTCCTAGATGGACTACCTGCATTCACCACTCTAAATGGACCACTCTGGCCTCTTTTGTTATTCTGTTCTGTACTCTGCAAATAGTTATCTTTTTGAATGCAAATTTGATCAAGGCATCCACATTCCCACCTCCAGGTTAACACTCTTTTGGTTTTTGTTTGTTTGTTTGTTTCGTTTTGTTTTGGTGGTTGGCATGCATGGGGATCATATACACTCTTCAATGTCTTATCCTTGCTCTTTGGATTCTTTGGAAGTAGATAAAGTCCTTAATCTGGCCTATATGACCCTGCATTGTCTGGCTCCTAATTTGACTTCAGCCACATTTCATACCATACTCTGACCCTCTTTCAATCCTTCCTAATCAAAATGTTCCTTCCTGCCACAAGGCCTGGGCAAAGCTTTAACCTCTACTAAATGCACTCTTTCTGCCCCTCTTTGCTTTGTAATACCTAGTTATCCCTCAGATCTCAATTAAAACCACTTCCTCAAGAAAGTGTTCCCTGGCTTCCCTGACCAGTAATTCCTCTCCTATTAGGTTTCATAGCACCATGTGTTTCTCCTTTGTAGCACTTGTCACAATTAGAATTTTAAATTTATTTGTGTGTTTATTGGATTAACACCTAGTAGGGACTATGGCTATTTTTGCTACTGTTGTATCTCTAGTGCCTAGCACATGTTCACACTCAACAAAAACTTACTGAGGGCTGGCTGGTTAGCTCAGTTGGTTAGAGCACAGCCTTATAACACCAAGGTCACTTGTTCGGATCCCCCTACCAGCCAACCGCCAAAAAACAAAAAGACAAAAAACGAAAAAAAATTTGTTGGATGAATGAATGAATGAATTTCAAAATTTCCTTCCAAGATTAAGAAATGTTCCTTAGTTGTCCACTTATTCCAGCATCCAATAAGAATCATTCAATTTTAGTAAATAATTTCTTGGACTCCAGCATTCCCTTTTTTGTGACTTGGTTCCCTCTTACCATTATCCATCTTTCAGCCTGGCTAAGATGTTTTTTCCTCTGTGCTCCCACAGTAACTTTTTGTGGATAATTTATCACACTATATTATAATAGTCTATTTTTTCATATCTGTCTCTCCCACTAGCTTGGGAACTATCTGAAGGTAGGTGACTCCCCTTATTTATCTCCAAATCCCTAGGGCCTAGGAAGGCACCTAGCATATTTTACACACTCCCTAAATGTTGAATGACTGAATGAAGGCTAAGTCAAATGTATGTTTTACAAAGCCCTCTAGGTATGTTAATTAACAATAGGGTTGACTGTAAACTATAAAGAAGAGACTGTGTGATGTGTGATGAGAATAATGCTGTAATAACCTGCTTCCAGAATCTTGGTTAGATCTATTTACTTTTTTTCTGGGTGGGGGTGGCTGGCCAGTATGGGGATCTGAACCCTTGGTGTTCCAAGGCAGTGCTCTAACCAACTAAGCTAACCAGCCAGCCCTCCATTCACTTTTTAACGTAGCTTTTTAAATTATTATTATTGTAAAATAAATATGTGCTCAAAGTAGAAACTTGGAAAGCAAGAAAAGAGAAAAAGACATGAAAGAAAAAACCTCCTATATAATTCCACTTTCCAGAGATAACAACTGATCATATCTTTTCTGAGTGGCAGCCAGCCAGTACAGATGATTACGTATTGATATAGAATCTTCTGGGGTTTTTTTGTACGTACCTATATCTGTGTCTATATATCCATATCTAGTTCTTTTTAAAGATGATTTCAAACTATACTATTTTGTAGCTTTAAGTAAAAACCCCAACAGTTCCAATTTCTCTACCCCCACCCCTCCATTTCAGTCCTTGTAACCTTTTTATCACAATGCAATGTGCTTGTATTAGTCCATTTCTGTTGCTTATAACAAAATACCTGCAACTGGGTGATTTATAAAGAAAAACTAAATTTATTGCTTACAGTTTCTGAGGCTGGGAAATCCAAAGTCCATCTGGTGGTGGCAACAGTGACTCAGGGGTCTCACATTACAAGATGGAAGCAGAGAGTGCAGAGAGAGACAGACTCTTCATTCTCCCCTTTTAAAGCCCTCCAAACCACACCCATGACCACCGTTTTTAATCCATTCACCACAGCATGGTCCTACAGTCTAATCACCTCTTTGAGGCTCCACCTTTCAATTACCATAATAGGATTTCCCACCATCTTAATTAACAGTCACAATGGGAACCAAGTTTCTAATACATAAAACTTGGGGGACACAATTCAAGCTCAGTGAGTTTTGGGGGGACATAATTCAATCCACTGCAGTGCTGTTGGAGGCCCATCAATGCGCCGGGGACCTAGGACCTGCTCATCCCCCACCTTCTCTTTGGCTTCATCTTGCCAGGAACAATAAACAATAGGAAATAGTATAAAATACTTTGGACACATTGAACTGTGTTATGCTTGCTTTTTGAACAGTAACTCCTGTTGTTTATTTGCATACATTTCCTGGAACAAACAAAGCAGATGTTGTAGGGACCCAAATGCCCCAAGGGATCACACCCCATCACATAAGCCCTTCTCGGCCACACCCCATCATGGCGCTGGTTGCCCTTCTCTTCTGTATTCTCCTTCCGGCCGGCGCAAATTACACACCAATCAGCTCCCCCACAAACCCCATGCAGTATGCTAAGTAGGGATTGTATTTTAAGCCAATCAGCTTTCCCCTTAAAGCCCTATATATGTGTGTGTGTGCTGCCTAATAAACGGGCTCTCTCCGGTCGTCAACTGGTGTCGACTCTTCCTTTCAGATGTTACCACAATTCCCTGTACGACTCTACTCTTCATGCATTGGAGCTAATTAACTATACTTACTAGCAAAGTGGCAAGTGAGAGCTCAGGAGAAAGTGTTTCTGTTAGGAAAAAAGGTTTGGGATTTTAACTCATACAAACGCAATAAAAACATAGCAAGTAAAGAGACCTAGAGGACACAGGAACATGAACTGGCATAAATGGTAAGTGTTCAATAAAGGCTCTCTGATGATGTAGAGTTATGAGAAGTCTCCTATGCATGTGAATGGTAATTACTCCACCCACTGTGGAAGTATTTTTCAGATACTGGGGCATAGGTTATTAAAGGTGGAAAATATTTTAGAGATAGCTTATTTCTTAAGCCATAGTTTTACAGAAACTAAGGCCAAAAAAGTCAGGTCATGCAGCCAGATATGAGAGGAACCAGAACTGGAACCCATGAACTCAGGTCTATACAGTTTTCAGCTTCTGCCACATTAAATATCTGGGTCCAGTCAAAGTTGCAAGTGGTATTATTTTAGTATTTTCCTAGTACTCTTATGTTTTCTCATTATTCAGAAATGAAATATTTTATCCAGAACACCACCTATTTTGAGAGCAAAAATTCTATTTCTGTATTTTATGTATAATTTGGCACACACACTGGTAGGAATTGTATTAAGTATAGACATTTTCTAATCATTCAGGAATATATAATATTATATAATATATAATATATAATAATATGTATAATATATATAATCTCATAGTTTGTAAATTATCAAGGTTCTTTGTTTTCTCTTCCTTCTGCCTGTTAAACAATCTCACATTCATTTGTTACCTCAGTAAGATGAGAAAGCAAAGGGAGAGGTGAAAGTTTTCTACTTCTAAGTTCAAGTAATTTATTTGAAAAAAGATGAGAGAAAAATAGCTAATTGGAAACAAAAAAGTATCTCATGGTGTCATTTCTACCTGCTTCATACTTTTCCCAAATGCCTAATTGGGGGTTAAATAAGAATTCTAGGCTGGCCAGTTAGCTCAGTTGATTAGAGTGCAGCCATATAACACTAAGTTCACAGGTTCAGATCCCCATACCCTCTAGCCACCCCCCCCCCCAAAAAAAGAATTCTAAAAGAATATGCTGAAGAAGCAGAGCACATCTGGGGTCCTAGGCAGGAGCTAAGGGCAGCCCCATCTGCCTGGAAGCAGACCCACCACAGCCACAGCTGCTGCAAAGTGGCTTGACACCACAGCAGTAGCCACAGCCATCATGCAGGCAGCCCACCAGACCCTCGACTGCAATGACACAAGGATAATCACCAGCAGAGACCAGAAAAAGAAGAGGATGTCTCTCTCAAAGCCCACCCCAGAGTATTAGAAGAAGCAACTGCTCTACCATATGACCAGACATCAACATAGAGATACTAGAAATGAAAGTCCAAGAAAATATGACACCACCAAAAGAATACAGTAATTCTCAAAAACCAGACTCTATAGAGCAGGAAACCTTAAAATGACTGAAAAGGAATTCCAAGCTATCGTCTTAAGGAAACTTCACTGAGATACAACAAGACTCAGATAACATAATGAAAAAAGAAAAAAAAAAAAATCCAGAATATGAAGGAGGAAGTTTACAAGGATATTAATACCTTTAAAAGAATGTAGCAGAACTCATGGAACTGAAAGATTCACTCAATGAGTTAAAAAGCACAACTGAGAGCTTAAGCAATGGGCTAGAACAAGCAGAAGATAGAATTTCTGATCTTGAAGATTTTCTTTTAGAAATAACCCAGGCATACAAGGGGGAAAAAAAAGGAAAAAAATTTTTTAAAATGAAGAAAATCTAACAGAGCCAGCAGACTACCTTAAGTGCACAAACATTCAAATCATGGGTGTTCCAGAAGGCAAGGAGAAAGGAAAAGGCAAGAAAAACCTATTCAGTGAAATAACAGAAAACTGGAAAACTCCCCAGGTATAGGGAGAGACATGGACATTCAGATCCAGGAGGCTCAAAGATCCCCCAACAGATTCATCCCCAAAAGATCCTCTCCAAGACACATTATAGTCAAACTGGCAAAGCTCAAAGACAAAGAAAGAATCTTAAATGAAGCAAGAGAAAAATATCACGTTAACTGTAAGGGAGCCCCTATCAGACAAATAGCAGACTTCTCAACAGAAACTCTACAGGCCAGAAGAAAATGGGATGAAGTATTCAAAATGCTAAAAGAAAAAAAACTGCCAGCCAAGAATACTATACTCAGCAAGGCTATCCTTCAGAAATTAGGGAGGAATAGTGTAAACAAAATTGTGGGAGTTCATCACCACACAACCAGCCCTTCAAGAAATCCTCAAGGGAGTCCTGTATCAGGAATCCAGAAAATGATAATCATTCATCTTACTAGCAATAGTTATTTTCAAATTCTCTTTTTTTTCATAATTCAGTTTTGGTAGATGGTGTGTTTCTAGGAATTTATTCATTTAATCTAGACGATTTAATTTGTTGACCAGGAATTATTCATAGTATTCTCTTATGACCCTTTTGATTTCAGTAAATTTGGTTGTAATGACCCCATTTTCATTTCAGATTTTAGTTATTTGAGTCTTCTCTCTTTTTTCTTCATCCATCTAAGTAAAGGTTTGTCAATTTTGTAGATCTCATCAAAGTATCAACTTTTGGTTTCATTGATTTTCTCTATTTTTTTTCTATTTTCTATTTCTTTTATCTATGCTCTAATTTTTATTATTTACTTCCTTTTTTAGGTCTGGGCTTAGTTTGTTCTTCATTTTTCTAGATTTTTAAGGTGCAAAGGTGACTATTAATTTGAGATCTTTCTTTTTATTAATGTATGCATTTACATTAAATAAATTTCCATTTTAGTAAAATAATTTTTTTTTTAAATCCAGGGATAAAGCAAATTAAATGGCAAATATATAAGGATGGCCCAAGATCATTCCCATCAGTATATCACTCCAATACTTGAATCTAAATGACAGGAAAGAAAGGAAAAAACCTGAATATAAGACTAAAGAAACTTGTTCTGAAAAGCGTGGCATTCCAGATAGGCCATCAATAGACTTGTCGCAGTAATAGGCCACACATCTTAAAACTAATATTCTTCTACTGTCCCTAAATGTTGCCACATGTACTTGGGGCTTTCACTAACTGTAAGCCAATCTCAGCTTTGGAATTCTGTTTGAACTTAATTATTTAAGAAGTTAAGAAATAAAAACGTATCCATTATAAAATTTTGGCTATTCAAAGACATTGTGATCAAAGAACTCCTGGTAAAATTACTTTATGTTGAATTTTTCCATTTATTAACATATTCATATATAAACTTGCTACATGTAAAAAAGAAAAAGAAAAGAATATTGCCTACCAATTTTGTTGAGGAATCTTCCACCAGCTATATCTTTTGATTCAACTGCAAGACAATCTTGGCATAAAAACAAATATATAGGCATCAACTAATTACAGAAAAATAAGATGGCTTTCAAAGTGGAACAATGGTTTTGTTATCATTTTAGACAATTAGATATTTTTGCTCTGACAACATAAACAACAAATGTCTGGAAATACTTTTAAAACCCATAAACAATAAATAAGTATTGTTATGATTTTCCTTCTGAGTGTGTGTGTATGTGTATTCCTTCCATCTGTGTGTGTGTTTATTTTTTGAAACAAAATTGCAGAGATAAATTTTCCCTATTGTTTGAACATAATATAATATTATGAGAACTTCCCCATGTTATTTACGTGTCTCTTGAAAACACAATTTTTTTTTTTGCTGGCCAGTACAGGGGTTGAACACTAGACCTTGGTGTTATCAGCACCACACTCTAACCAACTGAGCTAACAGGCCAGCTTGAAAACATAATTTTTAATGCTGAAAAATAATTCAACAAACGAGTATACCATAATTTATTAACTATTTAATTATTGTCAGACTTTTAGGCTATCAGTCAGGGTTCTCTAGTGAAAAAGAACATTGAATATCCATATACATATATAGACAGATTTAATTCCAAGGAATTGGCTTACATAATTGTGGAAGCTGACAAGTCCGAGGTAGGTAGGCGAGGTAGGTAGGGCAGGCTGGAAACTCAGGCAAGAGCTGACATTGCAGTTTTGAGGCAGAATTTCTTCTTTCTCAGGGACACCTCAGTTTTGTTCTTAAGGCTTTTCAATTGACTGGATGAGGCCCATCCACATGATCCAGGGTAATCGCCTTTTCTTAAAGTCAACTTATTATAGAATGTTAACCACATTTACAAAATTTCTTCACAACGAAACCTTGATTAGTGTTTGATTAGATAACTGGTACTATATCCTAGCCAAATTGATACATAAAACTAGTCATCTCAGTCCATCCCTTGTCAATGTGGCACCTATACACAACTCTTTATTATTATTACTATTATTACTATTTTAAAAGATGACTGGTAAGGGGATCTTAACCCTTGACTTGGTGTTGTCAGCACCACGCTCAGCCAGTGAGCTAACTGGCCATCCCTATATGGGATCCGACCCGGGGCCTTGGTGTTATCAGCACCGCACTCTCCTGAGTGAGCCATGGGCCGGCCCTATACACAACTCTTTAAACTATATTTAACCTCCAAATAAGGATAATAACAAAGTCATACATCCACCCAACATGATATAAGTATCCTGCCTACAACTGAAAGTGCACTAACTCGCTCTCCCAGAAGAAGACCCAAAGTCCTTGGTGATGTTAACTCTCCTCTTTAATATCCTATAACTTAAATACTGTGATGCAAAGTTAACTATTATTAATACATCCTATGTTATATGGTAAGGGGATAAGAGTGGGAAAAGAATGAGAGATATTTGGTTTTTGTCATTGTTGTTGTTTTGTTTCTGGCAGCTGGCCAGTACTGGGTTATGAACCAGAACCAGAGATATTTGATACACATAAATATTCATAACAGAGAAGAAGTATCCATAACAATTACATTCCTTTCTGCATCTAGTCATGTGGTCATCGCTGGTAGCTTCTCTCACTACCCATTCCATATTCCCTTTGTTGTCAGCAAGCACCTCAGTTGGTCGTGATTCTTTGCCTAGTAGGGTGAGCTAAACTTTCCTTCCTGAAGAGTCTGGAACATAAGTAGTCCTGCCAGGGTTGGGTTGTTGTAGTTTCCATTGACTTTAATCATAGAGCATGGCAACACTAAGAGATATCCTAAGGGATCTCCTGTATTCCAGACATACTCTTCCTGATCTCCATTGTGTAGTAGCAGCCCAATTTCCCTTTGGAGAATACGCTAATAATAAATTTTAAAAAATTGTTTTAAAGATTTTGAGTACATTAGTCCCCTCTTATCCTTGAGGAATACATTGCAAGAACCCCAGTGGATGCCTAAAGTCACAGATAGCACTGAGCCTGAAGTGGATTGAATTATGTCACCCCAAGACTCACTGAGCTTAAATTGTGTCCCCCAGGTTTTATGTATTAGAAACTTGGTTCCCATTGTGACTGTTAATTAAGATGGTGGGAAATCCTATTATGGTAATTGAAAGGTGGAGCTTCAAAGAGGTGATTAGATTGTAGGGTCATGCCATAGTGAATGGATTAAACTTGGTGGTCATGGGTGTGGTTTGGAGGACTTTAAAAGCGGAGAATGAAGAGTCTCTCTTTCTCTGCTCTCCCTGCTTCCACCATCTTGTAATGTGAGACTCCTGGGTCACTGTTGCCACCACCAGATGGACTTTGGACTTCCCAGCCTCAGAAACTGTAAGCAATAAATTTAGTTTTTCTTTATAAATCACCCAGTTGCAGGTATTTTGTTATAAGCAACAGAAATGGACTAATACACCCCTGAAAAGAACAATTTTTAAAAGACCTTGACATAAGTATGCTTTGGATCCTCAAAAGAATAAAGGAAGAATGAGAAATTGAAGAAAACATAAAAAAGAATTTAAAATTGTGAAATAAGGGTCGACCCTGTGGCTTACTAGGGAGAGTGCAGCGCTGGGAGTGCAGTGGTGCTCCTGCCGCGGGTTCGGATCCTGTGTAGGAATGGCCGGTGCGCTCACTGGCTGAGCGCGGTGCGGATGACACCAAGCCAAGGGTTGCAATCCCCTTACCAGTCACAAAAATAAATAAATTAATAAAATTGTGAAATAAAAACAGGCAAAAATATAGAACAGGTAGATATAAAAATAAGTCCATTTGAGGATGTATGTTAAAACCACCACAGTAATTAATAAGTATTGTGGTTTTAATAATGTCCACAAATTCTCTGATATTCCTCCTTCCAGGAGGTGGAACTTAATTTCCCTCTTCTTGAATATTGACTGGAGGACTCAGTGACTCATTTCTATATATAGAATATGGAAAGGAAAAAATAGTAACTTTGCAATGGAGAAACCTAGCAAATAACACCTTAAGCAAGTGATCATGGTTAACTTCAATAATAATGTCAGGTTGATAATACATACCCCCTTATGTGATGTCATGAGAAGGGCACTTCACGTCTGTGACATTCTTCTCTGAAGTCTATCTCTAGTTTAGTAATGAGAAAACATCAGGCAAATGTAAATTGAGGGTCATTCCACAAAATATTTGCCCTGTACTCTTTAGAAGAGCCAAGGTCACAAGGTAATGAAAGACCGACAAACTGTCTGAGATTGGAGGAGACTAAAGAGACTTGAAAACTAGATGCAATGTGATGTCTTATATTAGATTCTGAACAGGAAAAGGACATAAATAAAAAATTGGGGAAATCTGAATAAAGTTAATAGTGTTATATAATTGTTAGTTTCTTAGTTTTGATAAATGTACCATAGGTATGTAAGATGTTAGTATTATAAAAAGCTGGGTGAGGGATATATGAGGAACTTGCTATACTATCTTTGTAACTCCTCTGTAAATCTAAAATTATTTCAAGATGAAAATTTTAAAAAGTAGAAATAAATGTATCAAGTAGAAATCCCAAAAAGGAATTCCTAAAACAAAAAAGTATAGTTGAGGGGAAATCCTCAATAAACATGATAGACTATCTTAAATGGATACAGTCAAAGAGAGAATTAGTGAATTACACTTCTAAGGAAGTCACTTGGAAAACAGCATAAAAAGATAGAGATTAAGTATAGTAAAAAGGCATGGAGGATAGGAGTTGTGTTAGTGAGAATGGCAGAGTAGTGGAAACATCTTTCCACAGAAACATTGAAAAACCTGGCAAAACCTGTCAGAATCAACCTTACCAGAATTCTAGGAGATGGTCAAGAGTTTACAGCAACCAAGCAAATGCTTAACCAGGAGAAAAGCCACTGAAACAGAGAAGGCGATCTTTGTGGTATTTTAACTTACCCTAGTCCCACCCGCTCCATAGTGAAGCTGTGATCTTAAAGCCAGCAGCTGGTATTCCCAGTGGGGGTACCTGGTTCTGGAAGGAGCAGAGTAGACTTTATTCCCAAGGAGTAGTGTTTGTCTTTTGGACCTGTCTGGGATTTCCCAGAAGGATTCATGCAAAGGACTTTCCTTTATTTTAACTAACTTGGAACTCTGCCAGAGCAGAGCAGCTACACAGAGGACTTTCCCTAAAAACATGGAAAGACAAATGAAGAAACTGCTGCTGCCTGGGCAAAAAATAACAATGTGGCAAACAACGGACATCCCAAAAGCCTGGGAGAAAAACCCAGAGAGTAAGATTTTGGGGGGCTTTGAAAGCGTCCCGTGTTAACTGGGACGTCTAGAAAGCCACACACATAGGCCGGCCCGTGGCTCACTCGGTAGAGTGCGGTGCTGCTAGCGCTAAGGCCCCGGGTTCGGATCCCATATACGGATGGCCGGTTCGCTCACTGGCTGAGCGTGGTGCTGACCACACCAAGTCAAGGGTTAAGATCCCCTTACCGGTCATCTTTTTAAAAAAAAAAAAAAAAAAAGAAAGCCACACACATGCCAAGGGAAGGACATATGCTTAGAGAAGAACTGAGAAAACCATAAGCTTTCATCTCTGGCTGGTCTTTAGGCTCAGTACAAGCAGGTAGTGGAGGTTAAGGCAGAGTTGTAAACAACCTGGCTAAGCACAGAAGGAGTGATCCAACACAGAACTAGTCTGCAAACACCCGAAGAATTTTCTGTTCTTTTCTATTGCTTTTTCTTTCTCTGTTTTTTCTTTCCTCTCTTCCTTTCATTACTCCAGGCATTTAAGGACATCTCCCTCAAACCAAAATGAAAAAACATATGATTATTTAAGAGAAGGTCCTTGCTTTTAGGAAGTACTTTAGTATATAGAGATTTCCAACTTTCCAATATTCTAATGATACTTCCAATGTACTGTCAAAAGATTTTGAAAAGAGAAGGTTCGCTTATTTAGCAATCATTTGTTAGACCTTGCTGTGTGATAGGTGTGGTGGGACAGAGGGGCAGAGACATGACTGGTACCTCATTCCTGCCTTAAGGAGCTCATAGACTAGTAGGGAACCCATAAGGACCATAAGAAATATGAAAAGGGCCACAGGAGCTCAGTGGTGGGAGAGCATCAGAAATAGCTTCTTAAAAGAAGTCACATAAACTAATTCTTGAAGGGTGTGGAGGATTTTAAGGGAGAGAGATGTGTAGAACTGGCTTTGATTAGAAGGGTGAAGGAGAGTGACTGCTGATTGTTCTCCAATATTCCCATCTTTCTGATAGTAATGGATCCTCTAAGTTTAACCAGGCGCTTGGCAGTCAGTTATACTCTCTCTCGCAGCTAGGTATGACCATGTCACTACATTCTGGCCAAAGGGAAGTGAATGGAAGTGATGTTGGCAACTTCCAGGTCATGCCCTTAATAGGAAGCTGCTTGCCCTTCTCTTCCACCCTGTAGAATATGCTGAAGGTGAGTCGGCTTTGACCTTGCAGACGAGAATAACACCATGGGGGATGGTGGAGGAACAAGATGGAAGAAATGAATCCCAGGAGGACCCTGGAAGAACAGAGCCCCTGACTGACCCTGCAGGGTCTACCAGCTCAGACTTTTACCTGGGAGAGAAACAGAACTTCTTCCTTGTTTAAGCCACTGATATATTTGTCTCCATCTAGTCAGTGTCCTAACTAATAAAAACAGGAAGAAGAGAAGAAAGGCAATGAGAATATGAAAACTGCTAGAAAGTCAAACTCTCTCCTTGTCTTTTTTTCCCTCTCTCTTTCTTCTTCCCCTCCTCTCTTTTAACCCTCCTTTTCTTGTAGTCATACATAAATGGATACCCCACACACACATACAGAAATTTGCTCCTCCATATTCTACTGGTTCCAGGTTTTTAGGTCCAGATATATCAATAGATTTATATCTTCTCTGTTTTTCCTGCTAATCCTGCCTCCAGTGAAACAGCTCTAAGGATGGAAACCATCTCTTCCTCAAAAGCTCTCTCCAGAGCACAGAGAGGCAGTAGGCAGCTGGCCAGACAGTGTATAGACATATCTCAGTCACAGTGGGCAGAAGGATAAGGCTTTCTTTGTATGATCAGATTTGTAGGGAATAGAGGAGCTGTATTGCTCCTGGAAAGCTTTTCCATAAAAGGGCATTTTGAGGAAGTCTTTAATGTGGGAAGCACAAATGCTGTATGTTCTCTTTTCCACCAAAATTTCTCTACATTTCCTTCCAGAGTTTAGTGGACAACTGTTGTTTTAGTCTTCCCAGTATCTATGCATCCTTCTTTTGGTAACAGAATACCGATTTTACTGTTAATTTCAGTCTATGTGATTTGACTGGGTTTGACTCAGCCATTACTCTAGGATTGGATATGTACTCTAGTTCTGTACAAACTAGAGCTATTGGGGGAAAGGCTCTCATAATGCTGGGTTTGCTGCATGAGAGGAAGGTAACTGGAGCTGCTGGGATCGGTTTGCATCCATGGGAAGAGCCTATCTAACAAAGAAGTCAACACTGAGGAAAACAGAACCAAGAGATAGAAGCCAATTCTGATGACATTCAGTTTTGGTAAAGTTTCTGTCACTTGCAACCAAACAAATTTTGACTAATCCACAGGGGATATCAAAACCATTTGTCAGCTCTCTGATTGACCTTTTGGCAGATATTATGCCTACCCAGATGTTTCTTTTTTAAGAAATTTACTTATGCTTCATATTATTCCAGAAAGCATTGATGATTCCTTCTAGTAAGAAGTTCCCTCCTTTGTGTTCTGTCCATTTTGCTATATAGGAAAAAAGGCATCGATTGGGGCTTAGGTTTCTTAATTTAACAATAAGACTCTGAACAAATCAAGGGAATAAATCTGAACCTCGGTTTCCTTATCTGTCAAATAGATATGTTTACAAACATGTTATTGAATTTACTAAGGATTGAATAAGATCACATATGTAAATTGTAAAATGCTTTAAACGTGTAAAGAATATATTATAAAATGGAATTTCAGGGTCTAAGGAGGTCTCTCTTCTTTTTCATAGCTTGATTCTGTTGTGAAATTTGGAGTGGAGTAGAAAAGATACAGCCATATTGTCCTCTAAAGATTCTAGTTTACACTTTCCTTGTGAGTGAGTGTCCATTTTCCCACATCCTCGCTAACACTGAGTATTACCAATTTTTAAGATATTTGCTAGTCTGAAAAAACAGCTCACTGCTACATTTTAACCTTGTGAATGGTGCCTTTGTGGTGGCAGCTGGAGCTGTTTTTTAAAATCTTCTAAACCAGCATCCCAAAACCTTCACAAAGAGGAGAGTAGCAACCGCTTTTCTCCTACCCTGCTACAGTGATTACTCAGCATGGTAGTTAGATAAAGCAGTTGACCAGAGTCCTTTACAAGCTGTTGTAAAGGCAGCAGAAAAAGACGCCTCCCTTCTGGGTAATTGCTGTGTGAATGCATGCCCTCAGTGACACTGTGAAATCATGATCCAGTAATCTACATCTCTCCAAATCCATTTCAGTCCACACCCCCTTTGGTGCCTTCTGAAATCACTGCATGATCCTGTTCAACCTTCTTCTGCAAGAATCTAGGGAGAATCTAGGGTGAGGGACCCATCCACACATTTCAAATATAAAAGAATGATTAGGGGAGATGATGGATAAAATCATATTCTATTCTATTTTATAACCCATAAAGGTTTTCAAAACACTTTCACAGCATTATTCTGCTGAGCCCTTCAAAAACCCTAAGATACAAATAGTATGATCTCTCTTCTACAGAGGAGGAATTTGAGGTCCAGAGAGGTAAGGCATCTAGCAAAAACCACCCAGCAAATTTGTGTCAAAGACAGGACTAAAACCAAATCTACCCAATCCAACAGCCTTTCCCCTACATCACACCTTTATGGACACAGTTCACCCTCTGTCATGGTGGGATTAGTACTCACAAAGGTCCATATCACAGTAGGAAGTTTATCCTTGGCACAGGTAGCTCTGTTGAGGACATTTATCCCTCTGGTACTTTACAAAAAGCAAAACATTTGTGTGATCTGAAGAGAAACATGTGTCATTATGTCCTTTGCAATGCCCTCTTCTCCAGGGCTATGGCATAACTCTGTCACCAGATCCTCCAAACCAGTCACCATGAGTGTATAGTTAGTGCTAGTGACCAAAGGCCTTCCTTACCCTTCACAACTAGTTAAGTATTGGGTCAGAATCAAGCAGTGATTGGGGCTGACCCCGTGGCTCACTCGGGAGAGTGCAGCGCTGGGAGCGCAGTGACGCTCCCACCGCAGGTTCAGATCCTATATAGGGACGGCCGGTACGCTCACTGGCTGAGCGTGGTGTGGGCGACACCAAGCCGAGGGTTGCGATCCCCTTACCAGTCACACACACACACACACAAAAAAAGAACCAAGCAGTGATTACTGTTCCTGGCTCCCAGTCAAGTTTTAACATTACTGAGTATGTGGATAATGAAGTTTTTCTACTATTAATGGGAATTCAGCTGAAATAATCAACAAAAGCCCATAAGAGAGAAATTTATGGCCCCAGCCAAGACATCTTACTTCAGCCAATTCTCCTTAATATATGAGCCAGTTGGGAGAGAGTGAGGGCCACAGGAAGAGAGTGGGGGCCACAAGAAGATGAAACGTGATTCAGGAAATTGGCTAGCCAGTTAGTTAGCTCAGTTGGTTAGAGCATGGTGCTGATTACACCAAAGTCCAGGATTTGGTGCCTATACCTGCCAGCCACAAAAGGAAAGAAAAGAAATATGGTTCATAAAACTGTAAAAGAGGTAAATGGGAAACCCTAGTACTTCTGAGAAGGAATGTCTTGCCCAAGCAAGACCTTGAGTTTTGAAGTGTCTTTTATACTTTCCATGTGTTTCTCTCTCTCTTTCCCTCCCACTCCCCACCCTCTTTCTCTATTTCCTTCTAGCGGTCTGGCTGTACAGGGATTACAATATGCTGGGGATTTAATTTCTCTAATTACTTGGAAGACCATCTGTGCCCTGTTTTGATGCATGAACCACTGCTCTGTCCAGGGGCCTTTCTTTCTCTAGTCTTTCCTATTCCCCATCCCCTACCATCTGGCTATGAGATGACTTTTATCAGAGGATAGGATGGGGAAATGGAGCTCTATAAAGAAATCCTTTCCACCCAGCTGTGTCCCCAATACCCTGTGGACTGGCAATCATCAGAGGACCATTTGACATCAGTCACCTCTGGCCCCCAACCAATATCCAAGAGCTGCATCTGGGTGGAAACCTACCATAGCTGAAGGAATGAAATGTTTTTTCACCCATGGAGCCTTTTGCAGTTTTATCTCCCTTTAGCAGACATGACTTTAGAGCTGAGTCATCAGGGTGAGCATGGGAATATTTTTACTATGCTTGAATACAGATTAATGACATTATAACAGAATTCTAGTGAAGATAGCATGTTGATCCACTTAAATATATTCTCTATAATGAAAAATCATGAGCAAATGTAGATTTTTCAGATTCCTGTTTACTATTGTTGGGATTCAGAAAATGATACCCTAAAGCATGGTGCTTTAGCATGCTGAGTATTTTGAACTAAAGGACTTGGAGTCCTCAGAAGCAGCCTCAGAACCGAGGTCCTGCCCTCCTGCCTCTCCCACCTCATTCTTCCCCCCAAACAAGTTATAGAAATCAGAATTCCTCTTCCCCAAGGCTGGTCATAGAAACTAGGACCCCTTTCCCCAAAGCCAGCCATAAAAACTTAATTATTACTCTAAACTTCCTCTGCCTTTCTGTCTAGGAGCTGGCCATAGAGAAATTCTCTGACTTACCCTTGTTCCAGAGGGTTCGTGCCCCATTCCTGGGAGGAAGTAATGCTACACAGAGAGGCCAAGAAGAATGTGAACAGACAGGCCTTGCTGGGTTTCCCCACCTCAGTGTACTAGCATTGGATAATACCTTGTCGGGCCTTAAAAACTAACGCCACCTTAAGTGACATTACAAGTGGTGCCATTATGGGCTCACAAGGGTATATTAATGTGGCAGCCTAAGAAGGCGCCGGGAGGAAGTAGGGTGGGAGTGTCTGCGGGAACCTTGCCTTAGCCCTTATTGTCCAAATACGCGCTTCCACACTCGTGAACACTGCGTGATTGCAATAGCTAGGCATTGAGACAGGATGCATGCCCTTGACCTTTAAGCTGATAGGATTATGTAAAAAACCTCCCTTCCCCATTTGCCTTTAAAAGCAAGTGCTTGTGTGATAATAAACGGAACTGCTCCACAGAACCCCCACCGCATCTGAGTGTCCTTTAACCGGGCTGGTTGGCGCCAGCGGTGTGCTCACCTCTCTTCACGGCTCTCTTCCCCCGTCTCCTTCCAAAGGGGACAGGAGGGAAAGAGGAATCCGGGCCATTTGCTCACCCACCAAAAGGAATGAGGCTAGGGCTGTTTGGGTCAGCCGGCAGCAGACCCGACAATACTTTTATGGTCTAATCATATTTCTACATAGCTGTCCATTCTTTATCAAAACTATGCATAAAGATGGATAGTTTTCCCTGTATCTTTGGGTCTTCCTTCTGAAGCCTCCCATGTCAGGTAAAACTTTGATTAAATAAATTTGTTATGCTTCTGTCTTGTTAATCTGTCTTTTGTTATAAGAATGTGGGTTGTGACCCTTACGATGGGGAAGAAAGGTATCACACCCTTTCTGCCCCTTTGCTATCTAAATTGAGACAGACATTCTGAGATGTTTGGGAAGAGGAGAAAGTTGATTTAAGTCATTGCATCTTTTTATCTTTACTTTTTTGCAATCAAGCAGCTATTTCCCTTCAAATTCTTCTGTTCTTCCCCATTCTCCCAAGAATATGAGGAAGAAAGAAAATAGAGCTAAAGATAAGGGCAAGAGAAGAGGAAGAAGATTGCCTCAAACAGTGCCCACTTTTTTTTTTTTGTATCAACTTCTCTTACTTGTATATCACTGTTTACCGAGCCATTTCTCTAACCGATCTGCAGCCCACCTTCCCACCTCTAGATGTCTAGAGTGCCCCCTTATTTACTGAAATAAGCCATGCATTTCAACTCTGAGCTCCCAGCTGGTTGGGTCACAAAGTCCATTAAATGGGGCCTTGCTCTTCTCTTTTACACAGAACTCAGCTCTTTGCCTTGCCAGTAGAAGCAGAACTCAGAGGCGGAGGGACCTTCAGAAATAAACAAATCTGACTTCCTTACTATGTAGGTGAGGAGACTGAGACCACCCCTCTCCTTACCAAGAGGGGAAAGCAAGATAACTGTCCTCAGACCTGAGTGGCAAAAGGGGCAGAAGAGCTCCAGATGCAGGTAGTGGGGTGTAGTTGTTTGGAGAACCTGGTTTTGGAGTTAGACCAACTTGGGTTTGAAAGCCAGGGATGCTAAGTAATAACTTCCACTCTCTAAACCTTTTTCCTTCAATAGCAAGCGTGAAATAATAAGAAATCTATATATGGTCTTTGACCCTGGTTTCTGACACAGAGGTCCTAAGACTTTTGTAATTTCCTGAGTGATAAGAGCTTTTCAAAATTTTTATTTTATTTTATTTTTTATATGTGGTTTTAACTGTGTTATGGAGCTTCTGACACAGTGTAATTTCCAGAGTGATGGGAACTTCTGACATAGAGCTCCTAAATCATTTGGAATTTCCTGTGTGATAGGAGCATATTTTGCTCTAATGAGGTGACTTTTGGTGGGCTGCTGGATGGGTCACCAGAAAAACCAAGCCATGCTTAGAAGCTTGGAACTTTCAGCCCCACCTCCCATTTTCCAGAGAGGAGAGAGGGGCTGAGAATGAAGTTAATAATCAATCATGACTACATAAACATCTCAAAAGTATGGGTTGAAGAGCTTTGGGGTTGGTGAACACATCTGGGCACTGGGAGAGTGGTGCACCCCAATTCCACGGGACAGAAGCTTCTGTGATCAGGATCCTTCCAGACCTTCTCCTATGCATATCTTCATCTGGCTGTTCATCTGTATCCTTTGTAATATCCTTTATAATAAATTGACAAATGTAACTAACCTATTTCCCTGAGTTCTGTGAGCCACTCTAGCAAATTAATCAAATCTGAGGAGGGGGTCATGGAAGCCCTCAATTTATAGTCAGTGGACCAGAAGTTCTAGAGGCCCCAACTTGCAACTGGTATCTGAAGTGGAGGGCAGTTTTGTAAGATTCAATCTGTGGGATCTGATTCTAACTCCGTATAGATAGTGTCAAAACTGAATTGAATTATAGGACACCCGGTTGGTGTTCACTGGAGAATTGCTTGGTGTGTGGGGAAAAAAAACCCACACACCTGGTCACAGAAGTGTTCAGTGTTGTGCTGAGTTTATATTAGAATAAAACAGTTTGTTTTGTTTATTTTTCCTAGTGTACACATGGTGTAACAGAATAAGCACGAGTTTTGAAAGCAGGGTTTTGACCTGAGTTCAAATGCTAGCTATGTTGCCTAGTTGCTTTGTGATCTTGGGCAAGTTGCATAACCTCTCTGAACCTTTCTCAGACTTGTTAATAGCTACCACACAGGGTTATTTTGAGAAATAAATGAAATGATGTATGTGTATGCCAAACACATGTTAAGTTGTGGTGGAATCTATTGGTTTATTGCCTGTTCTAGTATCTAATTTCCCTTTTTCTACTAGCATATTTTGATTTTTTACTTTGGGGAACTACTCTTCCCACTCTGCACACTCAAATGGTGGAACTGTCAGTCAATATGCCCTACTGCCCTGGCAGAGAGGGCGTATGGCCTAAATTAGGCCAGCCAAATCCCTGTTTCCTGTCATTTGAATCCTTTTCAAAGTGAAATACAGATTGAAAATGGTTAGAGCTGATTCATTCCAGTCGTCACCCTGAAGAGACTATGCCGTAGTTCTCGCCATCTAGATCCCTGCAGCCATTTGGTTCTTGTCTTTTGTAAGCCTGGCTGTTCTTTCAAGACCTTGAGCACCCCTGTGTCCTTCCAGTGAATTCCTTTTTCTATATCACATCAGCCAGAGTCATGTCCTGTTACTTTTGAAGCTGACCAGAATATGCCACCCCTAAATATGCCACTTTGGCAAAGTACTTAAATTTAATTTAATTTATTATTTAATTTAAACCGATACTTTAAAATTTTTAAATTTAACTTTGTAATGATTTTATGAAAGCAGTAATTTTTTTAGGAACAAGTCAACATTTCTCTTGAAAATTCTATAAATTTTAGTCAATGATTTTTCCCCTTCCAATTCAATTTTTTATGCTGAAGTATTTTAAAGTGATTGTAGACATTTTTGAATCTCTTTCGTTACATAGCCAAAATGGTCTAATTTACATGAAATTTGAATGATGTATTCAAATTTCTCCAGTTGTACCAAAAACGACTTATACATATAGTCAGTCTAAACTAGAATTCAATCACAGATCACACTTCAAGTTTTAGAATCCAGTTGCTGTGTACCTTAAACCTCTTTTAATCTAGAAGCATTTTTTTAAAAAAATAGATTTTATTTTTTGGAGCAGTTTTAGGTTCACAGAAAAATTGAACAGAAATACACAGAATTCCCATGTATCCCTTGCCCCTCCATGTGCACAGCCTCCCTACTATCAACATCCGCCTTACCATGTCTTTTGTTTTCTTTTAATTGTGGTAAAGTAAATATAATAAATAATTAAACTTTTTAAACATTTGTCAGCACCACGCTCAGCCAGAAACTTTTTAAACATTTGAAAGTGTATTTTTCTTTTCTTTCTTTCTTTTTTTTTTTTCTTGGTGGTTGGCCGGTATGGGGATCTGAACCCGAGACCTTGGTGTTATAAGTGTGAATGACACTGATTTGCAGAAGAACCTGGACCAGCTTTACTGTAGAATGAATTTTCCTGATTGCTTACTTGAATTGTCATTTGTTTTGTTCTTCTGTCCTATTTCTTGTAAGCAGAAGTCTGATCTCATGGCTTGATTAGTTCAAATTAAACATTTTTAACTAAAATACATCGTGGGTAATGTTATGTATGTCCCCCTACCTCCTAAGAAGATTCATTAACAATAGTTTGTCCCACCAGTAGTGAGAGTTAGATTTTGCTCCGTCACTGGACTAAGGAAGTGACAGCTTGATTCCTCCACTGTAAAACTACCTTTTTCTTCACTTTGCCACCAGGAAGTCATCTGAGTGGGGTTGCTTTGGACATAGAAATGTCTATTTCCTTCTCAACCACTTACTAATGGTTAGCACCCACTAATAATCTTTCCCAGAATTAATAATATGATTAGTTGTCAGGAAATGAAGATTTTTCTACTACTTTCATTTTGTATACATTTATTAGCAATCCATCTTTGATAAAGAACAGTGCTTTCTCATCAACTTGGGCAATTTAGTTTCAACGAAATACAGTTCCTAATGGAAAGGTAGGATAAATGCTTAATTCTTTTTGTTTAATTTGTAGCTGTCTCAAATGGTAAAAAAACAAAAAAAATTATTTTTTCTGGCTTTCGTGTACTTGAATACCATTACGTACTTATGAAATTTCAGAAATTCAATGTGTTTCATTCAATAGCAATTATTATTTTTCAGTTTTCAAATTGTCCAACTTTGGCCAATAGGAACCCCTTCAAGAATGACTCTTGTGAACTTTTGACATAATTCCATTGATGTTTGAAATCTTCCTTGTTTTTCTGCTTAAAATGTCTTAGGCTCACCTTGGAATCTCTCTGCCACAGTGATGTAATCAACTATTTCTCCAAGGATTAATGGTTCCTTTCAGTAAGATATTTAAAAATCAACTTTATTGAGGTCTAATTTAACACAATAAAATACACACATTTAAAGTATATAGTTTGATGAGTTTTGACAGATATATCCCTGTAACTGCCACCACAATCAAAATACAGAAATGTAAATCTTTTCCATCACCCCGTAAAATTTGCTTGTGAACATTTGCAGTCAATTTCTAACCCCACAGATTTGGAGTCTTTTCTTCCAAGATAACAAAGAAGGAACAAGGGTCATGCCAAACAGGACCGTGGCCACGTGCAGCATATTTGCTGCACAAACTGTACCCCATGCATGTCCAAGGACAAAGCCATTAAGAAGTTTGTCATGCGTGTCCAAGGACAAAGCCATTAAGAAGTTAGTCATTTGAAATATAGTAGAGGCTGCAGCCTTCAGGGACGTTTCTGAAGTGAGTGACTTCGATGCCTATGTGCTTCCCAAGCTCTATATGAAGCTACATTACTAAAAGTTGTGCCATTCACAGCAAGGTAGTCAGGAATCAATCTCTTGAAGCCCGGAAGTTCCAGAAGAACAGGAAGACCCCTACCACGATTTAGACCAGCAGGTGCTGCCCCAGGACCTCCACCAACGCCCATGTAAGGAGCTGAATTCTTAAGGACTGAGGAAAAATATCCTCTGGAAAAAATAAAATAAAATGGATATTATACTTAAAAAAAAATTCTGCCTTCCACCCCCATGCCAAGTAGCCACTGATTTGCTTTCTGTCACTATAGATTCATTTTACCAGATCTAGAATTTCATACCAATGGCATCATACAATATGAATAATTTTTTTTATCTTGCTTCTTTCATTCAGCACAATGTTTCTGAGGTTTATCCACATTGTTTTAAGCATCAGTAGTTCATTCCCTTTTTATTACTGGTAATATTCCATGTATAGATATACCACAATTTGTATATCAGTTCACCTACCTATAAATTTTTTAATTGGTTCCAGTTTGTTACTGTTATGAATAAAGTTTCTGAGAACACTTATATACAAATCTTTGTGTGGACAGATGTTTTCATTTCTCTAACATTGCTGGGTTGTATGGTAAGTTTATATTTAACTTAATTTAACTGAGCCAGCCTTTATGTTTGTTAATCCTTTTGCCAGTTCAAATCTACTAGTGAGCCTCTCTAGTGAATTTTATATTTCAGGTATTACGATTTTCAACTCCAGAATTTCCATTTGGTTCTTTTTTATAATTTCTATCTCTTTATTGATATTTTTGATATCAAAAATATCAATAAATATTTGATGTGCTATTATCATCACACCTGCCTTCACTTTTTTTTTTTATGGTGGCTGGCCAGTAAAGGGATCCAAACCTTCATTTACTTCTTTAATCATGGTTTCCTCTAGTTGTTTGAACATGTTTATTATGACTATGTTAAAGTCTTTATTAAGGATGACATCTGGTCACTCTCACAGGCAGTTTCTGTTTCTTGCTTTTTTTTTTTTTTGTCTCTCTTTGTCTCTTTCCCTGACCACACTCAGCTATTGAACTCTGCTAATTGCCTGCTGATTGCTCTATTGCTCTATTTTCAACAAGCCTAGGGCATAAATTGCTTCACAGACCAATCCAGTCAAATTTGGGCTCCCTTGAAGGAATAGTTCCTGAGGTCGGTGTTTGAGATTTGTTCTAACCCCAGGAAAGATTTTCCCAGTTATCTTTTCCCCTATGTCTCTTTGGCATACTAGCTGTCCTACAATTTAGCTTATATTGCCAATGAATCTATCAATGTTCTCCCAATTGCCTTTGCCATAACTTCTACTGGTTTTGAGAGAACTCTTAGGCCTGAATTTCTCTGTACTCTTTTGTAAATCAAGTTGATTCCTTTGGGGAAGAATTGAAACTCTCTGTTCTATGACTTGTTTCTCCCCTGGTCAAAATCTCTGAGCCATGTCTGGTGCTTATGGCAGGGACAATGGTGAGATTCTC
The DNA here is from genome assembly GCF_027409185.1 of Cynocephalus volans. Classification (NCBI taxonomy): domain Eukaryota; kingdom Metazoa; phylum Chordata; class Mammalia; order Dermoptera; family Cynocephalidae; genus Cynocephalus; species Cynocephalus volans. The sequence goes on along the minus strand of NC_084476.1, from coordinate 42,805,356 downwards.
TCTGAGTGACATCCCCACTCTAGGAGTTGAGTACTTGGTGGATGAGGTGAGGAAGCAGAACCAGGTTTCCTCAGCTTGCCTCTCTGCCTGGAACCCCTGCCCCATGAGTCCTAACAAGGGAAATCTGGGCCTCAGTATTCTCAGCTGCACCACACTCAAGGTAGAGCTTCCATTCCATGATGAGGGGCTAAGGTTGAAAAGGTTAAGATTGTAAATTTTATGTTATGTGTATTTTATCACAATAAAAGGAAATTAAAAAAAAAAACTAAAACAAATACTAACATAATTTCTAACAGCTCAAATCTACATCCCTAGGATGACCCTAGCCCAGCCACCACCCACCCTCCTGCCCCACAAGTGCCTGACTGAGGAAGCTCAGGCCGCTAAAAGAATTTACTGTATGTTCTAGCCAACATCTAACTATAGACCCCTGACCACACTTTCTTGGATTATTTACTAAAAAAGGGCTTACAATTGTGGACCCTTTCTGTGTTCCTTTGGTATATATATATGTATCTCCTACAATTAAGGGAAGTTTTACTTAAGGATGTGAAAGCCATTCCTTTGAAACGTAATAATTGGGAAGGATAAGGTCTTTGTCTGCCAGTCTCTTTGAGAGGATACAATTCTAACCTGATAATTGCCCACTAATAACAAACACAGCTGACCTGATTGGCATTTACACTCACCAATGCTCTGTAATTTTTCATTTCCCTGACTCTACTTAAGCCCCCTTCATCCTACCCCCCAATTCCCACATTCTCCATTTAAAAGGCCCAGTCACCTCTGTACAAGTTGAACCTGAGTTCAGTTCATGGAGGGCCCTCTTCCCTATTGCAATAGTATATTACTAATTAATATCTGTTCTTATTACTACTTCTGTAACTAGTGCCTGTCTTTGTTTATTTTTGACAAGTGTTTTGACCAGCCTTATGGAGTTTCACCCTACTCACATGCAGCTTAGTATTCAGCATCAGACTCAATGGGACCACTATACATTTCTGGTTCTTTTTCCATGTAGCTCTTCTCTGGCAAAATTTGCCTTGCAAATTCCAGCTGCCTCAGTCTCCTCAAACTTGATCTCTGCTTCCTCACCTCACCAAAACTGCTGTATTCTGCTTGGGTTCCTCCACCCTGAGCAGAAGTCTGGAAAGTGCTCCTAGGTAGAAAGCCAAAGTGTTGTTGGGCTTATATTATTTGTTTTCCTTCTCTCAGGGATCACATTCCTGCGTTCCTAGTTGTCCAGTGCCTGAAAACAGTTGTTTCATATATTTTGTTCACTTTTCTGGTTGTTTATCATCAAAGACGATTCCAGTACCAATTATTCCTTCTAGTGGAAGTTAGAATCTCCTTTTTGATAAACTTTTAATCCATTTAATTTAATTGGATTGGAGTAAGAAAGGAAAAAAAATGAAGGCAGACACCATAAAACTTAAAAGGCAAATGACAACGAGAGACATTTTTAATACACTTAACAGAAGATTAATGTATGGAATATATGACTGCTCCTACAAATCCGTAAGAAAAAAGGAAACAGCCCAATAGTAAAATGGGTAGAGAGTAACAACAAGCAATTTACAAATAGTCGACAAACATAAGAAATATAAGGCACGAGGAAATACAAGTTGAAATTCAATTAAAAATCATTAATCTCTCCTCTGGCAAAATTAAGAAGATCAATAATTTAAAATGTTGGCAATAATACAGCAAAACAGGTACCTTCGTATACTTTATTTCTAGTGTAAATTGATGAAACATCTTTAGCAGTCAATTTGGGGAAATGGGGAAGCCTCAGAGAGTGGGGAAAATCCATGGTGTTGGACCCACGAAAAGCCTGTATTTCTGCCACTATAGCTGCTTTGTTTATGTGCCCATCGTTCCCACTCTGGGGTGGTTAATGACAGAAACTGACTATTATCAACTGGCTGAATTATTTTGTTTACTTGGTTGCTTAGGGCCTCTTCTATGGTGAGTTCTCTGGTATGCATTAACATGTTGTTATGAACTGAGTTATGTCTCTCCAAAATTCATATGTTGAAGCCCTAACCCTCAGTACCTCAGAACATGACTATTTGGAGATATGGCCTTTAAAACAGTGATTAGTTAAAGTGAAGATGTTAGGGTAGACCCTGGTGGAATCTGACTGGTATCCTTATAAGAAGAGGAAATTTGGACACACAAAGAGTTACCAGGGATGCAAGTGCATAAAAGAAAAGCCATGTGAGGATATACTGAGAAATGGAAGCCAAGGAGAGAGGCCTGAAAAGAAACCAGACCTCCCAACACCATGATCTTCTGGCCTCCAAAACTAAGAAAACAAGTTTCTGTTGTTTAAACCACCCATTTTATAGTATTTTGTTATGGCAGCCAAAGCAAACTAATACCTGTACATATGTGATACAAAGAACTTCATACTCATGCCCCTTCCTATATCTTCACCCAAATGCTTCTTCCTTAGACATCCTTATTCCTGATTTTCCGGTCTTTCTCAATTCAGTGCATATAACCAACCAACCAACCAACCAAGTCACTCACCACTATTCATGATTCTGAATACATTCTAACCTCAGGCCACTTCTCTTTTCATCAAAATCAGGTGGTGCACTTGCTAAAGCTCCCATTTGGGAGGATTTCTCCTCACCACTCTTTCAGAGTCACGACTGTGTGGCATTTCCTCACCTACCAAGCTAATCTCCTCTGTTAGCTGGTCATAAGGGCATATATGGCAATAGATATAAGCTGAGTGAGAGGTGCCAAGGTTACAGCAGTGGATGCTTTGGGGGTCTGTGTCACCTGCTCATGCAGCTTCCTTATGTCTTTTACCTTATTTATGTCATATCCTGAATGTACCACTTCCATCTGTGACAGATTGTTGCTGGCCCATCCACTTTATGACTTGGTAATTCTGACAAACCAAACTCATGATGGATTGTATTGTCCATGTGGTTTGGTTGATGTCCTATAGTTAGGTATACTCCTTTTCTACCATGGCAAGATGCTGCTTTTAAAAAAATTTTTTGCAATTCTCTGTTGCAGATGTCATAGCCCTACTCTGGAACCCTAGGTATCTAGATTGTGATTCTCTTATTGGAGCTTGTCATAAACTTGACATGATTCTTTTGCCACTGTCTTAGTTCATTTGTTCTGCTTTGACAAAATACCTGAGACTGGGTAATTTATAAAGAAGAGAAACTTATTTCTTACAGTTCTGGAGGCTGCAAAGTCCAAGAACAAAGTGCTGGCAGGTTTGGTGTCTGGTGAGGGCTGCTCTCTGCTTCCAAGATGGTGCCTCTTGCTACATCCTCACATGGCAGAAGGTAGAAGGGCAAAGAGGGCCAAATGCTTTGTGAAGCCTCTTTTATCTTTTATTTATTTATTTATTTTTTGCAGTTGGCCAGTACAGGGATTGAACCCTTGACCTTGGTGTTGAAGCTTCTTTTATAAGGGCCTTAATCCTATTCACAAGGGAGGAGTCCTCACGATGTATCACCTCCCAAAGGCCTACTTCTTAATACTATTACATTGGAGATTAAGTTTCAACATGAATTTTGGAGAACACAAACATTCAAACCATAGCAGCTACCATAGGTGTAGTTGATTGAGTTATGTCCCCCCAAAACTCACTGAAGCTTGAATTGTGTCTCCCAAGTTTTATGTATTAGAAACTTGGCCCCCATTGTGATTGTTAAGAGGGTGGGAAATCCTATTATGATCATTGAAAGGTGGAGCCTTGAAAAGGTGATTAGATTGTAGGACCATGCTGTAGAGAATGGATTAAAAATGGTGGTCAGGGGCATGGTTCTGAGGGCTTTAAAAGAACAGAAAGGCTGTCTGTCTCTCTCTCTCTGCTCTTTCTGCTTCCACTATCTTGTAGTATGAGACCCCTGGGTAACTGTCGCCACCACCAGATGGACTTTGGACTTCCTAGCCTGAGAAATTGTAAGCAATAAATTTCATTTTCTTTATAAATCACCCAGTTTCAAGTATTTTGTTATAAGCAACAGAAACGGACTAATACAATAGGTTCTACTGGTTTGTATTGCCCAAACAGCAGGGCCATTTACACCCCATCCTGGACCTGCTGCTGAGCACTTCCCTATCCGGGCCCCATTCAAAGATGGCAGCCTTTTGTATTACCCAGCATACAGGCTGGAGGGGTATTCCCAAGTGAGGACTAATATTCTGCCTCCAGAACAAAGACACCTTAGCTGAGGAGAGTGGTGAGAGTTACTACACTTAACTGTAATTGTAGTGGGCCCTTGATTCTTCATAGGGTTTATCTCCTACCTTTGAAAGCACATGTATCTTAGAAATATTTCCAGTGAATTTACCATTTTTTTTTAAAAGATGACCGCTAAGGGGATCTTAACCCTTGACTTGGTGTTGTCAGTACCACGCTCTCCCAAGTGAGCTAACTGGCTTTCCCTATATAAGGATCCAAACCCGTGGCCTTGCTGTTATCAGCACCACACTCTCCCAAGTGAGCCACGGGCCAGCCCTGAATTTACCATTTTTTAAACATGCAGTCTGATTAATATTCTGTCTTCAATATACAGGGACCAATGTGATATTCTGTGGTATATCCAGATGGTCTAAGTCTCTTCAGAATGTATTACAGTTGTGGGCATGAAAGTTAATAGTTCTGGGCCGGCCCGTGGCTCACTCGGTAGAGTGCGGTGCTGATAACACCAAGGCCCCGGGTTCGGATCCCATATACGGATGGCCGGTTCGCTCATTGGCTGAGCGTGGTGCTGACACCAAGTCAAGGGTTAAGATCCCCTTACCGGTCATCTTTAAAAAAAAAAAAAAAAAAAAAAAAGAAAGTTAATAGTTCTGGGGCAAGACTATAAGTGTATATACTGTTGTCAATTCCAAGTGACAGTTAACCGTTTGTTCCTTTTCTTTTTTTTAGTGATCATGAAATTTATGATTCTCAGCCAAATCAGTTAAAAAAAGATGAACACCACAACAGAAGGTTATAAAGACACAAAGGTTATAAACAAGCAGATCACAAAAAAAGAAATACAAATGTCCATCCATGAAAAGATGCTCAAGGCCATTAATAAGAAATGAAAATCAAAACAATGAAATATCATATTTAACCGATTAGCTTAGCAAAAAACTAAAATTTTTAATACCGAGTGTTGGCAAGAATGTAGAGAAACTGTCATTGTTGAATGACAGTTGATGGACAACTCTGATTCTTGCTTTTCTCAATTAACAGTATTCCATTTCAAAAAACAGACTTATTTCAGTCTTTTCAATGGCTATATAGTACTCCATAATATAGTGGTACAAGTTAATAACTTCCTTATTAACAGGCATGGAGGTCATGTCTGTTTGTTTTTATTTATTTTTTGTGCTGTGGCAATGATTTCTGTTTCTGATCCTTCTTTTTCATAGGGATGGGATTGCACTCATCAGATCAATGGTTATTTACTACACATACCATGTATTTGAGGTAATGTTGATCTGCTTTAGCAAAGATACTAAATCTGGTACAGCAGCTGCAATTGGGGCTACTACCTTTTTGAGTTTGCCATAGTCTACTGTCATCCTTCAGAATCTATCTAGGATTCTGTTGAATCAAAATAAAATATGATAGGGACCACTACCTCTGCATCTTTTAAATGTTTAAAGGTATCACTGATCTCTACCACTTTTTTTTGGTGGCTGGCTGGTATAGGGATCTGAAATTTGATCTTGTTTTTGATTGATATCTTGGCTGGAGTAGAGGGAAGTTTCGGAGGCTTTTATTTGGCTATTCCCATTATAATAGCTCTTATCTCACAGGTCATGGGACCAATATCATAGTTCTGTTAACTACCAAGTTTGTCAATTTCATTTATATACTTGGGAACCAGGGAAATTACCACTGGGTGTGTCTGTGTACACAGTGGATTCATTGTGAACTGAAACTGGGTCAGTACTCCATTTGATACATGGTGTCCATATGCTCCACCCTAACTGGGGGACCCTGATGATGTTTTGGGTTCCCCTAGTATCAATTTCATCTTAGACCCTTTGTCTAACAGTCCTTGAATTGCTTGGATAATATTGCCCTTTCCCCTGTATTTGGCTGCCCAAACAAATGCTAGGAGACCTTTTTGAGAAAGGATTGCAGGTATTATTGCCATATACATTTACCATGGTGTCAGAGGGTGCTTCCTTCTGGAGTCCTGGCCTCTCCTTCATCATTGGGTTCTAGGTCTCAAAACTGGTTCTGGTCCAGAAATTGGGCAACAAATCATGACTCAGTCTCTGGATTGTCTGGCCTAGATTTCTTTTGATAGTCTAATGTCAATCATATTAATAGGTTGAGTAATATCCTTGTTGGCCATCTCACCTTTAGGGATATTGTATACTACTGGCCATTTTCATAGCTCTCTGCAAGTCAGGCCCCTCTGGCTGCTATTCCAATCTTATAGCTCATTATGATAATTGCATCTATGTTGCTTTTGATAGTTAAGAGCTGCCACATGGCCTCTATTATTTTGGGATCCTATCATGCCAATTGCTATCAAGAAGCCCTGTTCTGAAAGTGCAAGGGTAGCCAACACTTAGCTTCTCAGTGATGCTAATGCCACTTTCATGACAACATTCCTCAGAGCCCTCCTGTGAAAAAGAGTCGATGAGTTTTCTGGTTTTGCTTGGTTTATTCATTTTAAATTTCTGCTTATCCAAGCCTTTTGAGCCCTACTTTCACATCTCCTACAGCAGTTCTAACATTTCTTCTTCGTTTATTATGGCCCATCACTTTCTGTAAGCTCTTAAGAACCATCCTAGCAATATGTGAGCACCATCTCTCAGAGTCCTTGTCAGGGTGTTAAATCCTGTGTCTCAGGAGAATGCTTCATATTGCAAACCTCTCCCTCATCCAGTTTAGGTTCAACCTCTTCCTACTTTGATCAAGACTCAGAATCCAGTCCCATTTATATTCTCCTGGCATATGTCAGTACATGTTGGTTATGTTCTACAACTCCTTTAGCTACAGTCCCTTTCCTCCCTTGTTAGGTCCTGGCCATTCATGTTGTTATTTAATCCTAGTCACTGATCTAATGGCTAGGTTGAAACTTTGGGGTAGATCCAGGTGGGGAGGCACATATCTTGTAAGGCAAGAGATTTCTGCATCATCTTCATGCAAGGGTGAGAGCTAATTTTTTACAAGGAGCTAATCTTTAACAAGGAGGAATGGCAACATAGAAAGACCCAGAAGTATAGGAGAAGATAGAGGTTTAAGATTTTCAAATATACCGACCCAGATGTTGCCGTTTCATGTCTTCTGTTTTTGCTTCTTCTCAATCAGGATCCTAACTTTGGTGAAGCCAACTTGCCAGGGCTGAGCATTTAACCTTCTCTGGAGCTCTGCAAATCTTATCATTAAGTCTTAGGTCTGATCCTCAGGTTTTTCTCCCCTCTGGCTGTAGGAGATGATAGTGTATATACTGTACTGCCAAGAAGGCCTTTTGACTTCGTTCTTTCTCCAAAGGATCTATTACCCTCAACAGCAAACATCTTATCACTTCTCAGATGCCTGATACATCATGCTCCCTCATCTCTGTGTATTTCTTTCTTTGGGCAAACCATCTCAATTTACCACTGGTGAAAATTTTAACAATTGCACTACTATCACATGCTAGGGACTAACAGTGCTTCCCCTACCACTAGTGATGGTGTCCTCATTGCCAACAGGCTGGTGAGTGACCTGATTCACATTTTATTTTGCTTTCTTGGATCACTTCAGACACCAATTATTGTAAATTGGGTTCCCTAGGAAGCAGAGATTTGAATCCAGAAAGTTTATTGGAGAGTGCTCTCAGGATCAACAACTGTGGGACTGAAAGAAGCAGGGTTGGGCAGAGGGAGAATTTAAGTTGCAATACATTCACAAAGAAGTTTCAGATTCCATACAGAGAACTGGAGCTAAGACAGCCCTGCAAAATTGTCCCCAATTGGGGTCAGGGTAAATGGGTCTTTATACCCCTGCACCAATCAGTCTTTGAATGTGGGAAGGAGAGAGTAACTTTAAATAAGGCAGGTCTTCTCAGCTAAGGTTGTGTGGTGTGCTTAACTGCCAAATGACAGCTATTAACCATCCCAGCAGCTGGAAGGCTTCAGTTCTTCAGGGTACAGATCTGGGGAACACATCACAGAATCCCTAAAATACACTTCCTACTGTTTGAATAATGTACAATGGGAAAGATATGTATTTTGTGTAATAAAAAAAGTTTTTAATAAAACACAAGAAAGCAAAAAGAAGGAAATAGAAATCACCCATTATCTTTCCACCAAGAGTTAACTACTGTTCATATTTTGGTGTATGTCTTTTCAGAATTTCAAATTCAAAATTACATAGCTATAGGGTCTGGCTGGTTCCCCATCCCCTGGCAACCACTGATCTTCTCACTGTGCCTATATAACTTTGCCTTTAATTACATTCTTTTCAATGGCTGCATAATATTGTCTCATGTAGATTATCCACTCAATCCTTTATTATCAAACACTTGTCACACAAAGTTACTTGACTTAAAGAAAAGTAACTCCAAACTGTGGATTCACACAGCAGCAAATCAAACTTAACTGACCTGGCAAGGATTCACTTGCCCATTTGCTCACACTTAACTGTATATACTGACATTTCATTATCTTTTGGCAAAGGAGCCTCTTAGAGCTAACACACTATCTTAGAAACCAGAAGAAAACATCTGGCATTCACTCTGATAGGAGAACCAAAGCAAAGCTGTAAACACCATCTGTCAACTTTTCCTTCCAAAGGAGCCTTTCCAAATTTTCAGGAGTTTTCTTCGCCAACTCCTCGTCATAGTGTTGGGAAAGTGAAAGAAAATGGTCAGGGCCCCTCAGATGTTCAGAATCTTACCAAGCATTTGATGTAAATATGCATGTCTAGGTGTTCCTTGGTTATTGTCTACTGTAATTGTGTATGTGCACCCAGGTGTCCTGGGTTATGACTTAAGTATAAAGGATGAGTGGCTCTGATCCACAGTGCCCCCCACCCCCGGGGTGCCCCCAGGGGGGGGGATTGGGGAGGCTGCTACTGCTGCTGGAGGCTGTTGCTGCTGCTGCAAGTGCCACTGGGACCCTCCAAGAGGCCACCACCACTGCTGCTGGAGGCTGCTGTAAGCTGCTGCTGCTGACTGAGCTCATGTTGTCTGCCAATGGCTCCTGGGATCTTTCCCAATTACCTAGCATGGACCTGCGTGTGAGGGGTCTGGTGACCCAGCCTGGCGTGTGAGGGGTCTAGGGACCCAGTCTGTACAATGGGTTTGAAGGGTCTAAGCCCTAGCTCTGACAATATAAATGGAAACTTAGTATAACTAAAATAATGAAATATTTTGGCTTTAGTTATGATTTGCCATACTTTACACACATTTGGCAGCACCAGAAGCAAATGAAACTACTAATGTCTCTCACGATGTTCTGGGATAGAAGCCTGGACTCCCAGGGCTTCCTGCTCCACAGGTGCACATCCTCATAGGATGCCTCTACCCTCCTTCCACAGGTGCCAGTCTCTTCCTCCTCAAGCAAGGCAGCCATGTATGAATGTGCACTTTGTACTCTGCACAAAAGTGTCTGAGTGAGCGGTCCAGAGAGGGCTGAAATCCAGCTGCACTCAGTTTTGCCAAGCTGTATACTCTGACACTGCATCCACTCAGAGAGAGTGTCTTTTTCTATCTTGCATGAAGACACAGCTCAGCCTCATGTCAGGCCTTGTCCTCAAGCTCACTGAGGTTATTCAACTCTATTGTAATTGTGTTTACACGTTTGTCTTCCTCCTAAGATTCTTAATGGCTGAAACCTGGTCTTGTTTAACCTTTGCTCCCATTGTAGCACAGGGCTTGGTGTATAGTACACCTTGGTACATTAGCTGAATAAATTAATATGGACAGGGTTCTTTTGACCCACTGCCAGGATGGTCTACTCACCACATTTAAAAAAAATGTAATAAACTTAATGATCTTTTACTGTTTTACAAGATGACTCTTGCCACACGTCCTGATTTTTTTTTTTAAATGCAAACTATTCAATAACTTTTTAGAGACTGGTCATTGTATCTTTGTTCTCAGAACTATTTTCTATTATTCTCTTGAAAACTACATTTCCCAGCTCCTTTACCAACTGAATAGTAGCTATATACACCCAATTAGAGGCAGTGGCAAGAGACTGGAGGTGGGAGGAAGGGAGAAGCCAGGGTAATTCTTCCTCTCTTTTGGCCATGGGGTATTTTCCAGCAGTGGCTCCATCTCCTACATGGTTTCTACTTCCTCTCCTTTGGTCTCAGGTCCTGTTGCCTACCTACCTCTAGCTAAGTCCTATTCTCTCCAGAGCCACAATTGATAGTTTGGTGTGTATCCTTTCATTCTTTTATTTATGCTTAAAGATTTATATCTACATTTATCTCCATGCACAGACACACATTGTTTTCTTTTTGCAAAAGTGGGTACAATATGCAATATGCTGCAACTTGCTTTCTTACTTCACATATATTGTGATGTTACTGCCAAAATGCTCTACAAAAAAATTTATACGGCCATTAACAGCATAGAAAAAATGCTTATTTCTCTAGCATTAGATATACTTATGCTCTTTAGCTTTTGCTAATTTGTTACGTGAAAATTGGGACCTTGTTTCAGTTTTAAAAATTATCAGTGATGTTGATCATCTTTTCATATGTTCACTAGCTACTTGTGTTTCTTCTTTGGTGAATTGCCTCTTGACAAGCTGCACCCATTTTATTTTTCTATTGAATCATTCGATTTTTCTTATTAATTTCATAGGGTTCTTTGTTTTATTTTATTTTTAATTCTTATTGAATCATAATTGATTATACATATTTTTTGGATTCAATGTTGACATATGTTGATCAAATCAATATTACTAGTATATATATTGTTACAAATTGTACTTATTCTTTATGCCCCTTGTTCAATCTCTTCCTCTCCCCATCTCCCTCCCCTCTCCCACCTTTGATAACCCTAGATTTCTTCTCTCCCTTTGAAAGAGTAATAGTTACTCTGGTGATTTGTTGCCAAGATGATCTGTCCAATGCTGAGAGGTGTGTTCAGGTCCCCCAATATTATCATAGAGCAGATGCTTCTTCTGTCACTCTGGAATGGGCTTTGTGGAGAGAGACATCCTCTTCCTGTGTTTGGACTCTGCTGGTGACTCTCTTTGTGTCAATGCACTCCAGTGGCTGGCGGACCATCTGCATGGTTGTTGTGATGACTAGCCACTTTCATAGCAGCCATGGTTATTGTGGTGGCTGTGGTGGGCCACCCACATGGAGGTGATGTTTTTGGCATGCTCCCTGGTGCTGGTGGTATGCCTGGTTGGTGGGGGGGAAGGGTCAGGTCCTTGGCTCTATGCCTCAGGACCCCAGGTGGGCCCAGAGGTGCTGACAGTGTGCCTGCTTGTGGGGGTGGGTGTACGGTCCCAGCTCCATGCGTCAGGACCCTGCATGGGCCATGAAGCACTGGCGGTGTGCCTGGTTGTGGGTGGGGGGGGGGTCTGGTCCCTGGCTCCATGCCTCAGGTCCCCCAGCAGACCCCAAGTTGCTGGTGGTGCGCCTGGGCTGGAACTAATTTTTGTCCTTTGCTTATTTCTAAAATGGGGGAACTTCCTGTGGGAATCAGTACTTGAGTTGTCTGGTTGAGATAAATTGCTGCTTTGCTGCTGTTTCCCTAGGGAAGGCTTTTTGTGCAGCTCAGGGTTTAATGGTTGGCCTTATAGGTACTTCCGGCTCTCCAGAGACCCAGTGTTCTGTAGAATGTCTGATCTGGGCCTGAGGTTTTTCATCAAACTGCACCCCATGCAATTCTGTATTCCTGACCAGTCTCCTCTGAGTGGTCCTGTGCTGATTGTGGGGCAGATCAGCTGCCTTTGCTGTGTCCCAGTGTTCTCCTGGTGGGCCCATCTGCCCCACTGCCCATGCTGAAAACACTTCCCAAAGGACGGGCTGTGTGCCGGTCCCTTGCGATGACTCGCTGGCCTCTGAATGGCTCCTTTTTTTTCAGTTGCTGTGCCTCCTCGCTCCTATTAGTGGTCTTGCTGTCCTGGGGGCCACCAAGGACCTAACTCCATCTGAAGGGCAAAGCTGCAGTTTTTGTGGCTCCTGCTCCATGCACTCAGCAGCTCTAGCCTTAAACTGGCTGTGGCCTGAGACACTTTGAGCAGTTTTTTCTTTCTCTCATCTTGGCTTCTCCCACCTTCGTGAACTCTGTTGGTCTCTCCTCTGCTACCCCTGAGCTCTAGTGGCCCCAGCGTGGCTGTTATTGCTTTTTTATAGTTGTAAATTGGTTGATTTGTGGGAGAGAGTGATGCTGGGGACCCTCTATTCTGCCATCTTGACTGCAGGGGTTCTTTATATTTTGGGAAAATTAAACCATTTTCTGTTACCTAGGTTATAAATATTTTCTGTGAGTTTATATTTTCACTTTGCGTATGCGGTCTTTTGCCATCATCAAATCTGCCAACCACTTCCTTTATGACATCTGAATTTGGTGTCATGATTAGACAAGTTTTTCCCACCCCATGATTTAAAAAAAATATTCTTCTATATCATCTTTTAATATTTTAGAGTATGTTAACTTTTATGTTTATATCTTCATCCTTTTGGGATGTTATCACTTCTTTTCCATTTCTTAGGGATTGGGGGGACATGGCAGGCTAGCCCAGGAAGAGGTGCCCAGAAGACAAAGAAGAAATTATTGGATCAGGAGACCTAGGATGATGGGGAATCTCAGGAAGTCCCTGTCTGATGGGGGAAGCTTGTCCTTGGTCTCAAGGAGTCCTACTCTAAGAAGAAAGGCACAGGTCAGCCCTCTAAAGATTTTTCATTCCTAATCCTCCATGGCACCATAGTCTCTAATTCCTCTTCTACTTCTCTGGCCATGACTTTCCATCTTTTTCTCTGCTTTCTGTTCTCATGCCCTATTTGTCCGTGTTCCAAAGAGTCCCATCCTCAGAAATTTTAATTAATCTGATTTTCCATTCTTCCAGCCAATCCTGGAATAATCTGACACAAGTCAAAAGCCTTAAAGTCATCCGTGATTTCTCTTATTTCCTCACACCCTGCATCCAATCTGTGAGCAAATTCTTACATCTTCAAAATGTACCCAGAACCTGATCATTTCTGTTCACCTTCACTGCTACTCTTGCCTGGATTACTGCAATAACTTCTTTTTTTTTTTTTTTTTTTTTGTCTTTTTCGTGACCGGCACTCAGCCAGTGAGTGCACCGGCCATTCCCATATAGGATCTGAACCCGCGGCAGGAGCGTCGCTGTGCTCCCAGCGCCGCACTCTCCCGAGTGCGCCAAGGGCTCGGCCCACTGCAATAACTTCTAAGTGGTCTTTCTTCTTCCACTCTCAGTGTAGTAGCTAGAGTGATCCTGTTAAAAAGTTATATTATATCCCTCCTCTATTTAAAACTCTCCCATACTATACCTGCCAGCTGCAAAAACAAACAAAAAAACACAAGAAAAAACCACTCTCCTATGGCTTTCATCTCACTCAGAGTAAAAGCCAAAGTCCTTAAAATGATCTACAAGACCCTATGTAATTGAATCCCCTGTTATTTCTCTGATTTCATCTCCTATTACTCTCCTCTTTGCTCACTCTCCATTCCAGCCGCACACACATTCTAGGATGCTTACTGTGCCTAGAACAAAGGAGGAAAGCTTCCATTGCGGGGGCCTTTGTACTTGCTATTCTCTTGGCCTGGAATTTTCTTCTAGATATCTGCATGGCTCTTTTCTTCCTTCAGATCTCTACTCAGGTGTCACCTTTTCAGTGAGGGCTTCTCTGGCCACTGTTTCTAAATTTCAACCATGAATACTTTCTATTTCCTTTTCCCTGCTTTCTTCTTTCTTCTTCTTTTTTTTTTTTTTCGGCAGCTGGCAGGTATGGGGATCTGAACCCTTGACCGTGGAGTTATAAAACCAGGCTGTAACCAATCTTCTTCTTAATACATATCACCATTATCTACTAGTTATCTTCCTCTGCAATGTATGCTCTGTGAGAGCAATTATTTTCTTAGTCTATTTTATATACTGCTATATTCCTCTTGCTTACAACAGTGCCTGGTATAATGCAGGAACTCAATAAATATTCGTTGTTGAATGAATGAATAACTCTCACTCCAACCCAAGGAGTACCAATATGCCACACATGTGTATTCCTTACCTCTTTCTTGATTTCCAGGCCTACATTCCCTCCTGGACATGTCTCCAGAAATTCTGCCATCATCTTACTGTCAGCTTGGCCAGCTGAATTTACTGTTATCTCCCTTAGCACTATGCTAAACCTTAGGTCTTTCTGGTTTCTGTTAATGAGAGACCCCCAAAACTTGGCTTGTTTTTCTTTACCTTTTCTCCTCCTACATAGCAGATCTCTAAATCTAGTTGAGTCTCTTTCTTAAATCTTGCTCCGGTTCATCCCCTAGTCTCCACCACCCACTGCTTCTGCTTTAGTTTAGGTGTGAGTCTTTTACTCAATGCAGAAGTCTACCATGTAGCTTCCAATCCATTTTATTCACTGCTACCATTTTAATTCTCATGATGAACTTTGCTTAGTTCACTTCTCTCTCCACAAAACTGTGGCTGCCTATTACCTGCTGAACTAAGTAAGCAAATCATCCAGAACTGACGACTTGCTATTCTCTGCTCACTTTGGTTCCCCCTTTCCGGAATGCCCACCTTCTCATTCTCAGTTAAAATTGCCACAGTCTTCTAGGTACAAATATTATCTTCCCTGCTACTTAAGTTCTGGCGAGAAAACAGGCCTGGAGAGGAAGACATAGGAGTGTACACACGCTTTATGAATACACAAACTGTAGAGATGTAAATCTTTCCTAATCCCTTAGCCAGAAGTAAAATTTTCCAAAACAATGGATGCAGTTGTTACACCATTATCTCTCTGACTTTTATTTGAGTTAACTGTTAATTCCTCCCATCGATTAGAAACTTCTGGGAACAATGATTATCTTATTCAGTTATGAATCCTCCACGCACCTAATTCCAGCAGACATCCAATAAACACAGAAGGCAATGAAGGTTTGGGATTGAATTACCTGGTTTAACCCCGGTGAATGTCAGAATTGGAGGGAGATTTAGAAGTCATCTTTCAACCTACTCATTTGTAAATGGGGAAAGTGAGGCCCAGAGAATGTGTGACTTGTACCAGGTCGCTGGTACAGAAGCTAGACGTCCTAATTTCCAAGTAGGACTCGCTGCTAAGTCTTTGTGCGTCCCTTCGCGATTCAAGGCTCTTGAGTTCCCCGCCTTGGCCGCATCTCTAACGCCGAGTTTTACCCTCTTCTTGACCCCCTCCTTTCCTCCCATCCCTTGGGGCAGCAGGGTTCACCCATTCTAATTGCAACGCTCCAGGTTGCAGGAGTGGTTAGGCGCTGGAGGAGAGATTAGTTACGTCACCATCAGCTCCTCCCATTGGTCTGGGCGGGTGGAACGCGGCGCCATGACGTCAGACGCCCGAAAGGGCGGAGCGGTGAGGGGAAGGAGGAGAGAAGTAGGACTTCAACATGGCGGCTGCGTTACTGGTGGTGGCTACGGTGACGGCCTGGCCCGGGGCGGGCAGAGTTGGAGGTGGTGGTGTTCGCTCTTCCTAGGGGCCGTTGGGAGCTCAGCGGGGACCGAGCCTGGGAGGCCGGCCGGCGCCAACACCTTTTGGCTTTTGGGGCGGCGGCGGCGGCGGCGGCGGCGGCGGCAGCGGCGTTCAGGTGAGGGGGCTCCCTCTGGGGGAGGGGAGAAGCCGGCGGAGTTGGGGGAGGGGACCGTCAGTGGGAAACCGACCGGGAGGGAATCAAGGGAAGGGGCTGGAGACTGAGAGGCTTGAACGGAATCGGAGTTGGGGGGATGGGAGGTAGAAGGACTTGGAGATCTGTGACTTGGGGAGGATTCTGGGAGAAGGGTTGGAGTCAGGGGATCTGAGTTGAAGGGGCGGAGGGCAGATGGGATGCGGGAAAACGAGTTAGGATTAAGGAGACTAAATACCCTTCTGGAAGTAAGGCGCAGTAGACACCTATGCAGCTCGGTGGGAACTAAAGGATGTCGGGGAGAGCGACCCATGTTTTAGTAAAGAAGGCAAGTGATGGGAACTTGAGGGTGAACTGGGGACGTGAGGTGCGGATTTAGTTCTCCCTGAGGCGCTGAGATTAGGGAGAAAAGGAGACCAGATCAGGGTTGAATGCTTTTGGGGGATATTTGGGCGTTGTCTAGTCTCCTCCAGGTATGTTTATCTTGCCTTTTTTGATTCTTGGGTGGAGATTTACCTGTACAGTCCGTCTGGGCCTCAAAAACAGCCCCAAATCTTTCTTTGGAAAGTCAACTTATACTCTATTTTTTGATCTATATCAGTGATCTCTGATCTTTGTGTTGTTGCCACTTGTAATTGACCCCCCAGCCGTAAAAAAAAAAAAAAGAAAGAAAGAAAGAAAAAAAAATGACTTGGCATAAAGATACATTTTATATTAAACTGAAATAAAATTTTGAGACTTTAGACGCATGGAGTGTTGCAAAACCAGATTTGGTAATTTAGTTAACTACTAAATATATTCTGTTCTAACCCCACTTACTAGGTAGTGCTTTGTTTCTTTCCTCAGTTCTAATTATTATTTGAGAATTTGGATAGATATGATGGATGTTTCCCTTTTGAATTTTGTCAGATTTGATGGTGGCAAAAACAAGGCACTTAGTCTTTAGTGGTAGTTCTTTCTAAGTAATATCCCACTCTATTTAAACTGAAAATTTCTGTATTATAGCAAAAAACATGAAATGTCGAGTCCAAAAGAATTACATTGTTTGCGTTAACTTATTTTAAGTGGAATTTTATAAATTAAATTTTTGTTTCTAGTTCATCTTATTTGTTCATTCTATTTATTTAATGCCTGCTGTGTGTTGCATTCATAAGAGTCATTCGAATTATGGAAATGGGAAAACTAATGTTTCTCTAAAGAGCATCTCTATCACTGCACAGCAAATTATGAATCTGCTATGGCCTCATTGAAAAAAAGTGTTATTTTAGAAATGAAGGTAAAGGAAGAAAGTATGTGAATATAAAAACTTCCTGAATTTCTCTCTTGTTTAGTATTTATGACTCATTGCCTCATGTAATTACACGTTTTATGTGTATCTGAAAGATTGTATTTTTCATTTTTATTTTGAAGAAGATATCCTGTTAAGACAGTATAAGGTCTATAGACAAGTCTCATCAGTGATTGTTAGTGTACATTTCTTTGACCGCCAATGGTCACTTTATCTTGTATGTCTTTTCTTTTATCTTCTTGAATATGGTATTTAAGATGATGATCCCTGAAGTTTAAGTCGACTGAAATCCTTTACAAATATTTTCATTAGCCCTGAGTGTAGATGCTAGTATTACAAATTTTTTCTGTTCTCTAATTATATTGTTGAATATGTCAGGGTTTTTCAAATGTAGGTCATTTTAAGTGTAAACTTTTTTCCCCACAGTCTAATCAAAATAAAAAGATACCATTCATTGGTCATTAATCAGATATTTTTCTTTAGACAGTCTTTTTAAAGAAATGCAAAAGATAAGCATGCAGTACCTTTAAACATTAAATAAGCTTTTCTTAGAATAAACAAAATCCCTCAAGCTGAAGAAGAAACTTAGAAATCACCTGGGGGTTTAGTTTCCCACACAGAATGGGAATCTGTGCTTCTATTCCACAAAGATAAGTGAAAATCCATCCTCTTTTCCAGATTTCTTATAGGAAATAATAGGATTTTTCAGAATTCCTTATAGGAAAAGACCTTTCAGTTAGAAAAAGAAGCAAGCAGGGTATTGCTCTTCCAACCTGTAGTGTGCAGTTTCTTGTAATATTGGAAAATAATTTGAATGTAAGAGTAATATTTTCCTATGAATTGAGAGTTATAATTTCAGGCTTTAAAAATTTTAGGGGAGGGTCCTAATATGGGGTATATACTAGTGAGCAAGGCTTAACATAATCTCAATTAGGTAGGTAGGTTGTGATATGCTTGCTTTATGTATATGAGGGGTCTTCGTATTGTCTTTTAATTGTATTTTCTACAAACGTTTTTGGAGTATAGAGGCTGAATAACTTACCTAAGTATACAGCTATAAAATGGTAGGATCTGAATTTGAACTCAGATCTATCAAACCTCAATGTCCACGCTGCATCTTTTACACCATTTTGCACCTCTTAGGTGGTCACAGGGCCATTCCAATTCCTATAAAGTATAAAGCACTAGTTTTAAAGTAATGCTATTTTAAACTAATTACTTTCATTGAAATGACAGTGTAACTGGAAAGAAATAGTTCATTAAAGTTTTAGTCATTTATGTTATCAGTCTTCTAGGAGGAAATGAATACTTGAATATTTTTTACTTCACAAAATAAACTGCATAAGGGACTAAAACTTTTCTTTTTTGTATTGCTGAGTCAAATTGGACCCATTTTTGTATTGCTGAGTCAATTTGGATCTAGTTCATTAAGAACCAAAATTTGTATTTGGCAGTAATCTGCATGTATTCTCAGAATGCTGGATTGGTCATTATCAGTTGCTTAATGCTTATCATTTTCAGTGTTTGAGTCACTGGACCGGCTCATGGTAATTGTAAATCATGTGGTTACTGAGTCCAGCGCTAGCAGTGTGTTTTGGTTGCTTCACTTCCTCCCCAACACTCAATACTGTCAGACTTAAATTTTTTTTTTCCCTAATCTGCTTGATTTGCTGGCCATTTGTGTTTCTGGGAAGTGTTTTTTCAAGTTTTTTTTTTTTTTGCGTATTTTTATTTTGGGTTGTTTCTCTTTTTCTGAGTTTTAAGTGTTATTTATGTATTCTGGATACTAATTATTTGTTAATTTATGGGTTGCAGATATCCTCTCTTGATTTGTGGCTTGTCTTTTCATCTCTTCATAGTCTTTTGTGAGAAAAGCTCATAATTTTAATGAACTGACTGTTTTCAGTCTTTCCTTTTATGGTTTGTGCATTTTATATCATATTTAGGAAATCTTTTGCTGCCAGGCATGCTGTTTTAGTACAGTAGTATATCTATCTATAATGTGGTATCTAATCTGACATTTAGTTGCAATATCTGCTTGATTAAAAAGGCACACTTCTCAGGAGTTGCTTTTCTGTTATCTTTGGAGTTATAGGGCCATTGGTTGTATACATTTTCAAAAACTGAGACACCAACAGATTTATGAATGAGGTATGTATTTTACTAAATGTTAATAATGTGGTTTGGCAATAGGAGACCTTTCTTGTGTGGACAGTAGTAGATAAAATTGATAATGAGTCACTAAGTCTAAGTTGTTAGTGTTTCTACTAAAATATATTCAGAAAGATTTTTTTTGACATCTAGTTTTTAGTGTTGGGCTTTATCAAGAATAATTGTTGAAAATAAAATAAAAAAGCACAAAAAATTGTGCATTATGGAAGGGCTGATGTGGAAACATCTTGGAAGAGTGTTTTAAAACTTTCTGTCCAAGTTCTTGGACTTTTGAGGCTCCTGTTACCATTAAACCCTTATCTCTTAAGATATATATATATTATATGAAGATGTATATTATATGTATCTTGGCAGCATTTGATTTTTCTCTGTTGTGTATAAAAGCCACTTAAAAACAGTTTTGTTTGTTTTTTTTCATAAGAAGACTACTGACTACTTTGACTTTGGGAATGTTTGATCCTAGCAAGGATCACATTGAAATGTAAAACATCCATCAGACTTTAAATATACTGCAAATATTGTACAGTGATATACAGTATACCCTAGACATTTGTAAAAGGCATATCCTTGTATCTTTGGGAATCCTTGAATAGCTATTGCAGTTTAAAATGTCCCTCTTAAAATATGGGGTAGTGTGTCTGAAAATTTTCAGTTGTAATCAGATTTGATGGGTAAATAGAGGAGAGCAACAAAGTTAAAGATTTGAGTGCTAAGCTCAGCCTTCAGCTGTACTGTGGATTGAATTGTGTCCCCCAAAGTCCAAGTATTAGAAACTTAACTCCCACTGTGACAGTGTTAAGAGAGTGAGGAATCTTATTATGGTAATTGAAAGGTGGGGCCTTGAAAAGGTGATTAGATTGTGAGGACAATGCCCTAATAAATGGATCAAAAAGTCGATGGTTTAATGGTGGTCATGGGTTGGTTCTGAGGGCTTTAAAAGGAGGAGTGAGGAGTTAGCTTTCTCTCTCTCTGCCATTCTTGCCTTGTGACACCCTGCGTTGCTGTGGAGTCATATCACCACATATCACCACATATCACCACTTCCCAGCCTGTTAAACTGTAAGCAATAAATATTGTTTCATTATAAATGACCCAGTTTTAGGTATTTCTGTTAAAAGCAACAGAAATGGACTGATACAGGCTACTGTCAGCTCCTTACCTTTTTCTGTTTGATACTACTGGCTTGCCTATCCCTAACCTCCTTTAATAACCCTTTGGAGACTCAAGATCAGGCTGGCTTTGCCTGTCTTGTGCTTCATCTCATTGTTGTGGTCTTAGTCCCAGGCAGCATTTGCATCCTCTTCATTTCTCCCCTCATTAGTAAGAATGAAATCTTCCTAATCCTAAAATCTTCCTGTAGTTTAGGTGTGTTAACATTTCTTTCTGCAGTTTGGTGAGGGAGGATATGGGTAGTAACTTCCCCATTTCCTCCTTCTGGTAGATCATTATACCTTATAACACACATCTCATGAGAGAAGTGATTTCCTTCCATGGGTGGAATTCAAAGTTCCAGTCAAATGTCAGCCAAATCAAAAATTACTAATGGAGTAGACTTCAGGTATAGTTTGGGAAGTTTCAAAATTGGAAATAATAATTTCTTCCATCTGAGGTTTGTTTTATTTCCAAGTGAATCTAACAACAGGAGACAAACAAACCTACCACAAATTTTGTTTTGAAAATACTTTTAAAAAATCACTGGTACAGGGCTGGCTCGTGCTCACTTGGGAGAGTGTGGTGCTGATAACACCAAGGCCACGGGTTTGGATCCCTGTATAGGGATGGCCAGTTAGCTTACTTGGGAGAGCATGGTGCTGACAAAACCAAGTCAAGGGTTAAGGTCCCCTTACTGGTCATCTTTAAAAAAAAAAAAGTAAAACACTGGTTCAGATGCCTGTACTGGCCAGCTGCCAAAACAAACAAACAAACAAACAAAACATATATATATATATTTTTTTTTTATAAAAGATAAAAATAATAAATAATAAAAAAGTCACTGAAAGTCAGTAAAGAGAAAAGGCACATATGAAGGAAAAAAGTAACCAAGGTCATGGGTTCGGATCTCCGTACTGGCCACTCACCAAAAAAAAAAAGTAAAAAAAAAAAATATCACTGAGGTCTTGAATTGATTATATCCTGCCCTATCCATTTTCTGGAATAGGAAATCCTAGCTAGTTCTTGTAATTTAATAGAGAATCTAACTTTATCCTTGTACTAGATTCTTTTTATAATAATACTTCACTTATTTGGCTTACTCACAGACCTAGGTGTTTTACGTAAGCAGAATTTCAAGGTGACTGAAGATTACCTCTTTGAGAGCCCATATTAAACAAAATTGTAGATTATTAAGTAAGAATCTTTTGTAAATGTGCCTACCGAATGCAGTCTGTATAGTCCATTAATAATGTGTGTAGGGCTTATTCCAAATGTTTCTAGGCTGCTATGCTTTTTGTTGTTGGGTTTTTATAAAAAATTTTTTTGTTTTTGGTCTGGATATATTACTGGCAGTATACTAAGTGGAAGAGTGTACATATTGTGGTAATGGAGGCTTATTTTATTTAGTCTTGTAAAAAATTATATTTAGGCACAGTTCTAGTTTGAGATGTTCTAGATCTGTCCTGTCTAATGTGGTAGCTACATAGACAGTGGAGATATAAAGCATTTCCATCATCACAGAAAATTCGGTTGGACAGCACTGTTCTAGATCAGTGATTCTCAAATTTTAGGGTGTATGGGTCACCTGGAAGTCTTGTTAAAATGTAGATTCTGATTCAGTAGTTCTGGGGTGGACTTGAGATCCCGTGTTTCTAACTTGCAGGTCATGCCAGTGGTCCAAGGACTGTAGTTTGAGTGGTGAGGTTCTAGGGAGAAATGCTTTGGTCTGAGTTTATTGTATATAGTATGAAGTTTGATTTCGGGCCTCTTCGTGAGATACTATCTAATGTATTATAAGCTTTTAAAATAATGTCTTTTGCGACGAGAGATTGTATTGTAATGGGTAGAACTTTGGACGGTGAGAGGAAATGTCTAAAGAACTAGTTCAACTTTCCTGTTTAAAAACCATTCTCTCTCAGCCTCGAACTTTTTTATTTATAAAATGAGGATGTTAATACCTGATTAAATTATATAGCATGTGAGGCCCCATAAGATGATGTATATGAATATATTTTTAAAGCTACGTATAAAGTCTTCAACATATAGTTTTGAGAACTAAAAAGTTTTCAGTTATACTTCATTGGCAGCCTGATTATTCTTTTCTGTTGTCAGCTAATAGTAGGCTTATTTTCTAAAGCTCATATACTGCATTTTATCCAGGAATTCTCAGAAACTTTTTTTATTTCTTCTTTTAAATTTCTTTTTATTTTATTTATCTCTTTTTATTTCTTCTTTTGTACTTGATGTTTATCTCCATTAGAATTAATTTTAGGGCCGGCCCCGTGGCTCACTTGGGAGAGTGCAGCGCTGGTAGCACTGAGGCTGTGGGTTCGGATCCTATGTAGTGATGGCCGGTGCGCTCACTGGGTGAGTGTGGTGCAGACGACACCGTGCCGAGGGTTGAGATCCCCTTACCGGTCAAAAACAAACAAATAAACAAAAAGAATTAATTTTAATGACGGATTTTTTCCCCCTGTTACTGCTGTATTACCAGCATTTAGATGAGTATCGGGAGGACTGGTTGGTTAGCTCAGCTGAGCGTGGTGGTGATAACACCAAAGTCAAGGGTTTGGATCTCCATACCAGCCAGCCACCAAAAAAAAAAAAAAAAAGTACCATGCAATAGTAGGTGCACATTAAGTGCATATTGAATGAATGAGAAGTTGTCCTTTGCTGTGATCAGGCAGAGATAGTATTTCATATGAATAGCAACATGTGATTGGGAACCAGCTTGAAGAAGAGAACAAAGAAGTTTAGTTACTTTTTCTATTGGGGTACAAAAAAGGAATTTTAGGTGTCAACTTGACTAGATTAAGGAATACCTAGAACCCTGGTAAAGCATTTTTTTTGGTTGTGTCTGTGAGGGTGTTTCCAGAGGAGATTAAGATGTAAGTCTATATGGACTAGGTGTGGAACATCTGCCCTCAATATGGGTAGGCACCATCCAATCTTCTGGGGGCCCAGAGAGAACAAAAATAGAGGGAAGAGCAAATGTATCTCTCTATCTGCTGGAGCTGGGATGCACTCTTCTTTCCTGTCTGTAAACATCTAAACTCCAGGCTTCTCAGCTTTGGGTTGTAGGACTTACACCAGCAGCACCTCCAGGTTTTCAGGCCTTTGGCCTTGGACTGAGAACTACATCTTTGGCTACCCTGGTTCTGAGACTTTCAGATTTGGACAGAGCCACATTACTGGCATCCCGCAGTCTCCAGTTTGCCCAAGGCCTATTGTGGGACTTCTCAGCCTTCATAATCACATGAGCCAATTCTAATAAATTCTCTTTCATATAGCTATATACATATCCTATTGGTTTTGTCTCTCTGGAGAACCCTAACATACCAGATAACATACCTCTTCACTAAAGAATTCTATTTGTGTATTTCTGTGTTTTCTTACTGTACTCTTTTTGACAATGGTTTCAGTAATTGTGTATATTCTCTTTTAGGTATTCTTTTGCCAAGCTTTAACAATTAACATTTGCTATCTGATTTTTTTCTGAAATATTTTAAATTATAGACATCTCACCCTTGATTACTTAGTTATATAACTTTTTTAAAAAATGAGGACATTTTCCTTCATAAACACAGTACAGTAGTCTCTTATCTGCAGGGGATATGATCCAGGATTCTCAGTAGATGCCTGAAACTGCAGTATTGTACAGAACCCAATTGCCTTCAGTCAGAACACAGTTCTATTCATGTCTTCTACCCACAAATTTAATGCCTTTTTCATCTTAACTAAGCGTTTATCACACATTGTGGCTGTAGGTTTTGCAGTTTAAGGTATGACAGCAAAACTAGCACCGATTTCTGTTTCTTCACAATTTCACAAGTAGAATATTTGTTCTTACATTAGACTTTAGGAACTTCAGTGTACAATTTTCTTTCTTTCCTTAAGTGGAGAACTTTCACCTTCTCACTTAAAGGTGGCACTTTACAGCTTCTCTTTGGCATTTTCGAATTGCCAATATCACTACTCTTGCGCTTTGGGGCTACTATTGAGTAAAGTAAAGGTTACTTGAACACAAGCAGTGCGATACCATGACAGTTGATCTGATAACCTGGGCTGCTACTAAGTGACTAATGGACAGGTAGTGTCTACAGCTTGTATCTGCTGGACAGAGGGATGATTCATGTCCTGGGCTGGACAGAGTGGTATGGCGCTAGATTTTATTATGCTGCTCAGAACGGTGCACAATTTAAAACCCATGAATTGTTTATTTCTGGAATTTTTAATTTAATATTTTTGGACTATGGTTGACCGCAGATAACTGAAACTATGGAAAGCAAAACTGCAGATAAGAGGGGACCACTGTACAGTTATCATACCTAGCCATCAACAGTAATTTTCTAATACAGTGTTAGACCAGTACTAAAATTTCTAAACTTGTCCCCTAAATTTCTTTTACAGATTCTCAATGCAATTCTGATACTAATTACCCAGAATTAGGCCTCACCATACGGGTTAAGGGCACAGTCGTTCAGAAGACTGCCCTTCAGATATCAGTGACAAACTTGAGGGATTCCAGGTCACCCACATATCTGAAACAAGTGACTATAAATTTGGGGGTTCCCACTGCTCCCTCAGGCTTGATAATTTGCTAGAATGACTCTCAGAACTCAGGAAAATGCTATACTTATAATTACAGTTTTTTTAAATAGCAAAACGTATACAAATCAGGACCAGCCAAGAGAAGAGATGCATACAGCAAGGTCTGGAAGTGTCGCAAACACAAAGCTTTTGTGTTCCTTTCCTGTGGAGTCAGAGTGCATCACCCTACATTGTTGTGTCACAATGTGCAAAAAGCATTGTTAACCATGGAAGTGCACTTGAACTTTTGTGTTCAGAGTTTTGTTTTTCTTGGACTTTCATCAGGTAGACATTTTTGATTGAATCCAATCTCCAGTATCACTGGGTAAATTCCAGAGATTAAGAGGTAACTCCCAGGAGCCAGGGACAAAGGCCAGCTAAATTTTTTGTTATACGAGATGGTTTGTTCAGTCCTACATCCAATTAAGACAACTTTTTTTTTTATTTGCTTTGTCTCTTCAGCGTCTGTTTTCTAGATATTTTATTATGAGAATTTTTAAACATATCAAAGACTAGAGAGAATAGTTTAATGAACTGCTGTGTACCTTTTGCGTAGCTTTCACAAAGATCAATATTTGACTGATCTCTTTTTCAGTTCTCTTTTATTCTGTAATAATTACCCCCTTTTCATGTTACTAATTCATTGGAGAATCCAGGCCAATTGTCCTGTAGATATCACACGTTTGTGATTTGTTTGTGCTTTCATGTGGTCTCATTTTACCTGTTTTCTCTATTTCTTGTAAACTAATGGTTAGAAGCTTGATTTAATTCATGTGTTTTTTTGGGGGGGGGGTGCGGATAGAGGCAGCACCACAAAGGCGGTGCTCTTTACTTCCTTTTGCATCACATCAGGAGGTACATAATGAATGGTTGCTCCAATTTTATTGATTCTAAAATCATTGTGTTCAGATGGTGTCAGCCTAATCCTTCCATTATAAAGTTCCCTGTTAACCGTTTTTTTTTCTTTCGTCTTTTTCGTGACCGGTACTCAGCCAGTGAGTGCACCGGCCATTCCTATATAGGATCCGAACCCGCGGTGGGAGCGTCGCCTCGCTCCCAGCGCCGCGCTCTCCCGAGGGCGCCACGGGCTCGGCCCTAACCTTTTTTCTAATAGTGTATATTCCATTGGTAATCCCTACTTGAATCAATTATTTGATTAAAAGTTGTGAAATGACGTCATGCTATTTCTGTTATATATATGTTTATGAGGTATCATTCTTCTACAAAGAGCTTTCCCTCATTATCCTGCTTACCCTGGAATGTAGTTTCTACTGGAGAGGCAGGATGAGTGCTTACTTCTTTTGTTTTAATATCAATTTTCAGAGTAAAGAGTTGGTGTAACAATCTTCTCTAATGGTGCAGATTATTTGTGGGGTTTTTTGGACTGTTTATTTTTTAAGGATCTTTTCTCTTTGAGTATCTTTAGACTTGTGGATTTATACTGTGTGTTTGAAACAATTGCAGTCATTCTTTTTGATGCACACATTGTTTTATCTTTGATCAGTGGGAGCTGTTTCAACCTTGTATTTTTTTGACATTATCCATAAATCATTGGAAGATTTCTTGCTTTCATGCACAGCAGAGGCCTGTGTTTACCTTATGAATTTCTTTCCC
Source organism: Cynocephalus volans (assembly GCF_027409185.1). Lineage (NCBI taxonomy): Eukaryota > Metazoa > Chordata > Mammalia > Dermoptera > Cynocephalidae > Cynocephalus > Cynocephalus volans. The sequence goes on along the minus strand of NC_084476.1, from coordinate 42,778,752 downwards.
CATGTCTGAAAACAACCATTTATCTAAGGATTAATGCACAATGGTGTTGAGAGCTCATAATCTGGGTGATAGTGATGCTTATTGATATTGTCCTGGCTTCTACAAATAAATATTTTTTTAAAAGTCACAAGCTTTTTATTGATTTTTACTATTTAGATATTAGATTTATGGGATTTTTACCTGACTTCTTTAATATTTTGCCTTTTTTCCCCTTTTGTATGAAAGTCTTTAGGTCCTTACAATAAGCATAACTACTTATTTGCTGTATATATACATTTTTTTGGTGGCTGGCTGGTACAATTATTTGCTATATTGGATATATACATAAATGGTTTTAAAATAGTAATACTGATATTACTTCTAATAAGAAAAAGTAAAATCTAAAATCTTTGCCGTTCTTCTTAGAATATATTCTACTGATGTTTACAGTTAGAGTAGTGAGTTCTAAAGTCACTTAAGTAATTATTTTCTTTGGTCATTTTGCTAATTTTATATACAGTTAGGTTTATTTGTTTCAGTTTGTATTCGTTTGAGGGATTTAAAAATTAAATTATTGTTAAGAGTTTGTAATATAGTTATTTTGAAAACTGAAAATATAGACATGTAAAAATAAAAAAGTAAAAATTTCCTGTAACCCACCATTGGAAATATCTACTGTTAAAGTATTTGTATTGCTAAACATCATACCATGTGTTAGGATTGTTCTAAGCAATTCATATGCATTATTTCATTTAATCCTTACGGTAACTCTGAGGTAGTTGCTGTTATTATCCCCATTTTACAAGTTGTTTACCTGAAACTCAAGAGATGTTAATTTGTCCAAGGTATACACAGTTAATAAGTGGCAGAACTGAGGCTTGCATTCTGATATTTCTTACCCTAAAATTCACTTTCTTAGTCTCTCTGTATTGTTTTCATTATTTTTTTCTGTGCTTATAAACACACAGTTATTTTTAAATGTATTTCATACATTCAAGCTAGTTATGTTCTTTTAACAGTGTCTTTTGAAGAGTTTTTGATTTTGATGAAGACCCCTTTATGTTTTCTTTTATGGTTTGTGTTTTTGGTGTTATATCTAAGAATCATTACCTTATGCAAGGTCAGAAAGATTTTTTCGTATGTTGTCTTCTAGAAGTTTTATAGTTTTAGGTTTTCTTTCTTGGTCTATAATCCATTTTGACTTAATTTTTTTCAATATGAGGTGAGGTATGAATGGAAGTGTTCTTTTTTTGCAAATAGATTTGTTCTAGCACTTTTTGTTGAAAAGATTACCCTTTATTGGATTTCTTTGCACCTTAAAAATATTTTGTTCATATCTATATCTGGACTCTTCTATTCCATTGATCTATTTGTCTATCTTTAATGCCAATATCACACTATCTTGAAAATTGCAGCTGTGTAATAAATTTTGAAATCAGGAAGTTTCTTAAAGTTGTTTTGACTATCTTAAGTTCATTGCATTTCCATATGAATGTTAAAATTAACCTGCCAAATTTCTACAAAAAGCTTGCTGGGATTTTGATTAAGAGCATATTGAATCTGTAGATTAATTTGGGGAGAATTAACATCTTAATGATATTTATTGTTGCAAACTATGAATATGGTACATCTCTCCATTTTTAAAAAGGCCTTTAATTTCTCTCAGCAGCCTTTGTAGTTTTCAGTGGACAAATTCTTGCACATTTTTCTGTCAGATATATACCTAAGTATTTTATAATATTTGGTGGTGGTATAAATGGTGATTTTTAAAATTTCAGGTTTTTTTAAAAGAATTTATTTTTTAATCTAAACATTGATTGTACATATTTATGGGGTACAGGGTTATATTTTAATAGATGTATACAATGTGTAATATTCAAATCAGAGTAATTAGCAAGTTCATCATTGCAAAAATTTATTGTTTCTTTGTGATGGGAGCATTCGAGCTTCTCTCCACTAGAACTTATTTTTCCTATCTAACTAATTTTGTGTCCATTCACCAACTTGTCATTATCCCTTTCCCCCTAAAATTTCAGTTTCTGCTTTTTGCTAATATATATATACATATAATTGATTATTATGTATTTATTATATATTTTGCAATCTTATTAAACCCATTTATTAGCACTGTACTTTTTTGTACATTCCATTAGATTTTCTATAGGCTACGGCATCTGTGTATAAAGACACATTTTTACTTGTTTTTTTCAATCTAATGCCTTTTATTTCTTTTTCTTGTCTTATTGCAGTGATTAGAACCTTCAGTACAGTGTTGAATAAAAGTGATGTGAGTGGACATCCTTGCCTTATTCATGAACTTAAGGACAAAGTATGATGTTAACTGTAGATTTTATTATAGATGCCCTTTATTGAGTTGAGGAAGTTCCCTTTTATGCCTAATTTGCTGAAAGTTTTGATTAGGAATGGGTGTTGGATTTTGTCAGATGCTCTTTTTGTGTCTGTAGAGATGATCATATGTTTTTCTTTTTTAGTTTGTTAAAATGGTAAATTACATTGATGGGTTTTTTTAAAAAAATGTTCAACCAGTCTTGCATTCCTGGGAAAAATCTGTGTATTTTAATCAGGGTTCTCCAGAGAAACTGAATAGGATACATACAGATATATAAGATGGGGATTGGCTCACGTGATTATGGAGGCTGAGAAGTCCCATGATGTGATATCTGCAAGCTGGAGAACCAGGACAGCTGGAAGCTGGTGGTATAATTCATCCTGAATCTGAAGGCCCGAGAACCAGGAGTGCTAATGTAACTCTTAGTTGGAGGTTGAAGGCCTGAGAAAAGGGGTGAGGGATGTGTGTGGGGGGCTTGTGGGTGTGGGTGTGAGAGGGGATGGTGTAAGTGCCAGAGTGCAAAGGTCTAAAAATCAGGAGCTCTGATGTCCAAGGGCAGGAGAAGAGGGATGTTACAGCTCAAGAAGAAAGAGAATTGGACCTTCTTCCACCTTTTTGTTCTATCTGGACCCTCAAGGGATTGAATGATGTTCGCCTGCATTGGTACGTGTGAGTGGATCTTAGTCTGCTGATTCAAATGCTAATCGCTTTAATAAACATCCTCGGAGAGGCACCCAAATACCCTGCCCTACCAGTTCTCTGTGTATTCCCTTTTTTTTTTCCTTTTGGCAGCTGTCCAGTAAGGGGATTTGAACCCTTGACCTTGGTGTTAGGACACTGCACTCTAACCAACTGAGCTAACTGGTCAGCCTGGGTATTCCTTAACCCAGTTGTCACATAAAATTAGCCATCACACCCCATTTACTCATGATATATTATTATTTTTATATATTGCTGGATTTGAATTGTTAAAATTTTAAGAAGATTTGCATTTATTGTTCATGGGGAATATTCTGTAGTTTTTTTGTAATATCTTTGTTTTGGTTTGTCTCATAGAATGAATTGGGCAGTATTCCTTCCTCTTTAATTTTCTGGAAGAATTTGTGCAGAATTGATATTTCTTCTCTAAATGTTTGGTAGATTTCACCAGTGATGCCAATGTGGGCCTAGAGTTTTTGTTCTTATAGGGTTTTTAACTATAAATTCAATTTCTTTAATAGATATACATCTATCAAGGCTATTTTTTCTTACCTTTTTTTTTTTTTTTTGTGGCTGGCTGGTGTGGGGATCCGAACCCTTGATCTTGATGTTACAAAACCAAGCTCTAACCAGCTGAGCTAACTGGCCAGCCCTATGGCTATTTCTTCTTGAGTGAGCTTTGGTAGTTTGTGTTTTTCAGGGAATTGGTTCATTTTGTCTAGGATGTCAAACTTTTGGCCTGAAGTTGTTTATATATAGTATTCTTTTTAAAATCTCTGTAAGATCTGTAGAGATATTTTCTTTTCATTCCTGATGTCAGTAGTTTGTTGTTCCTTCTAAAGAGCCTTGCTCTAGGGGTTTATCAATTTTATTGACTTTTGCAATGAGTCAGCTTTTGGTTTTATTAATTTTCTTTATTTTTTTGTAGTTATTATTTAGGAAAAAATGATGGTTTTTTATTTGGTTGGTATTCTTTTATTTTTCTTTTGATATTTTTATTTTTAGTATGGAGGCTGGCATCAGGTTTCATTGGGCTATAGGCAGGTTTCCAAATTGCCTGCCTTGTGTATGGTGCTAACCTTTCCTATTTTCCTGAAAATAATGTGCAGAACTTACATTATAGGTAAGTTAACTGGCTTGTATATAGTTGGATAATTTGTGCATTGTGTTGATAGATCCATAAAATTATAGTAGGGGATGAAGAATTTTAAGATTTATGTTTGCATTTGAATTAGAAGTTCTATATTACATATGTGCCATATGTTAAGAAAACCCTTTATATTTGGAATTTTTGAAACACTTTGACCGAAGTTTTTACTTCGGTGGTAGAGCAAACCAGCATGTCATATTTATGACTTTGTAGTTGATAATTCCAGTTAGACACTGGGACATTATTTTTAAGCAACTTGGTTCCATAACCTGGTAGTATTTGTAGTTCTATTCAACATGGATATGAAAAGGTAATGTTAATATTTTCTTGATGCATAGAATTTATTGGGTTGAAGTTTTTGTAATGTGCTGTAAATTTTTTTCCAGTCTAAAATAAAATATACTGACATACTCATTTTAAAAAATACTTTTCTGAACTGTATTGTGATGGTGAGAAGAGAGACTTAATATGGAATAATTTTTTACTCATTGGAGGATGATAGAGTTTTGAGTATTTCCCAGGGGAATTGTAAAAAATTTAGTCATCTTTGGGTTGAAATTTTATCTTTAACCATCCTGGAGGCTTTCTCTTGGATTGCCAGTGAGTTACTCTTAAGTCAATATCAGAATAAATGAGTGTCTTACTATAGGTGGTGGTCTTTTGGTACGTCTTCTCTGTTCTTTAGAGTAATTACAAGCAGTTGAAGTCTGTAATTCTCCTTATATTTTATTTTATTTTTGTCTTTTTTGTGACTGGTAAGGGGATCGCAACCCTTGGCTGGGCGTCATCCGCACCACACTCAGCCAGTGAGCGCACCGGCCATCCCTATATAGGATCTGAATCCGCGGCCGGAGCGCTTCTGCGCTCCCAGAACCGCACTCTCCCAAGTGAGCCACGGGGTCGGCCCCCTAATTCTCCTTATAAAAATGAGATAAGATTTAGGAAGGTGAGAGATGCCAGTCAACATTTGTGAGTAACTGTTGCTTTCATTGTTTTATTTAATCATTATAATAATCCACTTTAGATTACCTCCATAGTAACATTTAATTTCTCATTACTAATCTCTGTTTTTATTGGTAATATGTTGCATTTGTTATCAGAGAGATAAATTACAAACTGTTTGAGAGATACCTATAAAGCAGGTAGAATTAGTCAAAAGACTTGCTATGTTCTTTTTTTGTTACTTTGTTAGAAATCTTCTTATATAAAATATAGAGGGAGAATTCTTTTCTGTATGTATTGTATGTACCTTCTGCTTCAGAAGTTGAGCTCTTACTACAAGTGCCAATAATTTCAGTATGTTGATTGCTACATGTAGTAGTAATGTAAAGAAAAATCTGTCAGTTGATAATTTTTTGGGGGAGGGAACCTTTGTTTATTTTATTTCCTGGACTTTATTAACACTCAGATTTCTTTTCTATAACATTTCCTATCCTAACTTTCCATTTTCTAGAAGGCTTGTCTTTTTACGTTATTAAGCTTTTGTTTTTTGTTTTTATTAACCCAGGCTGAGAATTAGCCTTTGAACAGAGGGAGTCAGCCCTTTCATATTAATTGTGATTATAGATATATTTGGATGTGTTATTGCTGTCTTATTTGATGTTTTCTATTTACTCTCCTTTTTTTCTTCATTGTTAAATCCTTCTCCATTTTGATTGACTTTTTCTTCATTTGACTTCTTTGCTCTAATAATTTCGAAGTTGCTCATCACCTTTTTTGTGGTGAGTACCCTTAAAATTTTAATACGTAAACTTAAGTCTTTCTATCTGTGCTATATATAAGATCTCTGGTATCTATAACCTACTTTCTTTACAATAAAATAGTTTGTTTTACCTCCTTTCTCTCTCTGTCTCCTCCTATATTTAGGCCATCTGGGATTTTAGTTCTAGATCACTTACTTACCTTTACATCACACATCACCATTTACCTTGGGCTAGACATATTTTACTGGTTTATTTGCTCACTGTTGCTTCTTACCTCCCACAAACCCTGTTTTAGATTATTTTAATGCTTTGCTAGACCACATCTTTGAATTATTTTTTTAGGAAGGGATCAGTGGATAGGGAACATCAGTTTCATGTTAAATGTTTTCATTTTGCTTTCTTGTTTGGATATTAGGATTCTGGTTTTAAAATTATTATTCCTTAGATTAGTTTTGTAGCATCTGTTGTTGATAAGGAGAGTTCTTGAAGCTAGTCTTACCGTCTTTTCCTTTGTAGATAAGCACTTTTTATCTAGAAGTTATTTTTTGTTCTGATTTTTAAAAATCTGGTGATCTAAATTTTCATCATGTGCCTAGCTTTCAGTGTTTACCAATGTATTCTGCTTGGTACTCAGCTCTTTCAGTTTCAAGACTGTTGTTTATTCAGCTGTTAGAGGTTTTATTTCTTCCCTTCCATTCTCTCAGTTCTCTTTTGAAAATCCTGTTAAGACAGATTGGGGAACTGTTTGAAACCATTGACCCTGAGGTTGATACACTTTCACCACAGCACATTTTTTGCTTTTTACGTCCTCCTCTGTATTTAGGGCTGAATTTTTTAAAAATAGACTTTATTAAAATATATTGCACATACCTCAAAATTCACACATTTAAATTGTATGATTCAGTGTTTTTAGTATTTTCACACAGTTGTGCAGCCACCACCACAATCTAGAGCATTCTCAGTACTCCAAAAAGAAGGCCCATTAGCAGTTATTTCCCCTTCCCTCCTGCCCCCAACCCCTGGCAAACAGTAATCCACTTTCTGTCTCGGGATTTGCCTATTCTAGACATTTCACATAAATGCAAACATATGCAGTATTTTATGACTGGCTTCTTTCACTTAACGTGGTATTTTTAAGGTTCAACCATACCATTGTTTTTTATTGCTGTTCCATTTTATGGATATGACATGTTTTGTTTATCCATTGATCAGTTGATAGACATTTGGGTTGTTTCCACTTTGGTTAAAAGTTTTTGTGTGAATGTATGTTTTAATTTCTCTTGGTATTCTCTTGGGTAACTTCTTGGGAATAACATTTAACATCTTTAATTTGTGGCAATATAGTTTGAACTGATAGTGACTTAACTTCAATGTCATACAAAAACAATGCTTCTGTACAGTTCTGTCGTACCCCCCTTTTAACATTTTTGTCACAGATTACATCTTTATATACTGTGAGCCTATTAACATAGACATAATTATTTGTATGCATTTGCCTTTTAAATCTTTTATGAAATAAAAGTGCAAACCAGGAATACAGTACTGACATATATTTGACCACTTACTCTTACTCTTATTGGAGACCTTTATTTCTTCATATGGCTTTGACTTACTGTTAGTATCCTGTCATTTCAACTTGAAAGACTGCCTTTAGCATTTTTTGTAGGGCAAGTCTGGTGGTAATAAACTCCCTCAGCTTTTGTTTATCTGAGAATACCTTAATTTTTCCCTCACTTTGAAGGACAGTTTTGTCAAGTATAGAATTCTTGGTTTACAGTTTTTTTCTTTTAGCAAATTAAATATGTCATCCCACTCCCTTCTGGCCTTCATGGTTTCTGATAAGAAATCTACTGTTGATGTTATTGAGGATCCCTGGTACATGATGAGTTGCTTTTCTTGCTTGTTAAGATTCGTTATCTTTGACATTTTGATTATAATGTGTTTTAGTATGAGTCTCTTTGAGTTTATCCTACTTTGAGTTCATTGAGCTTCTTGTATATGTAGATTCATGTCTTTCATCAGTTTTGGGAAGTTTAGCCATTATTTCTTAAATTGTTTTTTCTGATTCTTTCTCTTTTCTGGGTTTCCTGTAATATGTATGTTGAACTGCTTAATGGTGTCCCACAGGTCTCTTAGGCTCTGTTCTCTTTAAAAGATTTTTTTTTCTTTCTGTTTCTCAGACTCAATAATTTCAATTGTCTTATTTTCAAGTTCACTGCTGCTTTCTTCTGCCCGTGCAAATCTGTTGCTGAACAAAGATTAGTGACTTTTTCATTTCACTTATTGTACTTTTCAGCTCCAGAATTTCTCTTTGATTCCTTCTTATAATTTCTGTTTCCGTATTGATATTTTCATTTTGGTCATGCATTGTTTTCCTGATTTCCTTTAGTTCTTTGTGTTTTTTCTTAGCTTTTTGAGCATATTTAAAAAAATTGTTTTAAAGTCTTTGTCTTGTAAGTTTGATGTATAGATTTCCTCAGGGATGGTTTTTGTCACTTTATTTTGTTCCTTTGAATGGGCCATCTTTTCTGTATCTTTGCCCTGTGATTTTGTTGTTGTTGAAAACTGGACATATGAAAATTATTATGTGATAATGCTGGAAATCAGATTCTTCTCCTTCCCCAGGGTTGTTTACTTTCCCAAACCACCTTTGCAAAGACCTATTCCTTGTCATTGAAGTCTCCTTCATTAGCTTTTGTTCAGCTAGTGTTTTGACAGAAATTTCCTTGAATGCCAGTGACTAAACAACCAACCGCCATTAAAAAAAAAACTTCTCTCAGCCTTTGCAGATTTGCTCTGTGCAGGAGCACTCCTTCTTTATTTAGTAAGGGCTTGTACTGAGCCTACGGATCGGCCTGATTTGAAAACAGAATCTTCTGAGGTCTCTACTGAGCATTAGTCATGCCCTGGCATGTTGTGGCTTTCTGCATTCCATCTTATACATGGTTGCTTTTGAATGTCCTAATTTCCCAAAGAAACTTCCCAGCTTTTGTTCCAGGGTTTTAGGCAGACTACTGTATGTTAGGATTGTAATCTTTTGCCCCATGTACCTGACGGTTGTTAGTTCTTGTAGCAGTGTTTTCAGGCAATGTCCACCACTTATCCAGCCTGAGTTTTGAGTTAGGTGAAACAGATGAAAGCCTTGTGTCAATCCTTCAGGCAGTCCCCAGAGTGATTAGAACAGACATACACAATAATTTGCAAGGAAGGTCTGCCGTGCTCTCTCCAGAGCCAGGGACCAGGTTTCCACAGTGGGAATGCAAGCTACTGACACTTCAAGACCAAGATCACCACTGTGTCAAACAGGGGGTGGGGCAAGGGCAAGTAAAAATGCCACAAAACTTTCCTACTGTTTTGAAGTTGCCTTTTTTCTTGATTCAGCATTTGCTTGTTTGCTGTCAACTTTTTACTAGTTTCCAGAGTTCTGACAGAGTTGGTTCTGAGAGCTTCTGCTTACTTTTTGATGTTTTTCTGGAGGGGTGAGAGCTTGGAGCTGCTTGCTCTGCCATTTTGCTGACATCACTCCCTGATTTGCTTTTTATTTTTATTTTTAAAATTATTTCTCCCAGCTTTATAAAGGTATAATTGGAAAGTAAAATGATTTATATTTGTCTACAGCATGGTAATTTAGTGTGTGTATATGTTGTGAATGATTACCTCAGCCAAGTTAATCAATACATCCATCACCTCACATAATTACCACTTTTTTTTTTTTTGTGGTGAGACACTTAAGATATACTCTTTTAGCAAATTTCACTCGTGTAATACAGTATTATTAATTGTAGTCACCATGCTGTACATTAGATCCCCAGAATTTATTCATCTTCTAATTGAAAGTTTGTGCCCATTGATCAACATCTCCTCATTTCCTCCAACCCTCATCCCCTAGCAACCACCATTCTACTTTCTGGTTTTGTGAGTTCAACTTGTTTAGATTCCACATATAAGTGAGATCATACAGTATTTGTCCTTGTCTGGCTTACTTCACTTAATATAATGTCCTCCAGGTTTATATGTATTGTTGAAAAGGGCAAGATTTCCTTCTTCATAGCTGAAAACTATTACGTTGTGTGTGTGTATGTGTATGCGTATGTGTATTGTATGTATGTGTGTGTATATACATATATATCTCACACATTTTCTTTACTCATCTGTTGATGCACACTTAGGTTGTTCCCATATCTTGGCTATTGAGAACAGTGCTACAGTTAACATGGGAGTGCAGATATTACTTTGATATACAGATTTCAGTTCCCTTGGATATATACGTAGAAGTGGGATTGCTAGATCATATGGTAGTTCTATTGTTAATTTTCTGAGGAACCTCCATATTGTTTTCCATAGCTGTACCAATTTACATTCCCACCAATAGTGAACAGGGTTTCACTTTTGTCTACATCCACACCAACACTGTTACCTCTCATCTCGCTGATAATAGCTATCCTAACAGGTTTCGGTTGGTATCTCATTGTGGTTTTGATTTACATTTCCCAGATGATTAGTGGTGCTGACCAATTTTTCATGTACATGTAGGTTATACGTATGTCCTTTGAAAAATGTCTACTCAGGTCCTTTGCCTATTTTTAAAAATCAGGTTATTGGGGTTTTTTTGCTATTGAGTTGAGTTCCTTATATATTTTGGATATTAACTCCTTATCAAATGTATGGCCGGCAAATATCTTTTCTCATTTCATAGGTTGCCTCTTCATTTTCTTGATTGTTTCCTTTGTATTACAGAAGCTTTTTAGCTTGATGTAATCCCACTTAATCAATTTTACTTGCATATATATTGTTACAAATTGTACTTATTCTTTATGCCCCTTGTCTAATCTCTCCCCATCCCTCTCTCTCTTCCCCCTCCCACCTGTGATAACCCTAGATTTCTTTTCTCCTTCTGAAAGAGTAATGGTTACTCTGTTGATTTGTTGCCTAGGTGATCTGTCCAGCGCTGAGAGGTGTGTTCAGGTCTCCCAGTATTATTGTAGAGCTGATACTACTTCTGTCTCTCTGGAATGGGCTTTGTGGAGAGAGACATCCTCTTCTTTTCTTTGGTCTCTGTTGCTGACTCTCCTTGTGTCAGTGCACTCTAGTGGCTGGCAGACCATCTGCAAGGTGGTTGTGGCGTCTAGTCACTTTTGTGACAGCCGTGGTTATTGTAGTGGCTGTGGTGGGCCACCCACATGGAGGTGATGGTTTTGGCTTGCTCCTTACCTAGTTGCTTCAGGACCCCGGGTAGGCCCCGTGGCTTTGGTGGTATGCCTGGTTGTGGAAGGCGAATCTAGTCCCTGGATCCAGGACTCAGAGCCCTGGGTGGGCCCCTAGTGCTGGCAGTGTGTCTGGTTGTGGGAGGAGGGTCCAGTCCCGGGCTCCATGCTTCGGGGTCCTGGGTGGGCCCTGTAGCACTGGTGGTGTGCCTGATTGTGGGTGGAGGGTCCAGTCCCCAGCTCTGTGCCTCCCTTTTTAATGTAATTTTCTTCACAGGAGGTTTTACCTCACCTTGCCTTGCCTCTCTTTTTGTTGGTCTCAAGTGTTTTGCAAATACACAGAGCAAATACAAGTAAACTCCTTGTTTAATAAATAAATAAACATTCTTTGGTTGTTTGCTGACTTTGGTTTTCCCTATCTTTAAGCTTTTGGTTAGAAAATGAGCCATCGATATGAACAAATGCCAGTAAAAGTGACTTGCTATGGGAGATTAGAAAGACCTAAGTATTTTCCCAGGTAGTCAGGATCTGAGATCACTGGACTAGTATTGGGTTAAGTGCTATTAAAAATTAACCTAAGAGAAATAATTAAATTGTAGGGTAATATTCAGCTTTTGGAATTGTCAATTATTAAGGCTTTAATCAGGAATGTAGCCTGCTTTATAATTGATCACAAAGAGATCAATTATTTGTGATTGCGCTGAAGTAATATTAAATTAATTCATTCAATAAATATTTGAGCACCTTCTGGGTGATATCTACATAATGGTTTTTGAATTGTTTCTTGTAACTTATGTAAATTTTTATAGAATTTTTATAGGGTGTGAAATTAGGAAGGTCATGTTGGTCACTTTGTCATTTATTATACTAAACATGAAGGAATATCAGAGATTACTTTATGTAGCTGGAATCTAAATGTTAACCACTGACTCCTTGACATCAGTACTTCCTATTGTCAGCAGTATTAGACCATCATTATCATGTAAAACATTCAGCGTACAGCTCTGTGTCACTTTGGATATTAAGGCTGACAAATTTTGTTGAAGAATAATTTTTAGATATAGCATTTAAATAGTCTAAATCACACATCAGCCTTAAGTTTTGTAATGTCATGACTTTTTCCTTAAGTTCTTATTTGAGAATAGTGCCTTGGGACAAATTGACTTTATTGAATTTCAAACTTATATCTGTAGAGGGAATAAGTTAAAGAGGGAATTCCAGGATATAATTTAACTTTTTATTTATGTCTTTTGGGAAAATGAAATGAAGCTAATGGAAAAACAGGCTTAACTGTCTGAAATTTTGATTTTTCTATTACTGTTTGTTTTCAGTTACTCACCTGGGGAATCTTTTCATCTGTGCTAATCATTTGGAAAACACGAAGAGGGAATGGTTTGTGAGAATAAGAAATTTATAGGCAGTCCTAATTCTGATTGAATTTTTAAAATTTAGCTTTTTGTTTGCTTATTATTGAAAAAAGAAACAATACCTGCATGAAATATGCCAGATTTTTAACATTGATTGCCTTGGGCGATGAAATTTTTTTTCCCATTTCTATTTTTTCTGGATTTCCAATTTTTTTCTTATGATGAGTATTCTTTCATCTAAAAACATAATTTTTACTAAAATCATACAGAAATATCAAAGAGTTTTTTAAGAATTATAATAAAAGTGTTCCCAGCCCTCCTCCTCCATTTTCTTGCTTAGGAGAGGTAATCAATCACTTTTAATGCTTTTAGCTGTTTCTTTTGGTATTCACCATAACTTTAAAAAACATAATTGTTAGCTTACTAATTCTAGATTTTTATTTTAGATATTATCTACTGAATTCCTATTGTAAGTGATTAAGTTTACTTCTCCACCTTCTTCTTCCCCTTTTCCTCTTCCCCTCTATAGTTATGTCAGAATACTTGGTTAAACCAGAATTTGATACTTTTAATAACATATTCTAATATGTTTTTTTTTCCCATTAAATTCCAAACTTTTTTAAGGTCAAGTATCTTATCTTTGTATCCCCTTCTCCCCCTCTGTAACCTCAAAAGCTGGGCTTGCACTAAATATAGAGCAATGGTAACTGATCAAGTACAAGCACACAGGTAGTTTATAGTTTAGGTAATTTATATTTTCACACTTTGACCAGTTAAGTCAACTTAAGGTAGCACACATTTATTTACATTAATCAATTGGCTTTTATTGTTTTAATTTCCTGAATAACCACTGATTAATGTGGAAAAACAATTAGGAAAAACAAGTAAACAAATAGGGAAAAAAATCACCGTTATTTCACTGCCCAGAAATGATTACAACATTTAGTTTTGTTTCCTTTCAGGCTTTTTAAATGCATATGTATATGCTTTAAAATTTTTTAAAAATTGTGTAAACCTGCCCTTTATATATCAGGAATACTTTTATGAGAATAAAGGTGTATCTACATTTTTAATGGCTGCATGATGTATCATATGGATGTGTTATTTCTCTAACCAGATTGTTACAGGACTTTGCTTTCAGCTTATTGCTATTATAAATGACACTGTGGTGAGCCTTCTTTTACATAGACTACCATTCCAGAGTAGAATTGTTGTGTCAAACGGTATATTCATTTTTAATACTTTTGATAAGATACTGCCAAATTGCCTTCCAGAAAGATTTATCTACCAAGAACAGTGTTTGAGAATACCTGTTTTTCTGAATTCCCTGAATATGTTGTTTGTATTTTTAAATAGTATTATTTATATAAAAAATGAGCTCTTAAATATTGTGATAATTCTCTGTAATTGTTTCTCAGATTTTATACTGAAGTATTCCTGATAATAGCAAAGAGTAAAAACTTATCTCTGAAAGATTTGGGGGTAAGCAATAGAGAGGAGTGTGGTTTTCATTTAGGTCTTATAGTATATCCTTAAAAATTATGTAAAAATTGAATTCTATTCTGTATATCCATTTGATTTTTGAATTTAATTTTTTAAAGTTCATAAATAAAAGTAATCATACTTAAAACTACAAAAGTATAGAAAGTAGAAAGTCAAATCCTTTTTACCCTCTTCCTGATCTAACTATTCTATTATAAACAGCTTGGTGTGGATCTTTCCTGATTTTTGTTCATGTATAACCGACATATAAATATATGTGCGTGTTGGGGTTTTTTTAGCTTTTTATTTTGATATAATTTCAGATTTACCAGAAAAGTTGCAGAAGAGTACAAAGAATTCCTGTAGATCTCCTAAATGTTTTACATTTTTGTTATTGCTCTCACCCCGTTCTCCATCATACATCTATCTGCCTATCTTTATATATACATATTTTTTTCTCAAACTGCTTGAAAGTAAGTTGCAGGCATGATGCCCTGTTACCCCTTTACAGTGTGTGCTTTCTAAAAACAAGAACATTCTCTTATGTAACCACAACTAATGATTAAAATCAGGAAATTAACTGTTGTCTCCAGTTGTCCCATAATATCTTTATAGCAAAAGAACATTGTGGATCATGTATTACATTCAGTTAGTTTTTTTGTCATTAATCTCCTTTAATCTGAAACAGTTTCTTAGTCTTTGTCTCATGACTTTGACATATTTGTAGAGTACAGGCCATTTATTTCATAGAATGTCTTTTAACATGGGTTTGTGTGATATTTTCTTATGATTAGATTTAAGTTATGTGTTTTTGGCAGGAGTACCACAGAAATGATGTTGTGTTCTCAGTACATCATATCTGGAGGCACATGATATAAATTTGTCCCATTACTGGTGGTGGTAATTTTGATCACTTTTAAAGGTGCTGCCAAGATAGGGCTACTGTTTTTTTCTATTGTAATTAATAGATACATCATGAGGAGATACTTTGTGACTATGTAAATGTTCTGTTCCTCTCATGGAACTTTCACCCCACTAGTTTTAGCATCTATTAATTATGGTTCTTCAAATTATTAATATGGAGGTTGCCAGATACGAGTTAGCATTGTGCTCATGGTTTTAAATAATTAAAATGTGGTTATTGTGTAACCTCTTTCATTTCTCACCAAAGCAGTAGCATCTTTCTGTTTTAGTTTTTATTTTCAAAAGTTCCAAGCTTATAAAAGTAAATTAAACCCCAGTAGTTATCAATTTTATTTTATATATGAGGGGACTTCAAAAAGTTCATGGGAAAGTGGAATTAAAAGATAAAAATTATAAACGTTTATTTCTCAACGTAAGTCCTATCAAGTTCAAGACCTTTTATAGGTAATGATACCAGCCATTTAGTACATCCCTAAAGAACTGAGGGTCTTGGGAATTTAACCATGTCAATTCAGTCTTTTTTACATTATTAACTGAAGAAAAAGGGATGCCCTTTAAGGATTTTTTAAGATTAGGAAGCAAAAGGATGTCAGAAGGAGCCAAATCAGGACTGTAAGGTGGATGCCTAATGATTTCACATTGAAACTCTTGCAAAATTGTCCTCGTTTGATGAGAGGAATGAGCGGAACATTGTTGTGGTAGGGAAGGACTCTCTGGTAAAGCTTTCCTGGGCATTTTATGCTAAAGCTTTGCCTAACTTTCTCAAAACATCCTTGTTCTTTGGCCCCCCAGAAAGTCAACAAGCAAAATGCCTTGAGCATCCCCCAAAACTGGTGCCATGACTTTTGCTCTTGGCTAGTCTGCTTTTCTTTTGACTGGACCACTTTTCATTTCTTGGTAGTCATTGTTGTGATGATACTTTGTCTTAGGATCACTGGTAAAGTGATGTTTCATATCCTGTTACAGTTCTTTGAAGAAATGCTTTAGGATCTTGATCCCTCTTGTTTAAAATTTCTATTGAAAGCTCTGCTGTTGTCTGCAGCTGATCTGGGCACCCATTGAGTGGAAAGTTTGCTTGACTGTAATTTTTCATTCAGAATTGTGTAAGCTGAACCAATTGAGATGTCTGTGGTATTGGCTATTGTCTCTGCTGTTAATCATCACTACTGTTCAATTAGGGCATGAAGAAGATTAATTTTTTGTTTGCAAATTGATGGGGATGGTATGACACTACAGGCTTCATCTTCAGTATTGGTTTGTTCCTCCTTATGATGAGGTATCCATTTGTAAACTGCTGATTTCTTTGGGGCATTGTCCACATAAACTTTTCATAAAGAATCTGCGATTTCACTATTCTTCCACTGAAGTTTCACCATAAATTTGATGTTTGTTTTTTCAGTTTTAGCAGAATTCATGTTGTTCTGATAGGGACTCTTTTCATACTGATGTCTTATCCTTCTTAGTGCCTCAAACTAGAACCTGTTCAGACATGTTATAACAAGTTAAGTACAAGTTTACTTTGGTGCCAAAAAGTTTTGTGGTCTGTGCATTTTTTTTCCCCCATTTTCCATGAACTTTTTGGAGACCCCTCATACATACCTGTATTAGTCTGTTTTTGTGTTGCTATACCAATACCTGAGACTGGGTAATTTATAAAGAACAGAGGTTTATTTGGCTTACTGTTCTGGGACAACTTCATCTGGCATGTGCCTCAGGCTGCTTCTACTCGTGGTGGAAAACAGCTGGCTAAGCTGTGCGTGGTACAAGCAGATCACATGGTGAGAGGAAGTAAGAGAGGAGATGCCAGGGTCCTTTAAACAACCAGCTGTTGTGGGAACTAATAGAGGGAGAACTCACTCACTATCCCTCTCTCCCCAGGGCGTTAATATATTCATGAGGGATCTGCTCCCATAACTCTCTCCCCAGGGCGTTAATATATTCATGAGGGATCTGCTCCCATAACCCAAATTACTCCCGGTATTGCCAACTTGGAGATCAGATTTTGACAGAAGCTTTTGAGGGACAACACATCCAAACTCTATTGTACCCTTTCCCTAATTATTTTGGAGCAAATCCCACTCATATCATTGCGTCTGTAAATCTGGTTTTGTGTATCTCTGAAAGATAAGAGCTTAAAGTATAAGTACAATGTCATCTTACCTAAACAAAATTAACTTATTTTAATATTATAAAACATTCAGTTAGTGTGTATATATTCCCAATTGTTTTATCTTTTTTTCCCTATTTATTTGGATGGAGATCCAAATAAGGTCTATATATTGTAATTGCTTGAGGTACATCTCTTATGCTCTTTTTTAATCTGTAGGTTCCCTTTCCATCTTTTTTTTTTTTCATTTGGAACTTTGTTGAAGGAAACAAAATCACTTTTCCCGAAGTTTGCTATAGTCAGGATTTTACTGCTTAATTCAATTTGCTACTATTTTAACTAGAATTTAGGTATGTATGTATACATACAAATAAATATATATGATTTTTGTCTCTAGTTTTTCTTTTTTCTCCTGTCCTTGTCAAGTTTTGGTAGCAGTATTATGCTGATCTCATATGATAACTTGGAAATTTGGCAGCATTCATTCAGCAGGTACTTACTGAGCACTGCTGTGGCCAGGCACTGTGCTTGATGGTGCAACAGTGAATGAAACAGAATGGATTCTTGTCCTCATAGTGCTTTCAAGCCTAGAGGGGGAGGCAGACAATAAAAAAATCCTGTATAAATTTACAAACTGCAAAGGTATATTTGTTTTCATTTTATGTGTTAGAATAGGTTAAAAAAATAGAAATAAACTGTTTTAAAGATTTGATAGATCTTTAAATAAAGATGCTCTTCTGGTGTTCATTTGATAATAAAAATATTTTATTTGCCCGTGGAATTACTTAAGAATCCTTACCCTCTCTCCTACACTTTCCCTCCAACTTCTTGACACTCTATGAAGTTCCATCTTTTTATTGTTTGTCTCCTGAATACTCTACAGTGTTCCTCTAGGGTTTTGAGTTCTCAAGTTTGGTGAACAAGGCTGTTTCTTAATTGTTTTTATGGGAAAAATCATTCAGATTTCACATGACTGGAATAGTCAGAATGATGTAATCCATTGAGTTTGAAGACTGTTGGAAGAACAGAAAAATTGTATTTGTGATTACATCTTTCAGGTCATATATATATCCTCTAGTATGTTAGTTAACTTCTCTGTGTTTTAAAATTAGCCAGTTATATTAGTTACTTGTAGAGTGAAATAGTGTTAGTGTCAAATAGTAAGCATTTTCTTCTTAAAAAAAAATGGGTGTGGACTGTGATACTTATGAGTCATTGACTCAACAAGTGATTACATGTGTTTATGTGCCCTCATAACTAAGAATATGAAGTATTGTGATAGCTTTCTTATATGTATAAGACTGCAAAAGTCTATGAAATCCATAGTTAAAAAAGGATCTTTCTGGTCTCTTAATTCTGAAAAGGATGCTGTAGATTATTTACTTTAGCTCTCTTGTTTTATGGAAGAAGTCCTGACAATTTTTTTCTTTCAGGGGTTTTGACTGGCTCTAAGCCATCCCACATTGATGGAAGAATCGGGACTAGAGCACAAATTTTTAATTTTTTTGAAGCGGGGGTCGGGGTGGAGGAAACTGGCTGGTACAGGGATTGAACCCCGGTCCTTGGTGGTATCGGCATCATGCTGTAACCAGCTGAGCTAACTGGCCAGCCCTAGAACGTGAATTTTTATCTATCTGGGGTGCTCTTGTCTATCTTGCCTTCTGGCATGAGTTGTAATGTGATTTTTGGAAGAGTTGAGGAAGAAGTGACATTTTTGGTTCAGTAACTTTAAAAAAAAATTTTTTTTTTGGTGGCTGGCAGATACAGGGGTCCAAACCCTTGACCTCAGTGTTCACAGCACCATGCTCTAACCAAGTGAGCTAACCGGCAAGCCCCTCAACAACTTCTTGAAATTATTTTTTGCCCAGTGTTTATTCACAATTCAAAAAATTAAATTGATAGGTTTGTGGTCAAATTTCCTCTTGAGGACATTGTCACTTTTACTCACTAAACACTGAATCACATGGAAGAAGACATGTTAAATGAATTGTAATGAATTGGTTAAAATGCTGACTTGAAATTTCTAATTGGCTAATGCTTTTATTTCATGATTCCCCATTCTGACTTTTAATTAGTACTTTCCTGTTCTTATGTTTTATTAGTCTTACAGACTTAAGCATTCAGACTATTTCTTGGTGACTACAAGGGGTTGTTTTAACTTTTTGACTTTAAGGGCATTGTTTTGTCTAATTGTATTTCCAGATTACATATTTCTTAGAATTAGTTACTCTAATAATATTAGTTAGAATTAACATGTAATTTCCAAATTACATATTAGAATTACTAGTTATAGAATTATTTATTAAATTTTCAGAAAGTATGAGGGGAGAGGGCAAGAGGATATGGAATACCACCCCTGGTAAAGATTAGACACTCTGCTAGATGCTTGGAGGATTAAGAGGAGCCCACAGTAGAGGAAATCTTTTGTCTAGATTTTTCTTGACCTGTTTTAGAATTAGCTAGAGTACTTAACTGCTGCAGTTCCTATAAAATCAGATTGGGTCAGTAATTTGCCTTTACAATACTATATTATCTTTGTATGTGATATTTGTCACTTTTCAAATTTTAGCAAGTTGCTGTTCAACTATATTTTCTATTAGACTATGTAAAATGAGCTTTGTATCGAGTCTTGAGTTGCTTTTCTTTCAGCCAGCCTTGAGTGTACTGGTTAATAACTTTGGTAAAATCTCATTTGAAAGTTAAGAGTAATTCAGTTAAGAGTAACTCCATTAGTGAGAAACTTGTGCATTGCAGCATCTCAACTTTAAAAAATAACCTTTCATTTTCTGAGTTTTTCATAAGGCAAACATTTTGTTGGATTTTAAGTCTCAGAAACTTATTTTGGCCCATTAGCATTCTTTGTAGAGTGAAAATAGGATTTGTATATCCAGTCAGTTACATAATGTTACTATACCTTTGATTCATCTGGAATTAGTTTTGGTATGGAGTGTGAGGTGAACATCTGATTTTACTTTTTACTAGGTAGCTACCCAGTTGTCCCGTCACTTCACAGGTTTTCAATGGCAGCTATATTATATACCAGATTTCCATATTTTGGGTATTTTTAGGGTTTTCTATTCTTTTCCCTTAATATGTCAGTTTATGTGCCAGTACAGCTCAGCTTTAAGTGTTATATCTTAAAATAAATATTTTAACATCAGATAGTATAGTCTCCTTCATTATCTTTGGAATTTTCTTGGCTGTTGCTTGTTATTTCTATGTAAATTTAGACTCAGTTTGTCTAATTAAAAAAATAAAAACAGAAGACCCCACTTTTCATTTGAGTCATGCCTAATTTATTTATTTTTATTTTTATTTTTATTTTTTAAAGATGACCGGTAAGGGGATCTCAACCCTTGGCTTGTTGTTGTCAGCACCACGCTCAGCCAGTGAGCCAACTGGCCATCCCTATATAGGATCCGAACCCGTGGCCTTGGTGTTATCAGCACTGCACTCTCCCGAGTGAGCCACGGGCCGGCCCCATGCCAAATTTATATAGCAACTCAGAATAAATCTTAATGGAGTTGAGTGTTCCATCCTAGATTATGATGTTTTTCCAGTTCTGTAAGTCTTTTGTATCTTTCAATAGAGTTTTAGTTTTCTTACTTTATATCTTAAGTTTATTCCTAGTTCTTACCCTCTGTGGTATAATATTTCCATTATATTTTTTATCTGGCTGTTGTAAATATGAAGGCTGCATTTTGAGAATATTAATTTTGTATCCAGAAATATTTTATTATATTCTCTTATATTTGTAATAGCTTTTCAGTTTGGGGGTTTTTCTGTGCAATTTTTTTTTTCTGAGTATTTTTTTTTTTACCTTTTATTTCTTCCATCTAATACTAAATAACAATGTTAGGCAATTGTAATAGTAATGGACATCTTTGTCATATTTCTTTTTTGGGCAGCTGGCTGGTGTAGGGGCTGAACCCTGGACCTTGGTGTTATCAGCACCACAATCTTTGTCTTATTTCTGTCCTGTGTGGGAATCCTTCTATAGTTTCCTCATTAGTCAGCATGCTTTGACTTTTGGTAAAGAGGTGGTTTTTTTTGTTTTGTTTTGTATTTAAATTCCTGTTAAGGAGATAGCCATACGATTTTCCTTCTTAGATCTATTAATATATAGTGGATTATATCAACAGATTTCCAAATGCTGAACTATCTAGTACTTGTGGAATAATTCCCACCTGGACACAGTGTATTCCTGTAATGTAGTACTAAATTTGATTTGTACTTTTTGAGGATTTTTCATATCTACATTCATATGTGAGATTTTTCTTTAGTTTCTCTTTTTTTGGTGTCAATATTATGCTCACTTTGTAAAAAAAAAAAAAAAAAAAAGAAACTTTCTTCTTTTTAGAGGTTTCTTTTGGGTGACAAGAATTCTTTGACAACTTCTTCTGTTTCCTCTATGGTTTTAGGTCTGATTAAGATTTCTGCCTCTGCTGAGTTCAGTTTTGACAATTATATTTTCTTAGATGATTATCTGTTTAACCCAGGTTCTCAAATGTACTTGTAAAGTGGTGAACAAAGCAGTGTTTTAGGATTATTTTATTATTTATTTGTATTTGTATTTTATTTTTTTTTGGTGGCTGGACAGTATGGGGAACTGAAAGGATTATTTTAATTTCCTCTTTTTGTATGCTTAATTTTTTCTCTTTTTTTTATTGTTAGCTGGACAGTTTATCTGTTTATTTTCCAAAGAACCAGCTCTTAAATTTATTTATTAGTTGGTCTCTTTTTCTGATTTTTAATTGATTATTTCCTGCTTATGTCTTTACTGTTTCCATTCTTGTGTTTTCCTTAGCTGGTTATTTTTATCGTAAGTCCCTGTGCTGTGAATTTTCCTCTGAGTACTGCTTTGACTGTGTGTTAGGTTATCAATTGCAATTTTTCATTGTCATTATCTGCAGTTTTGTTTTTGGTTCTTTGATCCATGAGTTCTTTTTTTTTTCTTTCCTAAAAGATGACCAGTAAGGGGATCTTCGCCCCTAACTTGGTGTTGTCAGGCACCATGCTCTCCCAAGTGAGCTAACCAGCCATCTCTATATAGGGATCTGAACCTGTGGCCTTGGTGTTGTCAGCACCACACTCTCCCAAGTGAGCCATGGGTCGGCCCTGATTCATGAGCTCTTAAAGAGAGAGTTTAAAAATTCAAGTAGGAGTACTTTTTGTTTGTGGCCTAACATTTACTCAGGTTTTGTGAACTGTTCTATTAGTATTTCAGAAGGTGTATTCTGCTTTCAGGGTGCTTTTGACTCACCTTATTATGTCTTTCTGCCTAATTCTCCTGTTTCTTACACTTTTTACTTTGAGTGGTAATGCTATGTTATTTGGGGCAATTTGTAAGTGTTAGCTGTTCATTAATGAAGTTAAACACCTATCACACCTCATTAAGTCTGTAATCTAGATGCAGCTGTGCATTTGTAGGTATTCTTACTGGTCTAGAAACCACTGATTTATTCTTTGTTCTTTTTTCTCTCTCTGAGGTCACAGTCTTTAATTAGTCACATATTATCATGTTTCTTTTTAGTCCTCTTATAGTTGCCTGGTTGATTTGTTTTGTTTTCTTTTTCTGTTGCTTGCTAGATATCCCCCCCCCCATTACAAAGTATGTGTGTATAAATTGATAGATGGATGGATATGTGCTCCATACGGAAAACCCAGAATACAAAGAGCACAAAAGGAAAAACCAAAAGCCCAACCTGTAATCCCACCACCCAAATACAACCACCATTGTAAGAATGTCTTACCCTTGTTTCCCTATCCATATAAACATACCTCCCCTCTTTTCCAAACTGTCAGGGCCCATTAGATCTTGTTTCTGCAGGTTAGTCAACTTTTCCTTTTTAACTCTCCATAAAACAGTGGTACTCAGGCTGAATTGAAAGAAGAAATTAATGCATAAAGAAAAGCTTACTGGGGCTATTGAAATCCTCCTCAGTGTGAATCACTGTACTGTTGGCCTATTTTATTGGCCTTCAGTCTTCAGCCAAGTATGCTGATGTTCAGCAGCCAGTAATAAGGGGGCTTAGTTTTGCAAACACGGAGCTTGTGTATAGTGGTAGATGATGAAAGCCGAGTGTCTGGCTAATTCTCAGCCCACCCCCCCTTTTTTTGTATGGGTATACCAGTTTACTGGTAGAGTGCTTAGAAAATGGTTTACTCTCTTGTAAGCTATATTCAGTTGACCAACCTTTGCTAAGCTCTTGCTGCATGTCAGGCAGTATGCAAAAGTATGTCATTTGTTGGTATAATGAGACTTATGAGCAGTTATTATTTTACATGGTATAGGAAAAGTGTTTCCAGATTTCTGGGTTTCATGGATCAGTAAGAAAAAAAAATGGGGGGATTAACATATGGTTGCAGCTTTTTATTTTGCCAGTAAAGACATTTTTTATCAGCACCGCACTCTACCGAATGAGCCACGGGCCGGCCTGTAAAGACATTTTTTAAAAGTTACTGTTTGTATAGTAAATGATGGCATCAGTTATCTTGAATGCTCAATATTTTATTTGGAAACATGACTATTTTTCCTTTATTTTACTCTCCCATTATAGCTTTATGGGCTGTTTAGAGTTGGCTGGTTATTCATCCTACTACCTTTATATTACTGATGAAGGAACTGAGGCTCCAAAATGTCTCTAAGACCTTGGAGAGAAGAAAGAAAATACTAGTATATCCTAGTGTTGACTATTAGTAGGAGTTATACATGTGATTTTTGTCTTACATATGTTGATATGAGTTATATAGGTGTAAACTTTGTCCTCAGACTTGAAATGTGATGATTCCTAAAGCCATCTTTTTTTTATAAACTGGAGAATTTCCTGGATTAATTTATATCTTGGGAAATTCCTTATTGCAGGTATTATTGTAGAAGTGTGACTGTAATAGTTTACTCAGATTATTGAATTGTTATTGTGTATTGGGAAGCTCTTTGTAGAGTGTAATTTCATGTGATAGTAATTTGATGATATGCAAGAGGGAAGAAAGAGAAAATGAGAACATTAATACATAATATAGTTGTCCTTGGGCTTTTTCTTCCTTTTATGAAAGGGCCTGGGCCTTGCCAACGTGTTTGTTTTCAATCTCCTGGTCTTCTACCTCTCTGCCTTCTTTCCCCTACCCTCTTTACCTTCTCTTTCTGTTCCTTAACTCAGCTCCTTTTTCTCTTTCACTCTGGCTCCTTTACTCCTTGCAGTTCTCTTTTTTTTTTTACTTCTTCCCCCCCTTTCTTTTTGTTCTTAGATGTTTTTAATCAGTAATTCAAATTTTAAATTATCAGGTTTTCTTTCTGTAGCATTTGAACTGAAGTGTCACTGAGGTGGAAAAATAGGATATTGCTGTTAAGTTCTTTGTTGTCTCAGGGATTCCTAAGTTTTATTAGTGTAAAAGCTTATGAATTAAGAATGTGTGTTATTGTTATTTCTGCTTGATACTTTACCTTTAATAGAAGCATTTATATTTATTTTAGTGTATATTATGATCGCTTATGAAACTTTTTTTCCTCCTGTGAGCACTAGAGGCAAATTTCTTTTGTCTTGTTTTGTGTACATTTTTTACATAAAGTAGTTTAATCCATTTTGTAAAAACATTACAAAACTTACAGTTATTTCCTATTTATTATGTGTTTTTAATAAACACTCCTAATGCCACAACCTGTTGTAGAGCTAGGGCTGGGTCTCTGGTGCTCACAGACCCCTTGAGCCTGTTCACAAACCCTTCACATGCAGGTCTGTGAGCTAGGCAACTGGCAAGAAGGTCCTTGTAGCCTTGGTTGAAGAAAGAGCAGTCTTTATTCAGCACACACAACACTATGAGCCAGGCAGTCCACAGAGAAACTCAGAAACTCCACTGCTACTGGTAAAGTCCAAAGAAAAACTGAGCAGCTTCCAGCACAGTAAACATGCTCTATTTTTAGATGCGAGCTCTGCTGGCCAGCTTCTGCTTCACAAACTGAAGAACACACAATAGCAACAAAACAGAAAAGATACATTGGCACATATGCGCACTAACTCCACCCAAACAACTTGTTTACAAAGAATCAAGAATGCACAAATTTTCCTATTTTCCCCATACCTGTCTTGTGAAATTTTCATACTCATTTAATCATTTTTCCATAATTGAACATTTATATTACAGAAATGATGAAATAAATAGGTATAATTAAATAAAATACAGGAAGTTCTTCAGGAAATATATATATTGACCCATGCAATTTTATACACACACACGCACGTGAGCACTAGAGGTCTTCAAAAAGTTAATGGAGAGATGCATATTATCTTTTAATTCTATATTTCCATGAACTTTTGAAGTACCCTCATATATATATATCCTTGATTTTGCTCAGATGTTCCAGGAGAAAAAAATTGATCCTACGTAGCTATTAAAATGCCTTAGATCCTTGAGAGACTGAAGTTTTTCTGCATAGTGGAAATTAGAAAAATCTTTACTGTAAGGTGCCCAAATATGGATTTCTCATGTTCTTAAGGTTTGTGGAAAATATAATAGGAGTTACAATCAGTTAACTATTTTAATATTTAAAGAAACCATTGGAAAATTTACATTTTATCAGGTCTATTGAGGCATAATTTAAAGATTTTTACTTTTATTTAGTAATAAGGGGTACTACATTTTTTTTTTTTTGGTCTGGTAAGGGGATTGCAACCCTTGGCATGGTGTGGTCTGCATCATGCTCAGCCAGTGAGTGCACTAGCTATCCCTATATAGGATCCAAACCTGCATCGTTGGCACTACCAGCGCCGCACTCTCCCAAGTGAGCCATGGGGCCGGCCCAAGGGGTACAACATTTTAATGTCCATTTACTATTTCTCATTTTAAAGAAAACTTGCTTTGTTGCAGATTATATACATACTTTAAATAATATGCATAATATTAAAAAAGTACCTCACCCTACCCCAAGGTTGGTCTTCTGTCTAGTTCTTAATTGCCTTTCTGATTTTCAGACTCAGAAGTTGTTGACTCTCATCTGTGGAGGATACCAACATTAATAAAGGAAATGTAGTTTTAGCAAGGCCAAAGCCCTGTAGTTTAAGGAATTGCCTAACTTTTTAGAATTGCACATAGTAATGCTAAACTTGGGAAAAACAGAAAACTTTCCCAGGACTAAAGTCTCTGTTGTAAATAAAAAAATTGTAACCCAGCAAAAATGCCTGCTCTAAGGGCAGACGTCCTTGGTGCAGCTAAACCTAATGATGGGAAAGTATGTGAGCTAAAAGCTTCAAGGTTAATGGTTGGGAAGATGTTCCACATCTCGCCTCCGGCTGTTTTTTTAAGTTTCTTAGGGAACTAAGTGTTGCCGTGACAATTATCTCATTGTTCTTTTTGTAACCACCTGTGTTCCTTTTCTGTAAGTTTCTTGCCTGGACAATAAAAACTGGGAGAAAACCTAATTTGGAGTTATTCCTAGAAATTCTTCTCCCTTGAAAGAATTGATTCTGAGATTAACCCCTTCTGGGCCTCTCACTCTTCTGGAGAATTGGGCTTTGAGTAATCTTTTGTGGCTCCGTCACCCTGGGAGAGATGACACCCATCTCTCTTGACTTCAAACCCAAAGGTTCTTACTGCTGGTCCTTTTTTTTTCCTTCCATTTTTTCTTGCTATTTCATTAAAAAAAAATTTATTGAGGTGAAATTTATAGAACATGAATTCATTTAGTACATTCACAATGTTGTGCAGCCACTACTCTATCTAATTTCAAAACGTTTCCAACACTCCAGAGTAAAACCCCTACTGATTAAGCAGTTTCTCTCCCACCTCCCCAAAGCCCCTGGCAACCACCAGTCTGCTTTCTGTCTCTATGAATTTGCCTATTCTGGATACCTTATATAAATAGAATCACACAATATATATGACCTTTTATGTCTGCCTTCTTTCACTTAGCACAATGTTTTGGAGGTTCATCCACGTTGTAGCATGTCAGTACTTCTTCACTTTTATGAGTATTTTATGGCTGAATGATTTTCCATTGTGTGGATATACCATATTTTGTTTCTACATTCATCAGTTGATGGACATTTTGGTTGTTTCTACATTTTGACTGTTATGAATAATACTTCTGTGAACATTCATGTACAAGTTTTTGTGTGGACGTGTGTTTTCATTTCTCTTGGGCACATATCTAGAAGAAGAATTGCTGGGTCATATGGTAAGTATGTTTAACATTTTGGGGAACTGCCAGGCTATTTTCCAAAGTGGCTGCTCTATTTTACATTCCCACTAACAGTGTATGAGGGCTCTAATTTCTCCTTATCCTTGGTAACACTTGTTGTTATCTCCCATTTTGATTATAGCCATCCTAGTGGGTGTGAATAGCAGCTCATTGTGGTTTTTAAAAAATTTAATGTGAGATTAACATAACATAAAATTAACCATTTAAGAGTGAACAGTTCAGTGGCATTTAGCACATTCACAGTGTTGTGCAACCTCTACCTCTGTCTGTATCCAAAACTCCCATTGTGGTTTTGATTTGCATTTCCCTGTTGACTAATGAAGTTGAGCATCCTTTCATGTGCTTCATGGCCATTTGTGTATCTTCTCTGGAGAAATGGCTATTCAAATCCTTTGCCCACTTGTAATGGAGTTATTTGTCTCTTTATTATTGAGTTGAGAGTTCTTTATATATTCTAGATACAAGTCCTGTAATCAGATATATGATTTCCAAATATTTTCTCCCATTCTGTAGGTTGTCTTTTGGTTGAGCCTTTTTTTTAAAAGCCAAGAATCCATTTAAATTTAGATGCAGCTTCTTATAACATTCCTGATATCAGCTTATTCTGGGGTTTGTTCAGAAAATTATTTATTAAATCAGAGGCTCAGGCAGCTTCTCCCAAGCCATTTACCTCTCAAAAACAGATATTCTTCAACAACTGGTAGCCCACAATACCAATAAATATTAGCGATATAGAGATGGAAACACTCATTTCCTGCACCTGTCTGTAAGCATATTCACAGCTCTCATTGTTGGGTGCTCAGATAGTGTTTCTTTCCCAGCAGAGATTTAGAAAAACAGATTTCTGGTATGTGCCTATGTGGGAAAGTTGAGGCTGCCATTAATGTTGCATCTAGGTTTTAAAAGTCTCACTGTGTTGTTGTGGTTTATGTATATTACAATGATCCTGAAGCCCTGTGTGAGCCTATGAAATGTCTTCACATATAAAAAGGTTAAACCACTTTCCAGTATGGTTTGTTGGCACTTTGAAAATTGATGATCCATATACTTTATAATATTAGCTCTCCATTAATTACAATATCAACCAAAATACTTCATCCACATGTCATTCTGGAAAATTGAAACTTTTGTAGTAAAGCTTTAAAAGAAATTATAAAATAATGTGTTTTGCCATAGATGGTTCAGAAACAAAAATTTTATGAATTTTTCCCAGTCTACCACCTAGAGGCAACCATTGTCAATATTTTTTTAAAATGTATTTCCTTCCAGCTTTTTTCTTATCACAAATACTAAAATATGGTTTGTTTCTTTTGAAATCTGAGAATGCTTGCTTTTTACGTAATAATTTCTATCCTTAAAGAGGTTGGGCACAGACTTTGTCTTTTACTCAATGTTGTGGTCAGGTCCATTAGCAGTTAACTATCCAGTAACTTTGGAAATGGAATGATAATTGTTTGCTGTTGACACCTTAAACTATCCTTGAATGACAATTACTGGCTGGTAGGTCTTAATGTTGGGAGAGCTTTACTTTTGAGATCACTGGGTATCAGGACAAATGTATGCCGCTTGCTAATGTTATGGTATGACTTTCTGCACAGTGTAGGACAGATAGATAAGTTGGGCCATTGGAGGTGGTTTGTTTTGTTTGGTAACTACATTTATTTTTTCCCCACCAAAGAGTTAATTTATTGTCCCACTGATTATAAAAATTAATGATTAAATTTCTCTTTTACCAATAAGCAAAATTGTTACAAAGCCTATTTCTTTCATGATAGCCATTATGAAAGTGAAAAGATGTCCCTCATCTTTCTCTTTCCCTTCTGCTATACCTAAATAATCATTCTTTAGTTTGCATAGCTTACCAAGTTGAGACCTACTTTTTTTTTTGATAATAGCTTTATTGATATAATTCACATTCATACAGTTAACCCACTTAAGTGTTCAATTCAGTAGTGTTTAGTATATTCACAGAGTTTTGGAACTGTATCAATTTTAGTACATTTTTATCACCCCAGAATGAAATTCTGTACTTACTAACCGTGGTGGCTGCATTTTAAAAACCACTCTAGGAGGCTGGCCGGTTAGCTTAGTTGGTTAAAACATGGTGCTGATAACAGCAAGGTCCAGGGTTTGATCCCTACTGGCCAGTCGCCAACAACAACAAAAATAAAAAATAGGAAGGAAGGAAGGAAGGAGGAAGGGAGGGAGGGAAGGAGGGAGAAAGAAAAAACTGTTTTAAGCTTGCTCTGTGTATGCCAAGTTTAGAAGGTACTTTACCACTTAAACATACTATTAAAATGATGTGTTTCAGATTTGCATTTTTCCACTTGTATTTCATTCTTTTTCTTTCTAAAAGAACCTAAGCTAAGAAGTATATAAACCAATTTATCTTGACTTTAGGTTTTTTTTCCTTTTATATTCGGAAAAAAGTCATTGTTGGAAAACATACATCACTGTAAAAATCCTTTGTCACCAGGCAGAAAGCATATTAATAGACTTTGGTACAGCTATATAGTTTGTTCATTTATTTGGGGTTTTTTTTTTTTTTTTTGGTGACTAGTGGGTATGGAGATCTGAACCCTTGACCTTGGTGTTAAAACACTGCTCTAGCCAACTGAGTTAACTGACCAGCCTGTTAAGTTATTTTGAATTTTGGCATTTCCAAAATGAAATTTCATTACACTAGGATAGGTTAAAATATCATTAGTGTTGTTAAATGATTCTATCTAATTTCAGTGTGGTGAGTATATATACTTAAAAAAAATTGAGGAATAGTTTACATATAATAAAATTTACCATTTTTAGTTTTCATTTCTGAGTTGTAACAACGCATGTAGTCATGTATCAGTAGTGTCACCTCTCCCCCAGAGTGACAGAGACGCAAAGGATTACTCAAAGCCCATTTCTTTGGAGCAGTGAGAGGCCCTGAAGGGGTTAATTTTCCAGAAACCCTCAAGAGAAAAGCATTCCTTGGAAAAATAACACTGAACGAACTCCGGTTTTCTCTTGTTATTTATTCTCCAGGCCAGAAAGTTACAGAAAAGAACATAGGTGGTTACAAAAAGAACAGTAAGATAATTGTCATGACAACATTCATTAGGTTTAGCTGCACCAAGGACATCTGCCCTTGGAGCCAGCAATTTTGCTGTGTTACAATTCTTTATCTACAACAGAGACTTTAGCCCAGGGAAAGTTTTTTTGTCTTTTGCAAGCTTAACATTTCTATGTGTAATTCTAAATAGCTAGTCTATACCTGAAACTGCAGGGCCTTGGAAGCTAGGCCCTGTGAAATACATTTTGCTTTATAAATGTTAGTATCCTCCACAAGTAGTACAGTCAAGCATAGAACACTTCCATCACCTCAAAAAATTCCTATATTCCCCTTTATAGTCAATTCCTCACTCCACTGTTAGCCTCTGGTAGCTAGGTTAGTTTTCTGTCCCTATAGTTTTGCCTGTTCCAGAATATCATAAATGGAATCATAATGTGTGTAACCTTTGAGTCTGGCTTCTTTGACTTACCATGATGCATTTGAGATTCATTCTTATTGTTGTGTATCAGTAGTTCCTTGCTTTCTGTTACTAAGAGGTATTCCATGGTATCAGTGTATTGCAGTTTATTCATTCACCAGTTACAAGGACATTTGGCTTGTTTCCAGCTTTTGTACATTTTTTTTTCTTTTTATTGAATCATGATTGTAGATTCCAGTTTTGTGTAATACAAATAAAGCCACTATAAGTATTTGTATAGGTTATCATTACACTTGGGTAAATTCCTAGGAATGGGATTGCATTGGAAGTGTATGTTTAATTGTATAAGAAACTCCCAAACTATATTTCATTTTTCATTCCCACCAGTAATATGTGAGAATTCCACATCGTCATCAGCAGCACTTAGTACTGTCATTAAAAAAAAAATTTGGGTCATCAATCAACAGACAAAAATCAGTAGCATTTCTATACTCCAACAGTGAATGTGCAGAAAAAGAAATCAAGAAAGCTAGCCCATTTATAATAGCCACCAAAAAATAAAATACTTAGGAATAAAGTTAACCAAAGATGTGAAAAATTTCTATGATGAGAACTACAAACCACTGTTGAGAGAAATTAAAGAGGACACAAGAATATAGAAAGATATCCCATGCTCTTGGATTTGAAGAATTAACATTGTGAAAATGTCCATATTACCCAAAGTTATCTACAGATTCAGTGCAATCCCCATCAAAATTCCAATGACATTTTTCTCTGAAATGGAGAAAGCTATCCTAACATTTATATGGAATAACAAAAGACCACAAATAGCCAAAGCAATTCTGAGCAAAAAAAATAAAGCTGGAGGCATATGTCAGGCACTACCTGACATTATGCTACAAAACTATAATAACCAAAAAAGCATGGTACTGGCATAAAAACAGATAGACGGATCAGTGGACTAGAATAGAGAATCCAGAAATCAACCCATATACCTACAGCCATCTGAGCTTTGACAAAGGCACCAAGTCTACGTACTGGTGAAGAGACTGCCTCTTCAGCAAATGGTGCTGGGAAAACTGGATATTCGTATGTAGGAGAACGAAATTAGACCTGTACCTCTCACCATATACCAAAATCAACTCAAAATGGGTTAAAAAGTTAAATATACACCCTGAAACAATAAAACTCCTTAACGAAACATAGGGGAAACACTCCAGGAAGTAGTATTGGGTACAGACTTCATGAATATGATCCCCAAAGCACAGGCAGCCAAAGGAAAAATAAACAAATGGAATTATATCAAACTGAAAAGCTTCAACACAGCAAAAGAAACAATTAACAGCGTGAGAAGACAACCAACAGAGTGGGAGAAAATATTTGCAAGATATACATCAGATAAAGGATTAATTTCCAGAATATATAAGGAACTCAAACAACTTTACAGCAAAAAAACAAGTAACCCAATTAAAAAATGGGCAAAGGAGCTCAATAGGCATTTCTCAGAAGAAAATATATGAATGGCCAACAGACACATGAAAAAATGCTCAACATTACTCAGCACTTGGGAAATGCAAATCAAAACCACTTTGAGATGCCATCTCACTCCAGTTAGGATGGCTAATATCCAAAAGACTGAGAATGACAAATGCTGGTGAGGTTGCAGAGAAAAAGGAACCCTCCTACACTGTTGGACTGCAAAATGGTGTAGCCTTTATGGAAAATGGTCTGGAGATTCCTCAAACAATTACAGATATATCTACCGTATGAGCCAGCTATTCCACTGCTGGGAATATACCTAGAGGAATGGAAATCATCATGTCGAAGGGATACCTGTACTCCCATGTTTATTGCAGCACTATTTACAATAGCCAAGAGTTGGAACCAGCCCAGATGTCCATCATTAGATGAGTGGATAAGGAAACTGTGGTATATCTACACAATGGAATACTACTCTGCTATAAAAAAGAATGAAATACTACCACTTGCAGCAACATGGATGGACTTAGAAAAAATTATAAAGTGAAATAAGTCAGGCACAGAAGGAAAATACCACATTCTTATATATTTGTGGGAGCTACAAATCAATAAATAAATATACAAATGGTGGATGGTGGCGGGGAAGAAGACACAACAATCACAACAGTTCCTTGAACTTGTTGAGACAGATGATCAAATGTGATGTTGATGGGGGAGGAGGGGGCAGGGGGAGGTGGGGGAGGGGGATTGGTAAAGGGACATGAAAATCAACTACATTGTATATTGATAAATTTTTTAAAAAATGGAGTCATTCAAATAGGTGTATGGTAATATCTCCTTGGAGTTTTAATTCACATTTCTCTAATGACTAATGATGTTGAGTGTCTTTTCATGTGGATATTTATTATTTGGATATCTTTTTTGATGAAGTGTCTGTTCACATCTTTTGCCCATTTATTAGGTCATTTGTTTTCTGATTAATGAGTTTGGGGAGTTCTTTATATTTTCTGGATACAAGTCCCTTATTAGATATGTGTTTTGCAAATATGAGGGTACTTCAGAAAGTTTGTGGAAAAATGGAATTAAAAGATAGCATGAATCTTTCCATGAACATTTTGGAAACCCCTTGTATTTTAGACTGTGGCTTGTCTTTTTATTCTCTCAACAGTGTCCTTTGAAGAGCGGAGTTTTTAATTTTGTTGAAGTACAGCCTATCAGTTTTTTTCTTTTATGGATCATGCTTTTGTCTAAAAAATCTTTGCCTAATTTAAGGCTACAAAAATTTTCTCAAGTTTTTTAGAAGTTTTGCAGTCTTTTTGTTTGCTTTTACATTTACGTTAATGATGTCTTTTGAGTTAATTTTTTAAAAACAACTTTACTGAGATAGAACTCACATAAAAATTCACCCATTTGAAGTGGCTTTTAGTATCTTCACAGAATTGTACAATCATTACCACATTCATTTTTAAAACATTTTTATCACCCCATAAAGAAACCATCTACCCATTAGACATAATCTTCCTATCCCACTGAGTTAATTTTTGTGTATGGTGCAAGATATGGATTGAGGTTTGCTTGTTTCTGGCATATGCATGTCTTGCACCATTTGTTGAAAAGACTATACTTTTCTCACTGGACTGTCTTTGCACCTTTGTTGAAAATCAGTTGGCTAAGGCTGGCCGGTTAGCTCAGTTGGTTAGAATGTAGCCTTGTGAACCCAAGGTCATGGGTTTCGATCACCTTACCAGCAAGCTCCAAAAAAAATAAATTAAAAAAAATCAATTGGCTATATGTGTATGGGTCTGTTTCTGGGCTCTGTTCCATTGATCTATGTGGTATCTTTGTGCCATTGCCACACTGTCTTAATTACTGTAGCCTAATAGTAACTATTGAAATTTGATGGTAAGCTCTCCCACTTTGTTCTTTTTCAAAATTGTTTTGACTGTTCTATTTCCTTTGCCTTTCCATGTAAATTTTAAAATCAACTAGTCAGTTTGTGTAGAAAAAAGTCCTGTGTGGATTTTAATTCTGTTTTGAATGATTTTAACAAGCCTAATGAATGTTGTCATGACAATTATCTTACTGTTCTTTTTATTGCTTTCAGTAGAAAATAAATCATTTTCATAATGATGCCTTACAATGTACTATAATGCAGGCTAATAGACACCATGCCATAAATTCATAGTTAACTTTAATTTTTTTCTTATGTTTTAGGTAAACTAAAGGTATAAACATCATATCAAGGAGATAAACATAGATCGAAGAGCTCAGATTATTTTATATGTGCAGGAAAGAACTTGGTGCCTACTTATATAGGGGAGGAAGTGCAGTGATAATGTTAAGCTAGATGTGTGGTTTTATGTTTTTTTTCCCTTTCATTTTTTGGAATTTAATACGGAATTAAAATGGAACAAAAAGTTGTATGTTGTTCATTTCCCATTTCAGAAATTTTAATCTTAACAGTTATAGTTAATTGCCAGTGAAAGGTCTATATCTGCTTAATTGAATAAAGCGAGATCTTTTTCTTACTCTTAATATTGACATATTTGTAGTTTATATCAGGAGGATATGTGCTCAGTGGTTTTTTTCCTTTTGGTAGTTAACATATAAACTGGTCAAGGACTAGTATACTGTTCCTGTGATATTTTTTTCAGAACATGCGGATTTTAGAAATATTTAATTTTTCTTAAGTAAAACCATAAAAACAAAAAACTTATCTCTCCCCCAGTCTCTGCCTTCTTTTTTGGGACTTTGGGAGTGAGAAGTGAGGGCTATATCAGTCCTAGAATCTTTGGTCTTCTGGTTTATTGTTTTAGACTCAATTTTCTTATAATTATTTGTATAAACCCCCTCAAGGCATCATGTGCCTAAGAATTATTTCCTTGTTTTTCAGGTTCTAAATGGCTTCTAAGAAGTTGGGTGCAGATTTTCATGGTAAGTGGACTGTTAGATATCATGGCTTAAGTTATGATTTGATCAGAGAATTTGTGGTCACTTACTATGGTTTTAAGTAAGTGGTCTCTTTAAATGAACAGCTTGAGAAAAATAAAGTACAACAAGGTATCATTTACATCTTAAAGGTTTTCAGATAACTTTAATCTTACAGTATTTTTTCAAATGGATAGTTAAACTTTTGAGTCTCTCTGATTATTGTACTTGATAAGGGACCTGCCTATTTTTGTTGTTCTTCAGCAGCATTTTGATGTAGTTACCATTCCCTGTCTTGTTCCTTGGTCATTGCTCTTCTCCGTCTGTGTGTGAAACATTCTAACCTTTTGGTTAATGCTTTATAATGTTTTGGTTTATTCCCTCCAACCCCCAAAACAAGTAATTTACTACAAATCAATCAATATATTACAGAGATATCAATAATAGTAATTACAGTTTTGCATTTGAAACTGTTTCTGTATCATCTTTTCCTATGATAAGACCTTCCAAAATAGAATGCAGTAATAAACTTTATGATCTGCATTTGGGTGGAATGTAGGTGCTTAAGAAGTTAAAATTAAACTCTTCGTGCAGTAAAAGATAAGAATTAAACACCAAAAGTATGTACAACACAATTATTTTAAAAGAGGTTTTAAAGCTGATCTTCCATTTAAAACATTTTATCACATCACTAAGAATGATTTACTAGACTGCTGGGCAGCATGTGTTGGTGTGTTCTTCTGAGCTACAGATGTTTGCTTGATAGTATCATTCAGCTGAGTCGGCAGTTTAGCAGTCATTGTGGTTTTAACTTACATATTTTATGCAACAGCTTTTCCTTTTTTTTTTTTTTTTTGGCGGCTGGCAGGTATGAGGACAGCACCACGCTCTACTGAGTGAGCTAACTGGCCAGCCCCTTTTACATTTTGAATTGACATTGTGCATATACTTACACACATAACCTGCATATGTTTTGTTAAGTCCTTTTGGAGTTAAGTCATTCAAACTCTGGAATCAGCATTGTCCTATTGTTTTAAGGATCATGACAGGGCACTTTCAAAGTATTCATGATAGTAGAGAGGCAGATCAGAAGTTGCCTTAGGATTACTTTTTCAAGAGAAAAGAGAGGACATAGCCAAGGGCACAGGAAAAGCCTAGGGAGAGAAAATAGCAAAAATAAAAAGTTTAAACTTACAATCTTATTGCAAAAGATAAGTTTTCTGTCTTGAAACTTTTTTTTTTTCCCTTAAAAGATGACCAGTAAGGGGAATCTTAACTCTTGACTTTGTGTTGTCAGCACCACTCTCTCCCAAGTGAGCTAACCGGCCATCCCTATATAGGGATCCGAACTGTGGCCTTGGTGTTATCAGCATCACACTCTCCCAAGTGAGCCATGGACCAGCCCTCTTGAAACTTCTTTTTGGTTGGAGCGAAAATAAGTTGGGTCCCAGGTAATGTTTTCCAACTGAACAGTCAGAGAGAAGATTATAATTCTGAAGATCTCTGATAAATAAAAATTTTTATTTTTTTATTTTTATTTTATTTATTTATATTTATTTAAAAAGATGACCAGTAAGGGGATCCTAACCCTTGACTTGGTGTTGTCAGCACCACGCTCTCCCAAGTGAGCTAACTGGCCATCTCTATATAGGGATCTGAACCGTGGCCTTGTTGTTATCAACACCACACTCTCCCAAGTGAGCCACAGGCCGGCCCAAGATTTTTTTTTAAAGAATTTCCTCTGTCTCTTTAAATTACTAACCAAAATGTTATTGTTTAAATGAAACTTTCTACCTGAGTAAAATTTGGGGAGAAGATTCTCTCTCTCTCCGGCTTCTGCTTTTTTAGTCGGGCTCAGTTTGCTGAGCTCCTGGTTAGATTTCAGTAGCTTTAGTTGGGTTTTTGGAGGAAAGAATCCTATTTTTAGATATTAGGTAGTTTAAGGGATAGCCACTAAAGGCAATAGGTGGAGAATATTTAGTAGCTAATCCTGTAGGCATCTGAGTACAGGAAATGAAGTTCAGTCTGGGCTTACAAGGCTAAAATTAAAAAGCCAAGAAACTAAGGCCACTACTCCTTCCATTTTTTAGGAACCTACTTACCCTTTCCTCATTGCTTTTTTCTGATTGTGCTCTGTTTTTATTCCGTTGTTTATAGTCTTGCTTTGTTGGCCTACTAGTATAGAGTGCACAGGACTAAAAATGGCCACTCCAGTTATGGTGCTGCTTGCTACTTGATCTTTCAGTTTTAAGTGGTTACTGTCATAGAGCTGGAATTTTTGTGTCTTTTGGTCAAGGGAATCTTATAGCATAGCCTAGCTTATGAGCCTATGGATTGGTTTCCCCAACTTAGGTATTATCTGACTGGTCCAATGGGGAGTTAATGAGTGTGGGTGTAATTTTTCTAGGGCATTTAGGGTATGGACAAGGTGGTAATAACTACTCTCATGACTGGTTATTAAAATACTTTTTTTCCTATTTAAATATTTGGGGCTGAATATTTCTTGTGCTGGGCTGTCTTATGATTAGCATTTGATTTACCTTCAAGTTCATTCTTTGCAACAGAAGTTGAACTTTTTCCACTGTTATTAATAACCACATATCCTTAAATAACAAAATTAGGGATACAAATAGTTATTTCTCAGAGGCTTTTAGAAATATTGTCCATTTAGGGCCGAGCCTGTGGCGCACTCGGGAGAGTGCGGCGCTGGGAGCGCGGCGACGCTCCCGCCGCTGGTTCGGATCCTATATAGGACTGGCCGGTGCACTCACTGGCTGAGTGCCGGTCACGAAAAAAAGACAAACAAACAAACAAACAAAAAAAAGAAATATTGTCCATTTATTATATAAATCGCAAACGCTTAGCTCAGTTTAGATCAAGACTTTCTTGGAGCCTGGTACTTTAAAATGTCAGTCCTCTTTAATTTTTAACTAATTTTTTACTTGTTTCATCTGAGAAAAAAGTTACTTTCCAGAAGTGACTTTTAAAGGATTTAAAAATGTTTCAATAAACAAATTACTCTTAATATGTTGAATAATGCTTTGAGATTATAATTTAGTAAAAAATAGGTCTCTATAATATGACTTAATAAGCCTCCTTCCACCTTTTAAACCACTTTATTGAGGTATGATTGACATGTAAAAAGCTGTGCATATTTAATGTTTACATCTCTATGAGTTTGGGGGTAAGTATATACCCGTAAAACCATCATCACCATCAAGGCATAAACATGTCCATCACCTCACAAAGTTTCTTCCTGTTCCCTTTATTATTATTGTGTGGTTTTGTTTTTTGTGTTTTTGGTTAAGAACACCTGACATAGATATATACATTCTCAGCAATTTTAAGTTTACACTATAGTATTGTTAGTTTATAGGCACTATGCTGTATAGTAGATTTCCAGAATTTATTAATCTTGCGTAATTGAACTTTGTACTCTTTAACTATCACATCCCCCAAACTACCCTCTTTTAAAGGTCAAGCTGTCCCATTTATGTCCAGTTAGGCAATTTCTAGAGGTTCATTTTGCCTTTGGTTTAATTTCTGTTAAGAGATTGAAATATTTTTTCTGCTGAATGATAGAAAAAGGCATCTTATTTTAGATTGTTTTAAAAGTAGATCTGTAATTGCTTTATAGTTTAATGTAGAGAAGTTGGCCATCATTCTAATCCTTATTCTCCTGTATGTAATGTGTTATTTCCCTGCTCCCCGACTGCTTTCAAGATTTTCTCTTATCTTTTGTTTTCAGTATTTCCTTGGTGTGATTTTCTGTATGTTTATCCTGCTTGGGCTTAGCTAATCTTGGATCTGTGAGTTGATATCTTTTATCACTTTTGGAAAATTCTCATCCATCATCTCTTCACATATAAGCGTACTTCAAAAAGTTCATAGAAAGATTCGTGTTATCTTTTTTTTTTTTTTTTTTTTTTGTCTTTTTCGTGACCGGTACTCAGCCAGTGAGTGCACCGGCCATTCCTATATAGGATCCGAACCCGCGGCGGGAGCGTTGCCACACTCCCAGCGCTGCACTCTCCCGAGTGCGCCATGGGGGCTCGGCCCTCGCGCCACGGGGCTCGGCCCTCGTGTTATCTTTTAATTCCATTTTTCCACTAACTTTTTTAGGTACCCTCGTATTTCTTCTGCCTCATTCTCCTTCTCTTCTCCTTTTGAGACTTCAGTCACATTTGCATGAAGCTGTTTGGTCTTGTTCCAGACATATCTTAACTCTCTGTTCCATTTTTTCCCCACTTTTTTTCCTTTGTGTTTCACTTTAGTTAGTTTCTTTTTATCTGACTTAAAGTTCTCTGAGTCTTTCGTCTGCTGAGTCTTGTCTTCTGATTAGCATAGCTTGGTTTATGAGCCATCAAAATGTTTCTTTTCTGATAATGCATTTTTCACTTCTAGCATTTCCATTTGTCTCTATGTTTCCATCTCTCTGCTGAAATTCTCCATCTTCTCACACATGTTTATCTTTTCTGTTAGATCCTTTAACATATTTATTATAGTTATTTTAAAGCTCCCTGTTTGATAATTACAATATCTTGGCTATCCTAGGGCTTGGGTCTGATGGATGGTTATATTTTCTTGCTTCTTTGTGTGTTTTATAATTTTTTATTGAATGCCAAACATTGTATATTTAAAAAGCTGATTTTGCAGGCTATCTTGCTTGTTTTATTGTTTTAGTGACTAACATTTTCTTATAACTTCACATCTTAAAACAGATATCTGTATATTATAATTTTATATATTTATAATTTTTCAGGTGTTACCTGGTTTATGCCTTAAAGATAGTGCTAACCAATCATGGAATTCTAATTTTTCACTTGATTTTAAGTTTGATCTGTCCTATTCTTCCTTTTCAAAAACCTCAATTTGAATCCCCTTACTGTTAAACTTGAATTAAGCATAATCCACTTGCTACCCTCTTTAGGAATTCCCTCTTTTTTGGAATTGTACCTTATTCCAGAAAACAGGCAGGTCATAGGAGTGTAAGCATATCAGCAATTTAGGAACAAAGAAAGCAGAATAAAGTCTTCCCAGAATTTATCTTGAGTCATTACCTATTCAGACCAGTCTTTGGCATAATGCAAAGTGATCTGGAGAACCTGACTGTAGGAGCTGCCACAGCCACATTTATCAGAGATGCACTTAACTTTCTGTTTCTAAATTGAACTTAGGAAAATGGGCTCAGGTATTTCAGGAAGATTTTCTATAATAAGGACTGAAACTAAAAGGTATTTGGGGTGAGCCGGAAAATTGTTAGCTACAGTGCTTAATTCTCTGGGCCATGTGGTTGAGTTTTTATTGAATTTGTTTAAATAAAATGTATTGAGTTAGTTAATAAGAGAAATTAATATCTTTAGGTATTCTGATATGTTGGATAAAAATGGATAGTTCCTAAGGCATATGGTTATATTTGCATCATTATTAGTATTACCTATGGTGGTCTCTATCCATTATTCAGAAGGTTACTTTTTGCTCCCATCTCTTTAAATGTCTTTTTGCCTTTATCCCTACTCTCTCTTCCTAGTAACCACACAACTGTGATTTTTAAAGGACTAAGACAATGGAAGATTAGGGGATGTGCTAAATCACCTTGGCATTATTGGCTTTATCAATGAAAGGAAATTGCCTTTTAAGGCAAATGCCTGTAATTGGTGCTAATGAAGGGAAACAACAGTTGTTTCAAGGTGTTCTACCTGATCTTGTGTCCTTAAGCCAGTACCTAGTTCCATTTATAGAATATAAGTCTGTCATTGTATATCAACACTGTGATAGTTTCCTAACTGAAAGGTAGACAAAGAAGCAATACCTTTTTTGAAGGATTTTTTCATTTCTCACAGATATCTTTAACATGGTACTTATTTGTAGATAGTTTCCCCCCCCCAGCACCCTACCACCAATCTACAATAGAACTGCTAATTTGAGAAAATTTAGTTAATGTTAATGTGGATAGGTTTTCTTATCGTATTTGTGTATCATATATGCTTATTAGTGTTATTACGGATAACACTTGTTATTAGGGGTTTTTCCTAATATTTGTGTATCATATGATTAAGCTTTTAAGTATTTTTATTAAACAACAGATTTAATTTTGTGATTGTTAACTTGACGATAAATCTTTCCAATGATTTTTAGACAATGCTAAAGTTCCAGCTTGGTTTCCAGTTAGTCAGGGCACTAGCCAAAGTTAGAATCTTTTAGTAAGATTTGAGCACCTTTTTTCATAGAAAACAGATAAAAATTCTTTAAAATTAAAAAGAGCTTTGCCTTTAATCTTTTTAATAGAAAGCATTTTATAAGTGCCAGAGGATTAAGTTGTGTAACCCATACTTAGTTTTGTTGACAAGCTTTTGTGATGGCACCTAGTACTTTTTTTTTTGGCCGTGGGGAAGAGACAACTGGTACATCTTTGTGACTTTGTTCAGAATCTTAGACATATGGTTATATCTTGTATGAGTACTCTGTTAAAAACATTTTCATGGCTAGTCTTGTCATTTTTGGTAAATCATTTTGAATTTTAATATTAATCAAATATAAGTTGGGGGTGGGGGTGAGAGTTGAATACAAAAGAACTATAAAACCATGCCTTTTTCAACCATGTCTTCTTGTCAAATGATGTCTTCTGTCAGTCTTTATTTATTGAACAAATCTCATCTGCCAGACATTTTGATGAGTTTGGGACATATAGATATTAAACATTTCTCTCCTATTAGGGGACGCTCAGATTCTTGCTCAGAGTCTCTAGGGAGAGTATATGGAAACAAATTGTTAATAATACTTAGTGGTCGAAGTCCTGAGGTGGTGGTATGAAGTGGGTGTTCTGAGACTGAGAAGGGAGTTGTTCTTGAGTTTATTCTTGTACATCTATAAATAATCATGTAGTTAAATAAGGGAAGAGATGTGATAAACATTGCCAGCTGAGAGAACAGCACATACAAGAGTATGATCACACTTGGAAAATTTCCTAGAGCATTAATAAGTATGATTATGCCCCAGAAGAGCTATTAAATTGAATACAGTTGTGGATTTAATTTGCTAGCTGAGTAAGAAATAGTTGAAACTTTTTTTTTTTTTTTTGTCTTTTTCGTGACCGGCACTCAGCCAGTGAGTGCACCGGCCATTCCCATATGGGATCCGAACCTGCGGCGGGAGCGCCACCGCGCTCCCAGTGCCGCACTCTCCCTAGTGCGCCACGGGCTCGGCCCTAGTTGAAACTTTTTAATTCTGGCAAGAAGTTATATGGGAGAGAGAGACCCTTTCCCACAAGGGTGGGAGTAGGGCCTTTTCTTCCTGATGGAGGGTTTCAGGTGTATCAGAAGAATATCTACCTCAGGAAGTGGGAATGATGACAAGATTGCAAATGTATTCTGTCCTTGATATGTCTTGAGATCTATACAGTTCTTAGAAGGAAAGAAGAGGTGTGATTGTCTTACTCTGTGTCCATGAATACCTAGAAAGTACGCTAGTGTGAGACCCAGAACTAAGCCTTATTTTATTGCTAATATTGAAAAAGCAAATATTATTTTTGTTTCATTGGCCATGTTTCTGCCAGTAAGTTGGTCCCCAGAAGTGGTCCAGAAAAGAAACCATGGCCCAATTTGGAGTGTGTAGCTAGTGAGAGTCATATACAAGACCCTGTAAGTTGATGATCATGATGTCCTAATCTTTTTGTATTGTTCAGTTATGATAGGCAAAGAACTTTTAGGGGATTAAAGCAGTTCAGTTTGGCTTGTGTTTCCTGATAATCCTATTCAGATTCCCATGATCTTGTCTGGTTTTCTTTTTTTCATGTAAGTGCCAGTAAGTGCAGTATGCTCAGATATTTCCACATTATTTTATAATGTAGTATTCTTTTTAAAAAATCTAGAGTAATTCTTTGTATTAACCAAAAATGATTCTAAAGTAGAGAAATCCTAATCAAGGAGGTTCGTTTGTAGAGAATCTATCATCAATTCAGCAGTGTTTATTAAATGCCTTATATGTGCCAGGCAATGCTGTAGGTTTTGAGAATACATCATTGAATAAGATTGACTTAACTAGTCAATTATATAATATATTAGAAGGTAATAAATGCTGTGGGGAAAGGATAGATGGTAATATGGGAGTATCACAGTGAGGGTGGGGTTGTAATTTTAAATAGGGTAGTCCGGGTTAGCCTCATTGAGAAGTTAATATTTTAATAAAGACTTGAAGGAGGTGAAGGCGGGAGTCACATGAATATCTGAGGGAAGTGCATTCTAGATAGAGGGAACAGTCAGTGCAGAATTTTTGAGGTAGAATTGAGCCTGTTATGATTGAGAACAGAGGTCACTGACTTAGTACTCCGCTAGGACATGAGGGTAGAAAGGTTGTAGGCAATGGGGAAGCCTTTTAGGCTGCTGTGAGTACTTTGGCTTTTTACATACACTAAGTGTAATTGAAAATAAACCCTAATACAATCAAGCAGAGTGATGTAGAATTTCCTTTCAGAAATACAGGGTCAGGAGAAGGTAAGCAGTCAGTGAAGGAACTCTTCGTAACTTTTAGTCTTAGGATGGCATAAATTAATGCATATCCACTAGACATAAGATTATGGCAAAACAAATAATAAAGTTCTTTGCTGATATTTTCTACTTTATTTTTGATTATAGGGACTTTCAGTTACCTTGATGATGTCCCATTTAAGATAGGAGACAAATTCAAAACACCAGCTAAAGTTGGTCTACCTATTGGCTTCTCCTTGCCTGATTGTTTGCAGGTTGTCAGAGAAGTACAGGTAAGTGGTGATTTTTAGTTAAAGTTTAGTGCATTTAAAAATTTAAAGAGTAAGAATTTGATGTATAGTGAAATAGAAAAAACTTCTTGTAGCTCTTATTTTATTTCTTATAGCTCTTATACACACATGTACATTTATATGATTTATACACACACACACACACACACACACACACACATTTTGTGTGATCTGTTAGATTTTATCTTCAT
Source organism: Cynocephalus volans (assembly GCF_027409185.1). NCBI lineage: Eukaryota > Metazoa > Chordata > Mammalia > Dermoptera > Cynocephalidae > Cynocephalus > Cynocephalus volans. Next base: position 42,734,748 of record NC_084476.1, on the reverse strand, counting down.
GGGGCTTTGTTCCTTGCACAAAGCAAGTCCCCAATGACCATGTAATTTGCTTATTCACTTCTTTTCCCTTTCTCTGTTAATGTCCTCATCATCTTCTCAGTCATTCAAGTTAGAGAATATTTTTCTTTGCTGTGTCTTACACTCCAGTTCAGCTCTACCTTAATTTTTTACCTGGGCTATTATGATAACCTCATTAATTGGCCTCTCTGTTTGCAGCATTTTCCTTCTATTTTTCATATTGTTCCTAGAATAATATTCTTAAAGTTTTAAATTGTCACATCTCCATTCAAAACTGTTTAAAAAATGTTCAGTGGTTCACCAATCCTTACTGAATTGAGTCTAGACATAAGGATATGGCAGAGCACCTTACTTCTTTATCTCCTCCATGTTCCCTCCAAACCAGGTTACCAGCAGTGTGTTGAACATACCTTGTACATTGCCTGCCTGTATCCTACTTTTTCTCATGAGCTGTTATCTCCACCTGGAATAGTCTTCTCTTTCTCACTGTACTAAAAGCTGTCTATCTGTTAAAATTTATTTATTCTTCTAGACTGTGCTTAAATGCTATCTCCTCAAGGGCTTCTATCTCAACCCTCTCATCTTTAAAGCTCAGTTATATATAAATGTACTGAATTACTTCTTGAAAGTGGCAAATAGCTCTATATTACTTCCTTTCTTCAGCATACATTTATCGAATGCCTCCTTTTGAGATGTGCTCTACTAGATGCTGAGAATAGATGAACGTCTTAATCAATGTCCTCAAGGTGCTTACAGTTTAGAGGAGTTATGTACAAAACAGAAAAGTACAGTACTCATTCAAATAGTTCTTCCTGTGACTTAAGATTTTTAGAAATACAACTTCCTGGGAAAGTTGTTTCTGGGGGATTCACTAAGGCATCACCGTGTTACTCTAAAAGGCATTTTGTTTTATCTTCCATAGTCTGTATGCAGTGAGTAATCATAGTAGGAGAACTTCAGTTACTTTTTTGTTGTTGTTGTTAAATAATAACTTTATTGAGATATAGTTCGCATACCATGAAATTTACCCTTTTAACGTGTATAGTTCAGTGATTTTTAGTATAATCACAGAGTTGTATAACCATCATTACTGTCTAATTCTAAAACATTTTCATCACTTGAAAAAGAAACCTAGTACCCATTAGCAATCACTCCCATTCTCCCCTCCGCTAGTCTACTCTCTGTCTCTATAGGTTTACCTGTTCTGGCCATAGTATGTAAATGGAATCCTATAGTATGAATGTAGTCTTTGTGACTGGCTTATTTGACTTAGCATATGTTTTCAAGGTTTATCCATGATGTATGAAGTATTAGTACTTCCTTCATTTTTATGGGCTGAATAATATTACATTGTATGGATATACCACATTTTGTTTATTTCATTAATTGTTGGACATTTTGGTAGTTTCCACCTTTTGGCTATTATGAATAATGCTCTAATGAACATTTGTATACAAATTTTTTTTCCTGTTTTTTATTTTAATCATTTTTTGTGTTTCTCTTTTCTTTCTTATGTACAGATTTTTGTGTGGATGTATGTTTTCAGCTTTCTTGGGTACATGCATAGGATTAGGATTGCTGGGTCATATAATAACTCTTTGTTTAGCATTTTGGGGAACTGCCAGACTGTTTTTCAAAGTGGCTGCAGCATTTTACAATACCACCAGCACTGCATTGAGGATTCCGATTTCTCCACATCCTTGCCAGTTCCTGTTATTAACTGTCTTTTTGATTATATGTATCCTTGTGGGTTTGAAGTTGTCTCTCATAGTGGTTTTGATTTGCATTTCCCAGTGACTAATGATGTTGAGCATCTTATGTATTTTTAAATACTGAATTGATACTCCTTTTGTTATAGAGACTTCCTTGGGCCAGAAGACAGAGAGATTTACCTTATAAAGCTTTTCCTTGTTCTGTTTGCCTGATAATTTTTTTTATTGACAACAACAAATAGCCATTAAATACCTCTATGTGTGCATACTGTTAGCAACATGATTAAACAACACCTGTATTTTATGTTCCTCACTGCTTCATTGATACATTCAGAAAATTTGTTTTGAATCCCAAATTGTTGCTGTTTTTAGTCTTTGCTGGGAATTTCCTATTTGATCAGTGTGAAATACTTCATGGTATTATGCTCACTGTGCTCATAGCACCCACTAATAACAAAAAAGGAGATCAAGGCTCTGAGCTCCATTCCTTTGTGGGCCAGTTGAAATATTTTTGTTCTCTCATTGCACATAGCGCTCTGAAACTCTGCCTGGTGTCTCCATGGGGGATTTGGCTGTGGTATTGGTACTGGTCCCCTCCCTACCCAGAGGGCCGTCAGACCTAGAGCCCTAGATAGATGGCTTGAAGCTTCCTATAACTTTTTGTTGTATTTGCCCTTTAGTGACAATATAAACTTGATTTTTCAGCTAAAATCTCATCAAAGTGAGCCAGTAAAACGTACATAGCCCTTGCGTCTACGGTCCAGAAAGCTTCTATTGTATGTGGTAGTCAGTGGTGGCCACAGTAGTATAAGGTGGCCCTTAGTGTCATGTTTTAGAACAGACTCTGGTGTCACTCATACGTGGGTTAGGGTTGCCATGTAATAGCTGTGTAATCTTCTACAGATGTCTAAAACTCTCCAAGCCCATATCCTCATCTATAAAATGGGTTGTTTTAAGGTTGTTATAAAGATTAAATAAAACAATGCATTTATAATGCTTACTTTGGTTCCTGGTACTCCATAAATGCTGGATGCTATTATTTGTTGTACTCTCAAACCACATTCTTATTTTTTTCTTTTAATGTTTCTACCTCTGCCTCCTCCCCCACCCCCGATGTTATTCTCTCTGTTTCAAGTATTCTACATTACTTTGGTAATTACAAAACAAAAGCTCAATGGGTCAGCCCGTGGCTTACTCGGGGTGCAGCGCTGGTAGCGCTGAGGCCGTGGGTTCGGATCCTTTATAGGGATGGTACCGCTCGTGAGGGTGGTGCAGACAACACCGTGCCGAGGGTTGCGATCCCCTTACTGGTCAAAAAAAAAAAAAAGCTCAATAAAGATTTGCTAGAAAAGGAAAGAAATTTCCCATTGTTCTTTGAGTAAAATTTCAGAGACCTGTGTTTATAGGTAGTGGGAAGTTGGTTACAGTCTGTTTTTATTGTAACCGGTTTCCTCCGCAGTTAGAAGCAGCAGTCTTTGCCCAGTGCTGTTTTCTCTCTGTTGCACTAGTGGTAGAAAGGAAGCATAGTGATCCCCAATGTGTCTTTATGGGGCACAGCAACTGGCTCGAGGATTTAAATTAACTTCTTGACATGTGCATTTCTAGGCTTCTCATGTGGTCATTTGAACCTGAAAGGCTTGGGGATAACCAGAGGGTCTTTCTAATGTTTCTTCTACTCTGAAATACTTGTCTCAGCATGTTAGAATGTTAGATCTCTTTCTTCTGTTCTCTCTTCTTCTTTTTTTTTTTTTTTTACCTGTAATGTGTCTCCAGCTTTGGAAATGCATACATTGTTTAGCTCTGGTGCTTTATATAATAGGTGTATTTCTTTTGTATGCAAATGCAATTTTTGTGAATTATGCTGTACTTTAAGGTTCCTTAAATTGCTGTGTAAAATCTTACGAATATATCTAGATTTCTTAATAATAAGTTTTTCTGCATTTTGAGTACAGGCTATACATTTTAATCTAATAGGTAGTGGTTTTAAGAATATAGAATTTGTAGTCAGACTGCCTGGGTTTAAGTCCAGGCTCTAACACTTACCAGTTTTATGGCCTTGGGCATAGCCCTTGTAAACTAGGAATAACAGTAGTTACGTTAAAGGGTTATTCAGAAAACTTAGAGAGTTAATACATAAAAAGTGCTTAGAATTACGCACGGCACCTTGTAAGTGTTGGGGACTGTCATTACCGAGAATGGGATCTGTTTATGTCATTGTTCTAGACTATAGAGACCCAAAGAGGGTTAATAGTCAGGTTGCTGCCCATAGGAGGTTTATGATACTGTTGGGAAAGAGTTAGAGATTAAAGGTAAAAGCTACATGTGGTCACATGTGCTCAGCAGCATTTGACTGACAGAGACAAATGCTGTAAGAGTTCAGAAGAAGGAATGATCCATCAGGAAAGCTTCATAGAGGTGGCTGAGCTCTGCCTGAGCCACTGATGAAAAATTCTAGGAAGAGAAATGGCCTGCAGGGAGAGAAGCAAGGGAAGTGGCAAGGTACGTTTGGCCAGATATGTAGGATTAGAGGTGTTGGCAGTTCTTTCTAGTTAATTTCTAGAAGTAATCTGAGAGCATAGTTTGGTTAAATCGTATAAGGACATTGGAAGCCTCAGTCTTCCTGAGTGGGGATCATCCCACATGCCTTAAATGCTGCCTTGCCTGGTTTTCCTCTGGCGCATGAGTGAGGAAGGAGTAAATTGGATGGGGGAAGGGTGGCTACCTGGGTTCACATCTCCTTTCTCTGCTGTGTTTTTGCAGTATGACTTCTCCTTGGAAAAGAAAACCATTGAATGGGCTGAAGATATTAAGAAAATCCAAGAAGCCCAGCGGGAAGCAGAGTGCAAGGCTGAGGAAGCTGAAGCTAAAGTGAATTCTAAGAGTGGCCCAGAAGGTGATAGCAAAATGATCTTCTCCAAGACTCACAGTATAGCCACAATGCCACCTCCTATTAATCCCATCCTTGCTAGCTTGCAGCACAACAGCATCCTCACCCCAACTCGGGTCAGCAGTAGTGCCACGAAACAGAAAGTTCTCAGCCCACCCCACACAAAGGCAGATTTCAATCCTGCTGACTTTGAGTGTGAAGAGGACCCATTTGATAATCTGGAATTAAAAACTATCGATGAAAAGGAAGAGCTGAGAAACATTTTGGTAGGAACCACTGGACCCATTATGGCTCAGTTATTGGACAATAATTTGCCCAGAGGAGGCTCCGGATCTGTGTTACAGGATGAGGAGGTCCTGGCATCCTTGGAGCGGGTGACCCTAGATTTCAAGCCTCTTCATAAACCCAATGGCTTTATAACCTTACCACAGTTGGGCAACTGTGAAAAGATGTCGCTGTCTTCCAAAGTGTCCCTACCCCCTGTCCCTGCAGTAAGCAATATCAAATCTCTGTCCTTCCCCAAACTTGACTCTGATGACAGCAATCAGCAGACAGCCAAGCTAGCAAGCACTTTCCATAGCACATCCTGCCTCCGCAATGGCACGTTCCAGAATTCCCTAAAGCCTTCTACCCAAAGCAGTGCCAGTGAGCTCAATGGGAATCATACTCTTGGGCTTTCAGCTTTGAACTTGGACAGTGGCACAGAAGTGCCAACCCTGACATCCTCCCAGATGCCTTCCCTCTCTGTCTTGTCTGTGTGCACAGAAGAATCGTCACCTCAACATACAGGTCCCACAGTAAGTATTCTAACTCCCCCACTAAATTAGAGTTTCAACCTAGCATCTGCCTCCCTTATAATCTTCTTTTCAAGGTTTAGGGCAAGATGGGGCATGGCAGGTGGATCTGGTTTTGTAAGTACTATATATGTAATTCTGGTTATTTTCCCGACGACAAGGATTATTAGCTTCAAACCTGTCCTAGTTAATGTTTGTTCATTCCTCCCAGCGTGTTTTTGGTCTTTTCCTTTGCAAAGATAAGGTATAATGTATGGCATGTGAATGGCGTTTTCTTACCTGATCACTTTGTTCTTTTCTGTGCTGCCATGTCTTGTGTTTTGTTTTTTATTTTATTTTATTTTAATTTTTTTTTTTATAAAAGATGACTGGTAAGGGGATCTTAACCCTTGACTTGGTGTTGTCAGCACCACGCTCACCCAGTGAGCAAGCCGGCCATCCCTATATGGGATCCGAACCCGTGGCCTTGGTGTTATCAGCACCGCACTCTCCCGAGTGAGCCACAGGCCGGCCCCATTGTGTTTGTTTTTTAAATGGTTTTCTTTGTACCTTTTTACTTTTTTCTATTATTTTTCTTCTTTTTTTTTCCCAGCTTGTTTTGTACTCTTTATTATATCTTCTTCCAGCTTCCCTAATCCTGTCTTACTCTTCCTGAAGTATGGTTCTTTTTTTTTTTTTTAATACAGTTCATCTTTTATAAAACAATTTTAAAAATAAATAAAAATACAGTTCTTTTTACTGTAGTTTAGCTAACTTGGGGTTATGTTTTTCAGAATGGTTGGTGCCTTAGTAGTTGGAAGATAATTTGTATTAGAAGTTGAAACATAAAGTGAAGTTCCTAATTTTTAAATTTACAGACTTTATGCAATTCCTTTTCTTTTCTTTTCTTTTTTTTTTTTTTTTTAGCACAACTAAGAATCGTGCACTTTTCTTCATAGGAAGGGAGAAATGAAGGTGGTACTTGAGAACTTAGATTTAATGTAGACGGTCGGATTAATGTAAAAATTGCAACTTATATCACCCTGAAGAAAATCTGATTTTGTTACACAAAAATTTTGCAGATGTAGCAAGCTTCCTTTATTTTTCACAAAGTGTAGACTTAACTCTTGATCTGGTTGTTCCAGCAGCACAGAATAACACGTTATTGCATTCTAGAATAGAAATCATAGAAGTCCAAGAACCTTTTGCTATACCAGCTTATAGATTTTTTTAAATGACAAAGCACATCAAGAGACTATTTAGAGCCAGAAAGGAGCCTAATTGTATTGGTGGGATATCTAGCAGGGAGACCTGCTGTTAGCTCATAGAAAGATGAAACCTTGGCCTGCTTTACAAGTACAAGGTCCCAGCAGTAGCATTCTTGGTAAATGATTGTCTGTGTGAGTGCTTCTATTGTCAGTGAGCTTGGTTTCTTGTAAACCTTCATGGACCTTGGCGCAGATAAACTTCTATTTTATTTTATTTTTTTTGGTAGCTGGCCAGTACAGGGATCCAAACCCTTGACCTTGTTGTTATAACATCATACTCTAACCAGCCCAGAAAAACTTGATACAGTGTAGAACACCAGTATTATCTCCTTGGAGTGGTCTTCATGCTAGTTCCTCCTGGGCTCTGGTCAGCACTATACTCCTCTTCACAATTCATTGTACACTTTAGAGAAATTAAAAGCACCCTAGAAAAGTTCAGGAATCCTCAGTCAGCACTCAGTACCCCTCCATTTAAAGTTAGATTAACCATTTAGAGACCAAAGCCAGTGAACTAACAGCAGAGATCTTTCTCAAACCAGAACACTTGTCATTCTTTGGCCTGATTATGGAGTTTCTTTCTGGCTCATTCATTTCAGGGTGGGAAGCAGCCTGCTTCTTGCTGGCTTGAGAACTTGCTGCTTTCAGCCTTTCTTTTTTTTTCTTTTTTTTCTTTTTTTTTTTTTGGTGGTTGGCTGGTGTGGGGATCTGAGTCTTTGACCTTGGTGTTAAAAGGCTGAGCTCTAACCAACTGAACTAATTGGCCAGCCAGTACTTGCTGCTTTCAATGGGCAGATATAAACAGAGCTTGAGTTCTGGTGTTAGCTTCTAAGGAAGTCATGACCCTATCCCTAGGGAGCAAAGCCTAGTTCCCATCCTGGCCCTCTATCTTAGTGTGAGTCCTTGAGGCCCACGATGGGAACCTTTCCCAGTGAGAGAAGCTCTTCTCTCTAGGATAGCTGGTGACCGGTGCAGGGATGGCGCTGGTCGTCTGGGCTGTATACACCCTTTCATGTAACAACCACCAGGGAGGCGTTTCAGGAATTTGGCTTTTGTTGACTATTTTAGGCCCAGTGTTTGGGTCTCATTTTTTATATTTTGATTTCATGTTTTACCATTTACATAAACTAATCCTAGAAGTTGAGAAATCCATGGGATCATCTTGAGAAGAACAATCTTGTGCCCTTATTCAAAGTCCAGCCTAGAACTGCCTGACCTCACCAGTGTCTCTTCCACTACCTCTCAATATAAGCTTTTATAAAGCTACTTGATTTCATAAAAATGTGCTTGTATTAAGCTGATAAAAATAAATTCCTTTAAAAAAATCTTCAGGGCTTTGCTTTGCTCACAGGTTAGACTAATTGTGCCATTGGATTCTGTTTCTCAGGCTATGGATACATTCTTTACCCTTTCACAGTTATGTTAGAAAAATCTTTCTGCCTTTTCTCTTATAATTCTGAGTTATGAATTTACTAATTGTGGCCAATAAACAAAAAGTAGTGCCAGTTTGTCTTTAAATAGTACTTTAAATAATTTTTGACATATAGAATCCCTTAGCTTTTAGGTATTCAAATCCATTATCATTTGTTATGTTGCCATTACTGTAATACAAAGTTGTTGTTCTCTATCTCTGTATTTGAAAAATGGGTTTATTTTTATCAAAGTAATAGACATTTTTAGCTTTTAAAAGATTTTTATTGAAAGAATAGTAGCTACTCACGTCACCTCTCCCTATTCAGCAGTTTCATTTCCCATAGTCAGGCACTTACAACTCATTAAGCTATTTCTGCTGGGATTTATCTTTGTATTTCTAAATAAAATGCTTCTATTGCTTTTTCTAAATTTATCAATTTTAGCCAGTTTTATACTTAGTGTTGTTATAGTGGTTGAGCAATTGGTTCTTGTAGCCTCTTTCCCACCTCCTTCCCTTATCCTCCTCCATATTTGTATCAGAAATTTTGGGTAAATTAATATTATTGTTCATATTATTGTGATTTGGTAAATACTTATTGCTGAGTTCAGATAGTATACTGTGATTATTTTTTCCTTTTCTTTCTTTTTTTTTTGCAGCTTTCCATTTCTCATAGTTAAACTGCCCCATTTTTGAAATTTGCAGTAGTTTCTTTGTACCTATTGCTAATTTTGTCCACATGCTCCAAGAAAACTGTCAAAAACCTAATGATAATTTTCCCAAACATTCAAAAACATTGGTTAACCAATGTTTTTAAGTCCTTACAGAATCTAAAAATGTAAAAATGAGGGTAAAAGTTTTACCCTCATGTTTGAATAGTTTGGTTGGATGTAGTTTTCTTAGTTGAAAGTAATTTTTTTTTTAGAATTTTCAAGATATTGCTCCTTTTTTTCTCTTTTCTTTTTATTGAAGTTTAAGCTCCACTGATTTCTAGCCTTCCAGTGCCACTCTGAGTTCTATTTTGTTTCTCCCATCTCCACTGGAAGCTGTTGGAATAGTTTCTTCATCTCTGGAGATTTGAAATTTACCAGCGATGTGCCTTGCTTGTTCATTGTGCTGTGGCCTCATGGATCCTTTCAAACTGAGGTTCAGCTCAGTTTTAAAATGCTGGGAATTTTTTTTTTTAAATTTCTTTGATATATTTCTCTGTTTTCTGTATTCTTTATTGAAATGTAATGATTATACATATTTGTGGGGTACAGAGTTGAATATCAGTATCTATGTACAATGTGTGATGATTAAATCAGGATAATTAACATTATTATAAAATGTAATCATTACTTTGTGTTGAGGACATTTGATCTCCTCTCCTCTAGCCATTTGATAACATGCAGTAAATTAATGTTAATTTATAGATACCAAGCTGGACTATACATCACTAAGACATTTTTCCTCACTAGCTGTTTTGTGTCCATTAACCAGTTTCTCACTATCCAACCCCTCTTCCCCACCTCTGGTAACTACTGTTCTGTTCTCTCCTTCTGAAGGTTCAACTTATTATGATCCTTCCTTCTTTCCTTCCTTCCTATTCTTTGTTATTTTAAAAAAAGGTTGTAAGACAGTCGAGGATATATCCCAGAAAGTAAAACATAAATACAAAGAGAAAAGAACTAGGAAAGGGTAGAAAATTAGAGGAGTCAAGGAGATCCAACATTCGGCTTATAGGAATTCTAGAAAATCTTAGAATCTTTTAAATAAAATTTTTACTTTATCATATTTTAAATTTCCAAGTGCTTTGTCTATAACCCTCTTTTGGTTTGGTGTTTCTGGCTTTCTATTCATGTTTAAGTGAGGAACTAAAAAAAGATGTCGAAATGTATGTGTTTTCGGCATGTGCTTCATGGTTATTGAGCTTCCTTACAGATTAAAGGTCAGTTGGCTTTAAGGGAACCTCCCCAAAATGTCAACATATGAAGGTGTTGGAAGTTACAGTTTCTTCAGAGAATCCTACCGAGGACTAAAGAAGGTTGGGGAGGTCTAGTGTATATTTCACTTAATCTCTCTTTACATTCCCTCACTTCGATCTACACTGTGCCTGGTGTCCTTAGTCCTTTTTGGTCTCTGGTTCACATTTTCTAGACTAAACCTTCTGCTTCCTGCAAAGAGGGTGGGAGTGGGTTGGGGGTTTTTTCCTGAGGATTTGATTGCTCTGGTCACTGACTTTGTGCCTTTGCTTTATCCCAGCAGTACCTGATGTTTCCTGTTAGGGTCCTCAGGGGCTGGTAGACTTACTCTCCTCTTTCCTACTTACTTTATAACTTCATTGCTGCTGCCAATTACCGTTCCTCTATTAGCTTTCCACTTTCTAAAAGTTTATTGAAATATATTGTCCACCGCTATCCCTTTTTTTTCCTTTGACCTTAAAGGTAAATACTGTTTTAATTATTTTGGGGGTGGGGTGCGGGGGAGCTGGCTGTTAAGTGGATCTGAACCCTAGATCTTGGTGTTTTATTATCATTTCTTTTTTCTTTTTTAAATTTATTATCATTTTAGTGGACTTTTGGGAGGGAGTGATGGTAAAGACATTTGGTCAGTTTGCTGTGTTAAGTGAAATTCCTCTTTTGAAAATCCTAATAGACTTCCATTTATTCCACAACTGTTGATCAGAGTCAGGAAGTGCCAAGCCCAAAGCCAGGCCCTGGGGATTAATAAGTGCATGTGATATGGTAACTAATCTCTAGGAGCTTACATTAATGTACTGCGATAGTAGTGTACCAAAACGCTGTGGGACTGTACCTGGTACAGTGAGTTGAAAAGGAGGTATTTGGGAAGACTTGGCATAAGAGCTGTCTTGACTGAGGTAGGACTCGAAGACTGCATAGATATAAAAAAGACAACCACCTTCTGAAGCCCAGGAGTGTGCCCAGACTCTTTAGAAACTTTGAAACACTAATATTTGTGTCCTTTAACAAACTTACTTGCCTGTAAATTTTATTTTGAAAGACATCTTAATAATTCTAAATTTTGTCTTGCTTTTACTTTTTTTGTTCATTAGTATAGAGTGTTTTAGTCATTGAATATGAAAATTCCATTTTATGTAAGAGTCAAACCTGTCCCCTCCAAGAACTAAATTTTATTATCCTTTTATTGAAAAAATACTTAATGACAGAGGGCTACCATGAATGCAGTAATGTTTGGTGTTTAAAACATTGTATCTGTGTTAACCATAAGAGCATTATATATATTTGAAAATAGTAGCCTGGATTAAACAGCTTTGGTGAGTGACTCAAGAACTTGAACACTACTGTGTTATAATTTTGATGAGGGATCATCCCTTTAAACATTGTCCATTTGGGGTCTGCTGGATTAGTCCACATACCTGTTTGATTCATAAAACATGTATGCTAGCAGAGTACATACAAGAAGAGAAGTAACTGCACTAGATTGTAAAGACTGGGGTAGACCTCTTTCTTAATGTCTAGTGTCCTTTGTCTTAAGATTTGGTGCAATATGTTTTTAAATTAAAAAAAAACCCAAAACATTATGTGAAGATGACACTTTACTTTGTTTGTCTCTGTTCAGGGAAAGTAATGTGAAGTCCTAGAGGTTAGTTACCATATCACTTGTACTTCTGAATCCCCAGGGCCTGGCTTTGGGCTTGGTACTTTCTGGCTCTGATCAACAATTGTGGAATAAATGGAAATCTGTTAGGATTTTTGAAGGGGGAATTTCACTTAACACAATTTTAGCATTTAAAATCCCATGTATCTTTTAAAAAAATATAGCTATAATCATAGAGCATATACAATTAACATATATATCTTTTTTCACTTAATATAAATACTTTATAAATGTCATTTTAAGTGACTACTCAACTGTCATTTGGCTGGCAGTTCATTATTTTAAATAAGCTATGTTGAATATTTAGGTTGTCTCTAATATTTATTACAAATTATGCTGAGGTGAATATTTTTATACATAAATATTGGTTTGCATTTTTATTTCCTTAAAATAGGTCCCTAGAAGTAGACAACTGGATCAAAGAATTTGAAATTTTTTCAAGTTTTTCATGTATCATATTCACCCAAAGAATACGAAATAACATTTCCACCAGCAGGGTATATGAGAGTACTGCACATATTTTAAAAATAGGTATAATTTTATTGCATTGATGGGGGGGGGCTGGCCATTTATTATTGCATTTTTTAACATGTAGTTTTTAAGAAGTATATGTCTACATCCCACCAGACAAGGAGGCTTTATGAGAAAGGTAGACATTCAAAGATTAGTCCTGACTCCTTCCTGGCTCTGGCACGTCATGTGAGAGCTGGCATTGTTCTTTGGCTTTTGGTATTCTTGAGCCCAGGTACAGCCACAATCTCAGGGCCTGCAAAGTGGCTGGATTGGTGTGATCCAGTCCCTGTGCCGTATTACTTTTGTAATGTAATAACAGCCCTGTGAATGGGATGCTGAGAAGTGTGTTGTGGGTGAGATGATTAAGTGCAAACAGAATGGACTCTAAGGCCTTTAGTCTTCCTGGCTTTCTCCAGCAGACTGTAAGGAGAGCATCTGGTTATAGCTATATAATTTTGATCTTGCTTCTAGGACAGAGTACTCCCTACTGCCTAACTCTCCACCCCAACCCACATAAAGGAAATAAAGAAAATTCTCTCTGAAACATTTTCCTTGGTTCTTGGCAGCTGGGCCAAGCTCTAGAAGTTTGTGACCTTGTTCCCATGGTGGATGGGTCCTTTGGCCTGAGAGTGAGCTGCTTTTGTGCCTCGGGCTTGATTCATTATCAAAAATGGTGGGAGGAGTTAATCATGGGACTCTGTACACCAGTCTCATCAGGGTTATTAGTAAGGCCCAGTGGCAGGGTACAGTAGGCTGCCTGGAGCCACTGCAGTAGACTGTGGCAGGGCCATAGAGTCCACATTCCAGTCCTTGAGGCCCAGCCTGGTGTGGCTAATATTTCTTCAGTCCTGGCTCTTTAGGATGGCAGCTTTAGCAGGAAATGAATCATAGTACATGATGTGGGGCAAAGGTGGAGTCCCCTCAAACCCTGGGGCCCTGAGCTGGCCGTGTATGGGAATAGTACTCGCAGTCTCTGCCTAGCCTAGTTCTAGAAACAAGGATAGAGACTTTGGGGCAGAGTCAGCTCTAGATTGGGGGGTGTGTTTGAAGTGAATGATCCCTTAGGATACAGATAATGGAGCTCTGGAGAGAAATTGTCACAGCCAGCTTGGGAGTAAGTCTTACGGGCAGTCTTAGAACTTCTTTCTCCAACTCATGCCCAGGGGATTTGGGCACGAAATAGCATGTGGCTGTTTGTGGTGCTTTCTAATTCTGCAAGGTGGGATGAGGGCAGAGTAGGACAGCCACAATTGTAGGTAATCTTCCTAGCTTTTCTCTCCATCAGATGCTACTTCCCTATCCCTCTTTATTCCTCTTCAGGATGTCTGTCCAGCAACCTGGCCCTTTCTTCCAAGCAGACTACTTGACTGGGGGCTTGATTAGTGTTGGAAATGGCAAGCCCCTGGACTAGGCTACCTGGGGCCAGGTCTGTCTTCTTTCTTCTTGTCTTGATCCTCTTGTTTTTCCACCACCAGGTCACCCCTCCTACTTTCTCAATGTCACAAGTGCCCAACATGCCCAGCTGTCCCCAGGCCTATTCTGAACTGCAGACGCTGTCCCCCAGTGAGCGGCAGTGTGTGGAGACAGTGGTCAACATGGGCTACTCATATGAGTGTGTCCTGAGAGCCATGAAGAAGAAAGGAGAGAATATTGAGCAGGTGAGCAGTTGATCAGCAGGGGAGTGGGTGGTCAGCCAGGAGAGCAGTCTCAGACCTTTGGAGCTGGAATAGTGTCCTGCCTATGTCCTAGAGCCCCTTAGGCTGTTAGCACCAACTTATCCTCCGGTCTGTGGAGACTCAGGCAGGTCATTTTGTCAGGGAAAACAGCAGTCTCAGCACCACTATTTCTCCCTTGTGGTCCACTCTGGGACCTAGGCTGAGGGAAAGCCTTGGGAGTATTGAAGCTGTTGGACTGTTATCCAACTACCCCCTCTTCTCTGCCCCTCCAGAGAGGGCAAAACTAGATTTAGGGTATAGTCAAATGTCTCTTTCCATAAATTTTTACCATTATATATAGGTGCCCAGGGAGTTCCAAATAGGGTACTGGAGTCCTACACCTTGTGGACATTTCCTGACTTGGGCTATTTCTTAGAGAAATATACAGCCCAGGCTGTGGAGTTGACATTCTGGGAGATGTCAGCTGTGGCAGCACCTCCTTTGGAAAACTACTCAAGTTTACAAGGATGTGCCTGTCTATTCGGCAAACAATCACTGAGATCTTGCTGTGTTTCATTCACACAGTTGAAGGCACAAAATTAAGTCTTATCCAGGATCTGATAGCCTGGGTGGGTCAAGGAGCAGACGCCACACTAGTTGTTTGTGTAAGACTCTCCAAAAGCACAAAGAATAGCAGAAGGTACTCAAACCTTATTTCCTTTCTTAGATTCTCGACTATCTCTTTGCACATGGACAGCTTTGTGAGAAAGGCTTCGACCCTCTTTTAGTGGAAGAGGCTCTGGAAATGCACCAGTGCTCAGAAGAAAAGGTGGGAACCTTCATGCTTCATGGGAACTTTCTGGAGAGGAGGGACAAAAATAGTCTGTCCTGGTTGTCTCCCCTGGCCCACAACCCCCTTTCCTTGCCAGTGACTGCAGGCAGAACCAGTCAAAGGGCAAAATCTCCCAAGTGTTCAGTCAGGCTGAGGCCTGTGTTTGGCTTGGATGAGGCACTGGGTTGAAGACTATCTAGAATCAAAGTGGAGGGAAGGGAAAATTGACCTGGACTAAAAGCCAAACTTTTGGAGGACGGACGATTGCTAGTCTTTTTGTCTAGCCTCTCCCCTGGAAAGCATCCATTTCTGGGTTCAATATCCAGTGGGAGTATGGATAAGGGTGACAGAGATGTCTGCATGTGAGATGTCTGCATGTGAGAGCTGGGAGTGGGCATGGCTCCTGAAGGATGATGGGCTGTGCATCAAGCCAGTCTGCCCTGGTTTCCTCCACAACCCACCTCTGCTTGCTGTGGGACCTTGTGGAAGCTCATGAGGCTCTGGTTGAAGGATGGACCCCCCATGTCTATAACCCATGTGCACATTCGTGGGTACTTCAAAAAGTTTATGGAGAGATTCGTATTATCTTTTAATTCTATTTTTTCCACAGACTTTTTGAAGTACCCTCCTACTCCTTCACTCAGCTGTGCTGTGTGGCTGGACCCTTTTCTTTAATTTGTATTCTCTTCTATCTCTTAGATGATGGAGTTTCTTCATTTAATGAGCAAATTTAAGGAAATGGGCTTTGAACTGAAAGACATTAAGGAAGTTTTGCTATTACACAACAATGACCAGGACAATGCTTTGGAAGACCTCATGGCTCGGGCAGGAGCTAGCTGAGACCAGGCGCTGCCTAGGCCCTGCTGTGGAACCACCACACCCAGGAGGCCCTGCAGAGCCCGCCTATGGAGGAGAAGGGGCACACTCCCGGATTTTTTTTTTTAGGAGCCAACGGTTAGGTGTGGAGACTGTGCTTTCCCATCTCTATGAGCCTAGGCTCTGAGCTGGGGAGAAATTGAGGAAGATTTGGGCATGTGAATGCCCCTAGAACTGTCCTGGCTCCTTCCATATTAAATATATTTGTATTTTGAGAAGTGTCCTTTTCACCCTTGGCCCTCCAGGGAGACTGTCCTAGTCTTTCTGGGGTCTCTACGTTCTCAGCTGAAACCCTGCCTGGCTGCCAAGAGGAGTCAGGGAGAAGGGGTGGGAGGGCCAGATTCAGTGCTGCTTTGAGGCTAGATGCTTCCTCCTCTTCCCTCACACTGGTGGACTGAACTCTAATCCAAGTTGAGTGCAAGTGAAAGGTTCTTCCAGGGTTTTATCTCCCCCCCCCCCCTTTTAACAAAGTCTCTTAGTGTTACACTGGTTCTGCAATGTCTCTGAGGTGCAAAGAATGTGCTTTTCCCCATGGGGCCCAGAGTTTGCCTCTTCTGCCAGGCAGTCACCATGCTTCCCTGCCCCAGCCTGGTTCTTTTGGCTTGGTTTGGACCACAGTCCTCTGCTACCCTGGGCTTCTAGAGCCCATCCTCTAGGAAACAGTCATCAGTTTAATAAATCATTGGCTCTTTCCCAGCACAATGGATGGATGAAAAAACAGGCCACTTACCCAGCACTTACCCCACCTCTGTTCTTGAACGGCGTCTCCATCCAGCCCACTGCTTAGGATGACACAATGAGTAATACTTAGTCATAGAAATCAGTCTCTTTAGTTTGTTTTGTATTATGTTGTACAACATTAAAGATCTAAACACAAAGGATATACAGTCTTGATGAATCTAAAATAATTTGCTAACTATTTTGATTCTTCAGAGATAACTACTAATAAAAATCTAAAAAGTATGTCCTGCTTGATAATGTCTTTATTGCCAAGTGCTGTTTTACTGAGTGTAGTGGATGCATGGTGAAGGGATTTCCTGCTTAGATTTGCTGGAGATGGAACAGGACCTAACCATTTTCTGTTGTTTCAGTACTTTCTTCCCACTCTAGGCCTGTGGGAACCAGGAGCTGGCCCTCCAGTCTACCCTGGTTTTTGGTTTGCAGAGGCAGGCCCAGACAAAGGTCTGTTTAAACTTGACCTGGGCCAAGGACATATGCCTTCCTGTAAGACTGACTGTGGAGGTGGGATAAGCTGGGCCTTGGAGGGAATCACCCAGGAAATGAGGAAGAAGTCTCTTTTCCAGTAAGCAGCAACAGGTAATTTGTGTGCTCCGTGCCAGACAGGACTAGATTTAAACTACTTCACCAGCTTTCAGTGGTGCTGTTGTGTCTGATAGACCTGGATTCATCTCTAAAGTTTCTTGTCCTTATACTTAACACAGTCCCAACCATCTCTAAAGTTTTTAGTGATCATGTGAAGGAGGGGTTGCAGAGCTTTAGGGCTGGGAAGCACCAAGCTGGAAGCAGGATGCCCTCTGGTGGTCAGATTAGGCATCTCCAGGGCCTGACAAAGGGTGGCTGTGCCAGGCCGCTGCAGTTTCAAAAGAGCCATTTAGCCCTTCTTTTGGCCTTTTAATTAAACCCTCTTAAAACTTAAAATTATCCTTTATCTGAAAGAAATTAAAGTTCACATGGTAATGGTCATCAGGGCTAAGGCTGTGACACATGAATCTCAATTTGACCCAGCATGGTCTTGGAAAGTGATGGATACCTGGAGGCTATTCTATCTTCCTTGTCTTGAGATTTTTCCTGCTAAAAAGATACAAAGCAAGCAGAACTCAACTGAAGGCTTGTGTGTGTATAAATTGTTTCAGAGGACTCAGTATTTACTAGAGAACTCTGTGTCAAGATACCGAACACAGGCCCTTAAGAGCAGAGTGTCTAGCCAGGGTGTCCTAGATGACATCAAGCCTAGGAGACGGACACCTGAGATCCTCCAGCTCTTCAACTATTCCATGAGGTGGGTGAGGAGTGGGGCGTTTCAGACAGCATCTGGGAACTGCCACAGAAACATGAGACTATTAGGCATTGTACATAGGCCCATCACTCCAGCAAAAGATGGGAAAAGAGTAACAGTGACATGGGCACCCTCTTCTGCCTTAAAACTGGGTTGCAAGAAGGGACGGGAACAGTAAGCATAAAGCCTGTCTCACATTTGCTGCTGTTAAAGACACATCAAGGTTTATTCATTTTACATTTTCAAAAACTAAATCCCCAAATCAATCTCCAAGGGCTAGTGGGCAGAATTCACCCCAACCCTGCCCTGCTAGCACCGATATTTTCATATTTGGCTAATGTTTTATTCTTTGAAGACAGGCACAGAATTCAGCTGAAAAAGCCCGAGTTCAGCATGTTGTCATCCCTGGCTTGTGACCTCTGACCTCCAGGTTACCACTCACCACCCCATCCTCTGGTTCCCAATCTTAGAAACATGTACAGAGTTATTAGACCCAAACATGCTCTACAGACAAGGCACCAGTAAAACAAATCTCTTCTAGATCCAAAGAAAAGGGAGTTTCTTCAGCCCAGCCCTTCCTTTCTTATAGATACTCAGTTGCTTAGAACTGAGGAGGGACAAAGGCCTGGCCATGAGTGAGGAGCTGCAGCTCTTCCAAGGCTATGAGTGGCTGAGGTGATGCTAGCATGAACAGGACAAGGGAGTGCTTTCTGGTATGTGCAAGGAGGATGTGGCAGAAGCCTCCTCCAGCCTGAGAACCTAGCACAGGCTCCTGCACCACCTCCACCATCCTGTATAGGATCTTGCTTTAAGACATCACTGTCCTTTCAGGGACTGCAGCTGGCCTATAGCAGGTGAGGTACAGCTGCAGCTGGCTCCTCAGACTTTGGATGCACTTGGATTTCAGAGCCATAATTTCATCCAACTGGGTCACAAAGTCTTCAAAATCCTGAGAAAGGAAACAAAGGACAAATGGAACTTTTGTTCTTGCTGGTCCTCTGACAGATATGCTTTTCTAGTCCTTCTTCTTGCAGGAAAACTTCAGAACTTAGGCCTCTCCTCCAGCTGGAAAACCTGTAGGATAGTCACTATGGCACACAGTGAGGCCCACTCCTCCGCATTTGAGACATTTTCAAGGTGGAAGGGTATTTTGTTAGAGCAGAGGGGTGTTTTGGTAGAAATACTTCTGGTCTGCATGTGGTAGACAGCAGGCTGATCACTACTGCAATCAGGGAGAGGCCCCAACAAGCCACTAGGAAGGCAGAGTGGCTAAGGCTAGAGGCTGGAAACATTTTAGCCTGGGAATGGGGAATACAGCACCACCTCCCTCCTGTACCTGCTTCACACAGTCTCAGAGGAGTGGCAAGAGGAGGCACAAGGCCTCAGCAACGGTGTGTGATAGCAGACTCTTACCCCACACATAACCACAGCAAACAAAGATGACCATCAAACTAGCTGCAGGCTAATTCCCAACAGCCACTGAGTGTCTGGCCAACGCTACTTACATTAGAAACCAGCTGGCTCATCAGGGTCTCCTCCTTGAAGCCCAGCTTGGCCATTTCATCCAGCTGTTCCTGGTGTGCTTGAATGACCACCT
Source organism: Cynocephalus volans (assembly GCF_027409185.1). Taxonomy (NCBI): domain Eukaryota; kingdom Metazoa; phylum Chordata; class Mammalia; order Dermoptera; family Cynocephalidae; genus Cynocephalus; species Cynocephalus volans. Next base: position 42,715,571 of record NC_084476.1, on the reverse strand, counting down.
GCCTGGGAATACCAGAGGGGACACCGTGATCCTCTGGGCCTCCCATCCTCTCCTGGGCATGTTTCTCGAGCTGTGCCTCATTTCCAGGCTGGGTGGTACCTCTACCCGAAGTGCTCAAGGTCTTGGTGGGTCACCACCCACTTCCTTGCTCACCTGATCTTTCTCAGGATTAGTCAAAGAATTGGGGAGTACTAACAAGATACAGGAAAAGAGGGCCTTCTCGAGCTATCCCTGCATCCCAGCTATACTGAGGGACAGCACTGGGCACTGCTTCTTTTTCACAGGAGCTGCGTGTTTCTCACAGCCTCCCTGAAGAAAGCTTCCCAAAGCCGTGACCACTGCAACTGGCATAGTTGGCACAAGGTGGAGCCGGCTGCCTAGTCTGCTATCGTTTCTACTTTCTGTGGAGGGTCCAGGGACCAAGCGGGGGATTTAAACTGGAAGCTAGAGAATATGCCTTTTGTCAGAATCTAATGATAGGTAGAGACCACAGGGCAGCAAGATCGTCCACCTGGAGAGGCAAGTTCCTCACCTGTACATCCCTATCCGGCCTTCTCTTTGTCCATGACAAAACATTAAGCTGGGGTGGGAGTGGAAGTGCCAAAGGGGCTTAAGTCTTGGGGAGAAAGTCCAACTTACTGTGCTTGCTCCAGGGTGGGCTTACAGAGTGTCCCTGTAGTCTTGGGAGAGCAGCTGGGGACCAGGGGAGAGTCTGGCCTTGACACTGGCCTGTGTTTGAGCCATGTGATGTCCTCGTTATAGCAGGGCAACTTGATGGGGTGTGTGGACAAACGAAGGTCCTGCCAACTGAGCCCTGTAGGATGTTTTCTGTCCTTGGCCCAGGACTGATTAGCCACATCACTACTTCCTGTTTGTGGGGTGAGTGTAGGTCCAGAATGTGGAACCCCACTATGTATGGTGGGGAAAGGCTTTCCTGGGAAACCCCAGGAGCCATCCAGCTCTGTCTCCTCAGCGTTGGCATCATACTGCTCACGACCCACATGTTCCTGGGAGAAGACTGCGGTCTCTCTGCTCTGAAAGGCCTCTCTCAGGTCAGTTTCCCTGTTGGGCAGCTTGTCAGGTAGGTGCTGATGGATAGGTGATGGGGACAGGGCTGGAAGATCACCAGCAGGTGTATTGTCAGGGGGAGATGAGGACAGCCACAGGTGCCCAGTTGCAGAAGACACTGACAAGTCAGCCTCTTGATCACCAGATGGCACTGTGAGGCCCACAACTGCCCCCGCTGTGCTTTCTGCAACTAGACTATGGACAGCCCCATCCCGAGCCAGCTGCTGCAAGGAAGGAGAGCCCTCATCTTCTGAGTTCCCCAGGAGGGACATTGTGAGGGGAGCCATCAGTCCAGAAGTGTATTCACAGCCCGTGCCTAATTGCCCTGTAGAGTCTTCTCCTTGGAAAGGATTATTGTTTTTAACTGTTCTGGTTGCCTGAGTTGGGTTGTCTTCACTGACTTTGCTCAGAGGTGTGGTGACTATGTCTCTTTGGTCTGGGGATCCAGGAACTGAAGTGTGGGATAGTGAGAAAGTGAAACCATCTTCTGCTGGGGTTGGCAAGCTGCCCTCAGCCTGCCCAGGAACCCCACTTCTGAAGGCATCCTGTCTGAGATCAAAGGCTGGGCTACCGCCTCTTTTTTGGCTATATACAAAATCAACCTGTGAACAGTAAGGCTTCTCTGCCAGGCTGTCTCTGGGAGAAGGCCCTGGGGAGGTGGAACCCTCTCTGCTCCAGTTCAAGGGCACCTTACTTGGGCTGTGGCTGTGATCAAGGGCTGCTCTTCTGTGGCTTATGGGGTCTCTGGAATACACCCAGCTTTCAGCTAGACCCTTCTCATCACTATCTGTCCTGGGGCTAAAACACAGACTCTGCTGCGTTTCTGCTGCCTGTTCCTCAGGACCTTGCTCACCCCACTGATGAAGGAAGAATGAGTCTTCGCAATTCTCTAGGGTATTCCTCTGCTTTGTAGTTCTCTGACTGGAGACGTGTGAAAAAGAATCTTCACTGAAATCGCTGTCATCAAAATCCTCAGCCTGGGGTCTATCATGGCTCTCGGAATAAGAGCAGAACGAAACGGGGGTCCTGTTCTGCAGCTGACCCTCTGGTAGCCTGTACTGGCATAAAAACCTTTCGAGTGGTTGGTATTTTAACTTCTGTTGGAGGAGAGGTGGCTGCTGGAACTGCTGGTGATAAAAGCGCAAATGTTCCTCCCTCTCCTTCTGGTGTGGAGGGATGTTTATCCAAGCTTCAGAGGCAAGCCTGGCAGGTGTGTCCCCCTTACTCTCCTGACTGTACTCTGCTAGGTGGTGGGTGCTGCTAAAGGAGAGCTCAATTCGTGACACAAGCTGCTTCTGTACTGGCTGCACAGTCTGCACTTTCTTGCACTTGGCGGGCGGCTTACCATGAAGTAGGCTTTCTCTCAGGCCTGGGGCCCTGCTTCCCCACCCAAGGGCAGTTTTGTTGCCAATTTGATTTTTCTCAGAGCACAGTGGTGCCAACTCCTCTGCCCTTTTCTTGGCCAAATGTCCAGATTGCATGGTTCCTTTGACATGGCTGGTCTGAATGACCCAGTCTTGGGGAGGACTCCCTCTGGAGCCACCCCTTTTACTGGGGACTTTAGGGACAGAAGCAAAAGGGATGTTGGGTGTGTGGCTGGCCAGAGGATGGGCCTTCCCTCTCGTGGAGCCAGGTGCCACTGTGAGTGACTGCTGAAGCCCCAGCTTGACTTTTTTGGGAGAACACTTGTTCCCTGGCAGGGCCACAGGGGAGCTTTGAATTCGTCTTGGAGAGGAGTTTCCAGATGTCCGATTTCGACTGGTAGCTGAAGCACAACACTTAATGCCTTTCTTTAGTTCTTTGACCCTGTAAATAACCATTTTATGTTAAATGTGTATTCCCGCATGTTCTGTAATTCCTTTTCTATAGCTTTCAGGGAAAACAAAAACCAAAGAAATGTATTATAAGGATTGAGAGGTTTTTTTTAATCTGAGAGAAAATAAGAGGAAAAGGGGACATTCTATTTCATCATAAGATACCCCTCTGTACCTAAACAAGAGAGTGGTGTCTTCTCTAAGGGTAAAAGGATGCACCCAACACTCCATGATCAGAACAGTTTCGGAAATCACCACAGCCCCATGTAAGGTATAGGTCAGGGAAGCCAGTCTCAGAACTGCATGCTGTTCATGCAGGTCCCATGCTGTGCTTCCTGAAGATGGGCCAACTCAGGAGTTCATGTCTACTACTCACTTGCAATTCCACAATCAGAGCCCTCTTTTCCTGCAAACCACCCCCTTTCAGTCTTCTCTGGGAAAATGAGTTCCCTCATACCTGTTGAACACTTCAGGAAGCAAAACCTCCAGAAATAAGCAGGCTTGTGCTAATTCCATTAAGCGAAAAATAATGTCTATTCCAAGGGTTTCTCAACCTTAGCACTATTGGTATTTTGCACCAGATAATTCTTTACTATTCAGAGCCGTCCTGTGCACTGTGGGATGTTTAGCAGCATAGTTGGTCTCTACCCACTAGATGTCAGTAGAGCTTTTCCCGATTCAGGACAATCACAAACGTCTTACCCACTGTAAGAGACACATGTGACCACAGGGTAAGAGATGGGAGGGTAGCTGGAAGACACCAAAGTCATTCCAGAAAGAGGCCTGACCAGGCAGTCAGAGGTGCCAGCTCTGCCACCAACTCCCAGTGAGCCATCGGCAAGTTCCTGCCCTTCTCTGGGCCTCAGCTTATCCATCTATAACATGTCTGGGTTGGTCCCTTCTGGACGTACATAGCTCTAAGCTACTCTGCCTTGACAAATAATATGTATTTTATCCTTTATGATTAGGGCTGGGTCCATCAGAAAGAAAACCTCACTGAGCCTTTCACCCCAGATTAATATTTCCCACTAGCCATTTAAAAGCTAATTCCCGCACGAGGGAATGTGCATTCTTCCTCTTGTCACACTTGCAAAATGGCAGGACCTACCAGATCACATTCTTCAAATGACCATTTGCTCCAAGAACGGTTGTAGAGCTAAGGTCAGATCCCTGTGTGTGTGTGAGAGAGAGACGTGAGCATGTGTGTGCATGTGCATGTATGCACACACACATACACACAACCTGTCATGTGGGAACCAACTTACCGGTCAGCATAGCGCAAGGTATTCAGTGTGTGTTCGGTGGCCACATGGCTTGGTGAAATGTTGGCGATCATGCAGGTTTTGGTATTGCCAAGGAAAGAGTCCTTCAGGACCTGTCCAAAACAATAGGCAGGTCAATGAATGAAGTCAATGAACAAAGGGCACGTTGACTACTTTTGTGCAGGACGCTGGGCCTTAGCTCCCTTCTGTCCACAAAAAGGCAATTCACAAAAGAAGAAACACAAATGACTAATAAATATAGAAAAAGGTACTCACTTCACTACTAATCAAAGAAATGCAAACATATCATTAAAAAACTAATATTTTTTAACCCATAAGATTAAAAAAGACTGATGATAGCCTGCTCTGACGAGGGTCCAGGGAAATGGACACTATCCTACACCGCCATGCACCATGTACCATGAACTGGTACAAACTTTCTGAAGGGCAGTTTGGCAATTTGTAACAAAATGTAAAATATATGCATACTAATTGTTTGGCCATCACACTTGTAGGACTTTACCCTAAGGAGATATTGCTCAGTTGATCAGGGAAAAAAAAAGCATACACAAGATATTCATTACAACATTCTTTATAATAATACAATTTAGAAACAATCTAGGAGTCTATAAGTAGGCAACAAACTATAATCATAAATTGAATACAGTCCTACTCTTAAAAATGACTATGGATATCTGTATTTATGAGCGTCGAAAGATATCTAAAACAACATTTTTGAGAGAAAAAGGTGTACGATTCCATAACTCTATAAATGGATCTACAGGTGGATATATGGGCAGACAGATGACTGGAAGGATGCTCACTAAAATGTAGCAGCGGCTACCACTGTGGGTTGAGGGGGGATTTTAAGGTACATTTTACTTTCCTTTTTATACTTGTATGTACTGTTGAATTACTTTTTAATTAAATAGAAATTCATTTCCTGAGGATGGGGAACCTGTTTCAAAAAGTAATAGAAACAATGTCAGAATGAGGACTAACCACTTATAAGCAGGATTTCCTGGGTCACTGGTTGAAATCATGCTTGAGAAGACACAATTTAACCCATCAATCACCAGTTCTGACTAGGAAGGAGCTGTGTTATAGGTTCTGCCCTAAGTCCTGTGAGCTGTTAGTCTAGCTGCACAGAGTGAAACCCCTCCCACACGCTAGCATACAAAAGTCCTCTCCTATACCTCCCTCTACCTTGTCTGTCCTCCAGTAAGCACAGGACATGGTGCCAAAAGGAACCTGGACACCCAGAACTGTCTTCACAGCTGTTTGTACCTAGGCAGACCCCACCCGCAGCCACTCTTCTGCAGCCATTACAGATGCTGCTTTAACATCTGTTGGTGTTTTCCATTAATAAAGAGGAATGTTTTCATAAAAACAGAAGAAAAAAATAACCTACAGTTCAGAATAATCACAGTTAATATTTGCTTTAATTTTTCCAGTGTAGTTTTTTCTTATTGCATATTTTTTAAACTATAAAAACAAGTGGTCACACCATATGTAATCTTATAATGTGAAAAATTACAGTTCTACCTTTACTCCCATTGTTACTCTCTAGAGATATCCAATGCTAACTGTATCTTTTTAAACTTTTTCCCTGTGTGGCTACGTATATAATAGAAAAAATGCTTTAAAATCACACAGGTAGTCACATTTTTATGCTGTTCTATAGCTTGCTTTTATTACATCATGAGAAATCTTGGTCATCGTTCCTATCAGTACATGTGGAAAATCTAGCTCATTCTTTTAAACTATAGCCATTTTTTTTGGTGATGAAACACTGGTCTAAGTCTTACAGCTAATAAAGTACCAAGTACCCTTTTCAAAGGCTCAGAGACTCCAAAATCAACAAGGTTTCATTCAGTTGTAAATAAATGGAAAGGTGGTGACCAGAAGTGCTCTGCTGCTCCAGTGGGACCCTGGCTGCCTTGCACTGCAGATACCCCTGCCTGAGTCTGTCCCTTTCTAGAGACCTAGTAGACTGAGAGCTCCTAGAAGGAATGTGACTCCTCCCCATTTCTTTTCCCCACTATACCTAGCATCATTCCTTGCTGGCAGTGGATGCTCTACTGAATGAACAAATAAATGGAAGAAGGAACAAATGAATGAACCAGAACAAACTTAAGGCTCATATTTAACCTTACCTGAGTTAATTTGCTTTGCCTGAAGGGAGTATGGGTGTGTTCCTGATCAAGTGCTCGGATACATTCTTTCAGCTGCAAAGTGGGAGAATAACAAGCACATCAAACATCATGTGCAAATAGAGAGTAACAGATCCGATGCTACATCCATAGGAAGTTTATTTTTCTTAAATAAACCACATTCAGGCAATCCCCCAAATGGAAGTCAAAATGTCCTGTATTTTCCTGTTCATCAACAAAAAAACCAAGCCAGGCTGGGAAACACCAGCCTGTACTGCCTAGCTAAGGGCCTCCCAACTGTGATCCTACAATTAGCCTTGAGTTGATAGCAGGGGACAGATAAACATAGGGACCCACCCTCAAGGTCCCAGAGTCCAAGCTTTTGTGGTGGTCATTCTGGCATGCCAGCTCCCTTTCTCTCCTCAGACTCTTCCCAATTATTGATGCACTTAAGTAGAGAACTTATCTATACCCACTTTCCCCTCTCCCTACTCACACGTGCATATCTATAGGTGGAGATTCAAGTGCAGATTGAAATGTGAATTGTCTGAACAAGGCAGGAGAAATTCTAGAGTCAGAGCTACGGTGGAAGTGGAAAATCACCTAGGTTCACACTCTTTTATTTTTTATTTTTATACTCTCATTTTTAAAGAGCAGCAACTGTGGCCCAAAGGCAAGGGAATGTCACTTGTTTCCGGGCATATCCCCTCAGTGAGAAGTGCTCAATGGACATCACTAGAGCCAGCAGAGGCCCAGACATTTGGACCTCCAGAGGCAACACACCCATCAGAAACAGCAGCAAGAGTGAGGGAGGCAAGACGAGGGAGGAGAGACCTGATATTTCTGAGTCATACATCCAGGCCAAAACGCAGTAAATGGAAAGGGAGGGAAGAAGATGGAAGAAATCCCTTGGGCAGTACCCGTGCTGGGAGTCCACCAAGAATAGGTAACCAGCCTTAAGAGTTTGCTATGGCTGTTCTTAGCAGAAGCCATAGAGGCCTGTAGCTGTCCCCCGCTCTATCCAAGAAGCCGCAAGGTATAAGAATGTATAAAGGAATTTCCTCCTTTATTAAAAATCAATACGATATTCCCCAACTTTAGCACTGAGAAGTTTCTCCGGAAGGGATGAACAGGTAACCAAACCCAGCCCCTTACATATACAAATCCAAGTGTGGCCCCAATCCCTACCAGCCCTTGGGTCCTTTTAGTCCTGCTTAATCAGAATGGAATGGTTAACAGACTTTACTAAACATGAAGGGAAAACCAAGGGAAATACCCAGAAAAGAAACAAGGGACATCTTTGTACACCTCACAAAACACAGGACTTCCCTCCCCCCTTTTTCCACTCTACACTTGTGTTAAGGACTGACTCTCAACGGATTGCAGTGAGGGAGCATTCAAAACCTGACAAAACACAGGATTTTGATCCTGTTCTAGAAGTCTTGTTTCCAGGCTCCTTTGCATGCTACAGCCCATGTGAGACAGACATAGTCAAGGCTTAAAGGGTAATATGACTTCATAGGTACTTCTTCCCAGGTTTCCTAATTGATTCCTGTACCATAGTTTAAAATACCAAAATCATAGATTTCCAGTCAGAGGCATGGCCATTCACTTAACCCATCTGTGCCTCAGAATCCTAAAGGGGGGATAAGAGAACTTGCTTAATTTGCCTCACAGAGTTGTTGGGAAAACTGACTGGCATATAGTAAATGCTAAAAATATACTGGTTCCAGGGCCCTTTGGAGAAATGGTTGATGGCAGGGAAAATACAGGATGAGTCTGGAACATCATGTAGTGCCAAAAGGTGCTAAAAAAAACCCAAACAAATGACAGGAGCCAACAAAGAGCTCTCAATTGCCAGATCTGGTACAATTTGAGCAAAAAAATAAAAAATGACAGAAATGGACTGTAATCCAATGAATAAAAGAAATATCCATTAGTGATATAATAATTTAATAAATAAATTGGAGAGAAAGAAAAGCTCTTCTGCATAGCAGAATTCCAACTAATTAATGAAGAAAGAATGATGGGAATAGAAAAATCCCATCAGGTAAACACCACAGCAATAATTGCTGCAGGTAAGAATCATCAACAGACACTAAAATGAGAGAGCAAAAGTGTGATGTAAAACAGGATTGATGGAGTTTGGATGTGCTGTCCCCTCCAAAACTCATGTGGAAATTTGATCCCCAATGTGGCAGTGTTGGAAAGTGATTGAGTCATGGGGGCAGATCCCTCATGAATGGATTAATGCTCTCCCTTGGGGAGGGGGGATTAATGAGTGAGTTCTCGCTCTATTAGTTCCGGTGAGAGCTGATTGTTTAAAGGACACTGGCACCTTCTCTCTCTCTCTCTCTCTCTCTCTCTTGTTTCCTCTCACCATGTGATCTGCTTGTACCCGCTGGCTGCCTGCCACTTTCCACCATGAGTAGAAGCAGCCTGAGGCCCGTGCCAGATGCAGCTGTCCCAGAATCGTAAGCCAAATAAACCTCTCTTCTTTATAAATTACCCAGTCTCAGGTATTCTGTTATAGCAACACAAAACGGACTAAAACAAGGATATTTGCAGTTGCGAAGTGTCTCTTAACAAGATACTTATTAATTACAAACAGGAAAACAATAACTACAATGAGAAACCTAGCACACAACACCCTAACTAAGTGATCAAGATTAACATCACCAGCAATAAGACATACTGACATCATGCACTGTTAAGGAATGAATGTGTCCCCCAAAGTTCATATGCTGAAATCCTAACCTCCAATGGGATGGTATTAGGGGTGGGGCCTTTGGGAGGTGATTAGGTCATGAAGGTGGTGCCCTCATGAATGGGATTAGTGCCCTTATAAGAGAGACCCTAGAGAGCTCTCTCATCACTTTCTATCATGTGAGGACACTGAGAAGACAGCTGTCTATGAACAAGGAATTGGGTCCTCACCAGACACTGAATCTGCTGGTGCCTTGATCTTGGACTCCCCAGTCTCCAGAACTATGAGAAATAAATGTTTGTTGTTTAAGCCACCCCATCTATGGTATTTTTATTACAGAAGCCTGAATGGACTGAGATATGCACTACTAGATATGACACACTGAGAAGGGTACAACTTCCATGGTATTCTTCCTAAAAATTCATAACCTCAATCTAATCATGAAAACATCAAGAAAACACAAATTTAGAGACATTCTGCAAAATAACTGGTCAGCATTCTTCAAAGTTATCAAGTTCATAAGTGGCAAAAACTGAAGGGACTATGGAGATATGACAACTAAATGTAATATAGGATCTGGAACCCAGAAAAGGACAGTATTGAGACTACTTGTGAAATTCAACTAAGGTCTATAACTTAGTTAATAGTATTATACCAATGTTAATTTCCTGATTTAGATTAATGTACTATGGTTATGTAAGATGTTAACACTAGGGAAAGCTGAGTGAAGGGTATAAAGGAATGCTGTATATTATTCTTGCAACTTTTTTGGCAAATCTAGAACTATTCAAAAATTTAAAAATAAAAATAAAAAGATGCTGGTTCCCTCTCTCACCACTCTCATCCTCCCAATTTATCCTTCATGAGGCCTGGAAAAGGACCGAAAGAATGTGGAGAGGCACAGGCAGCAATATGAAGCTGTAAAAAAGAACAAGGAAGATCTCTATATACAGCCATGGAATGATCGCCACAACACTGTTAACTAAAAAGAGCAAAGTGCAGAACAGTGTTTACAGTAATGTACTATGGTCTGAATGTTTGTCTCCTCCAAAGCTCATGTGAAAGCTTGATCCCTGGTGTGGCAATGTTAAGAGGTGGGGCTTTGGGAGGTAATTAGATCATGAGGGCTATGCCCTAATGAACAGATTAATCCATTCATGGATTGATGAATTAATGGATGAGTGGGTTATCACAGGAGTGGCACTGATGGTTTTATAAGGAGAACAAGTGAGCACATTATCACATGCTCAGCACCCCCTCACCACATGACACTGTGCTGCCTTGGAACTCCGCAGATAGTCCCCACCAAGAAGAAGGCCCTCACCAGATGCAGCCACTGAACCTTGGGTTTCCCAGCCTCCAAAACTATAAGAAATAAATTTCTTTTTTTTAAATAAATTATGCAGTTTCAGGGATTCTGTTACAAGTGACAGACTAATACAGTATGTTACCTTTTTTCTGACAAAAGGAGTGAATGTAAACATATGTAGGTAGAAACATGGTTATATAACATGGTTATATAAGGGGAGGGAGGTAATAAGATTGAGAAGACAGGGATGGAAACTAGACTTCTCTAAATGTGGTTTGTTTTACAATTTTTACTTTAAAAACATGTAAATGTTTTAAATAATTATAAACAAAATTAAATCAAAATAAGAAAGTAATTCATAAAACCAAAACCAAAATCAAACAAATGAACCTAACAATATGAAATTATTACTCTCTCTTTTTTTTTTCCCCTATATTTGTGGAGCAAAACTGGGTCACATGTCCTGTAATGAGGCTTAAACACAGAGAATTATTATTTCAAGTTATTTTGCAATACAATATTATGACTGTACATCCTTAGTAGGATTCGACCGAAGGGTAAAAAGAAAACTGCAATAAAATCTTAAACTGAATTAATTAATCATATCATAAATAAAATTAGCATCATTTTAAAATATGAGTGTACTTCAAAAAATTCATGGAAAGATTTGAATTATTTTATTTTATTATTTGGTGGCTGGCTAGTAAGGGGTTGTATTATTTTTTATTTTTCCACGAACTTTTTTTTTTTTTTTTTGTCGTTTTTCCGTGACCGGCACTCAGCCAGTGAGTGCACCAGTCAGTCCTATATAGGATCTGAACCCGCGGCGGGAGCGTCGCCGCACTCCCAGCGCAGCACTCTACCAAGTGCGCCACGGGCTTGGCCCTTTCCACGAACTTTTTGAAGTACTCTCATATACGTATATTGAAGTAGAGCAAATAAATTATATTAATGTTGCTGGGAACTAAGATTTCTAGCATAAGAGAAAAGGGAGACAAATATAAATTTAAGAAGTTAATTAAAAACCCTGCAATCTTAATTTTGAATTAATTTATTAATATGAATCCCTCATATATTTTTCTCTTTCAAAACAAAAACCAAACAACAAAACCCTATTTCCTAGCTCTGTCCACCAAAAAGGCCTAGAAGCAAGGACTAACCCAGTAGTAGTAAACACACCTAGCATATAGACTGAGGTACCTAAACACCATATCCCTCTAAAAGAAACCCCGGCTCACTGAAGAAATGGCTGTTTCAAGGTCTTTTCAGACTTTGTACAAGATGAGCCTAGAACATCTTGTCATACCAGAAAGCCAGGAGGCTATCAAGGACTGCTAGGGTTGGGTCAAAAAGACAAGGGAAGATTTTTGAAAGGCTCCCACTGGCCAAAGATGTGCAATTTAAGCAACAAAGAGAATAATGATTATAATGAGTTTATAATAACACAAAAACAACAATAGAAAGTAAACAACAACAAACTCATTGGTTATGTTTAGGTAGCTAGCATACCAACTCATTCTGAAAACTGGTGAATACTGAAATCCTAAGGAAACATTGGATATAGATGAAACTCATCAATGGCTGCTAAAATCATTAGGTAAAAAAGGCTGATGGGAAACTTTATAATGCAGATATTAGGCTGACAACATGTGAATTTCTTTTCAATCTTAAAATCACAAAAAGAGATGTCCAGACATTCTGTACCTCCTAATGTATTGCTATAGGAAGTCTAAGAACTACCTGTGAATTATTTGTGCCAAAAAAATAGAACTGAAATCTGATCAAGCCTCTAATTCAGCACTGCCCCAGTAGAAATTAGTGAGCCAAAATACAAACCACAAATGTAATTTTAAACTTCTAATAGCTACATTTAAAAAAAAATTTTAAGGTGAAATTAATGTTCATTATATATTTTATTTAATCCAGTATATTCAAAATATTATTTCAGTATGTAATCAATATGAAAAAAATATGAATGAGATATTTTACATGCTTTTTTGGTAATAAGTCTCAAAATCCAGTGTGTATTTTACTCTTACAGCGTATCCCAATTCAGACTGGCCACATGTGGCTAGTGATTACCATATTGGACAGCCCTGATATAGATCTTTACCACTTTACAGGAAATATAGAGGATAGGGTAATACATTCAACATCAACTTGGGGATGCCATCAGCCAAGTCCAGAACGTGGGAAATCTTACAGGACAAGTGACCCAGTTTTCTTCCACAAATACACTGACAAAGAAAAAGAGGGAGTAAGAACTAATATAGGATTCTTGTTTGTATCTTGGCTTGAACGTCAACTGTAAAAAGACACAGGGGACAACTGGAGAAATTATAGTACTGGATAACAGATAACATTAAAGAATTGTTTCTTTAGTTATGACAATGGTATTATTATATTAAAAAATAAGAGTCCCTATCTCTTTGAAATATGTAATGAAATATTTATGGAAGAAATGACATGAAGACTAGAATTTTCTTTAAAATAATCCTACTGGGGAAGGAAGGGGTTGGTTAGATTTTTCATATATTGGTAACTGTTGAAGCTGGGCAACAGGTAAATGGGAGATCACTATACTATTTGTTCTACTTCTGTTTATTTGAAAAATATAATGTTAAAACTTGGAGAGAGGGAGAGAGCTTACCTAAGTTAACCATTCAGCAATTGCAGAAATACTTATGTTCCTAATTGGCAGAGATTGACCAGAGGAAGAGAAGGTGGGGAGAGAAGAGGAGAGTTGTCTAGAATTGCCCAGAGTATGATTGGGTGGGCAGCATCTACTCCCAACCCTGGAATTCCATTGATAGATAAAAGCATGCCTGATGCTCTGCTAATTCCACCACACCCTCACCCACTCTGGTTGCACGTAAAGGGCAAAATCTCCGAAGAATTTTATTTATTTATTTATTTATTTAATTCTTGGTGGCTGGCCAGTAAGGGGATTCGAACCTGTGACTGTGTTACCAGCACCATGCTCTTCCAAGTGAGCTATGAAGAAGGATTTTTAGTTTAAATATTTCAAATAACTTACAGCCAGAAGACTCTGGTTTATTTCTGCGCCTTCCATCTTTGTCTGTCTATCTGAGTCCCTGGCATCTGCTGCTCTTTCACTGCCAGCCAAGTCAATAAAAGAAATCCTAGAGAAAAGACACAGCAGGAATGACTTCCTTGGGCCTTTGGTTTATTTTTACATCAGTCAGCACTTTATGACCTCAGGAAGAAATTAACAATAGCCTATCCTCAGGAAAGAAAAGACATTACTGTCAGCTTTCTAAAAGTATCACAAAATTCTGATCTCTCAGCTGCTGCTGGCAGCAGTCACTATTCAGACAATTCTGTCAGTTTTAATCATTTGTGAAAAAGTATGACTGAAATTAATAAAACACACTTCCCATAAGGCTAAACGACCACAATGCAAATCAGTTAGGTGGACCACTTAGATAATTAAATGTAAACTTTTGTGGTCTGCTTTCCAGCAAAAAGGAAAAAAAAAGAAAGAAAGAAAAAAGAAAGAAAAGAGGGGAAGAAAAGACCCATTACTCAAAGGTGAGATAGGCTCATCCATCAGTATGATAGAGAGTTCACCGAGATAGCACCAGAGAAGCAATGAATGTATCTAATTGGCTTATGGTTTCTTTCAAGAAGAATGAATTAATTCCCCTCCTCACCCCTTCTTTTTGGCCTGTAAGCTCCCTGAGATACATTCCCTGCTGTTTCTCAGCTGATACTGTGTTTCACGTTAGAAGCAATCAATGTCCCTTTTAATAACTTAGGGTTGACCAACAATAGGTCATTACTTCCTGGTTAATCAACTAATGGTACTTTAGTATAATGATTTACTTCAGGGCTAACAACTCTACACCATATCCTTGAAATGAAGAACTCCATGGTGGCAGGGTATCCTGTTGTTGATAACACATATTTCAAAGTCACATTAAGGAAGGGAAGACAGACAATGCAATTCCCTGCATATTTCCAACTCACCTGCCAAATGTCCTCTTGGCTGAATCTTTGATCTGAATTTGGATGATAGCATGGGAGCGGGATGAGTCTGCATTAACTCCAGTGGCCCTGGTGCTGCGCTCCTTGCTACCCTTTAAGATCATCTGAAAATAAAATCCATGGAATGACTTCCCCAAGAAGTAAACAAAGACCTCTGGCTCCTAAGAGTTGGCTAAGAGCAGCAGAGACCAGACATATAACTTTGTCAGTGTACTGTAGTTTTATCTGTCTAGGTAGAAAACTGCCCAAATACTAAATCATATAGAGTAAGTACCCAATGGCAATAAAAACAATGTGGAATACTAATCTTGTGGGAGAACATTCAATAGCTCAAGAGCTAATTTATTTCTTGATCTCATATACTCTTTTTAATATCTTTGATGGATTTAGCCTAACTAAATTCCTAGGGCATAACTTGGCTTCAAAGCAATGTCTCATAATACCCATCTATCTTAGTAACTGAGGCAAAGGACAGAAATGTGCATCACAGAATGAGTAATCACATCCACCTGTTCTACCGGGATGCAGTCATAAAAGAGGCCAGGCCTGATATGTAGGAACACGAAAGTGATGAGTTATTGTGATTATCATGAGCCCATGATTTCCCTTGAGACTAATCCTCTCCCACTTCCAGTTGGGAGTAAAGACTAACTGGGATCTCTCTGGCCACCAGGGAATGGGGAAGGGAAGGTGAAGCTTCAGGATTGGCCTCCGGCCACTGAAAACAGAGCCATATAAAACACGCTGCCCTTATTTTGGACAGGGGTAGGAGTACTGATTACTGAGAATCAAAAAGGCTAAGAACTTTAAAAACATTATTTGAAAGAATCCTCACAGCAGCCAAATATGAGGTAAGTATGATTATTAACCCCAGTTAACAGTTGAGGAACAAACTCAGAGACTGATTTGCTCAGAGTCAAATAGCTGTTGTGTGGCAGAGGCAGCTTCCACATCCAGAATGTCTCCAAAGTCCATGTAATTTCTACTACAGTGTAGGGAACTTATGATAAATTCATTTATTTTGCAGTGAATTAAGGGTAAGGAAGTCTTATCTCATTTTTTCTCAATCTCTCAGAATTGTAATTTATATCATATTGAACATAGCCAGTTTCCTAGTTAAGAGCCCAAAAGTTGACAGAGCCAAACTTCAACGATAAGCCATAAAATACCTTAACAAGTAGGGACAGGTGCTTTTTAAAAATTTAACTAATAAAAAAGAAAAAGAAAAGGCTGGCCAGTTAGCTCAGTTGGTTAGAATGCCCCCTTGTAGCACCAAGGTCAAGGGTTTGGATCTAACTAAAAATAAATTCTTTCATGGTCTAAGCAACAGTTATGTTTCCAAAGATTATCTGTATGTGAGATTTAAAAAATCAACTATTACAATCATATTTAAATGCACTCATTTTGTAAATAACTTGCTAAAAATTTAAAGAGACTACATGATAAATCTTTTTGTAAAGAGAAAAACCTGGTTATTTATAAAGCTAGATCATCAACCAAATGGATAGCAAGTTGCTGCTAATCAGAAATCAGATGAGTTAGAGTGGTGACCCCTTACATTGGGTGTGGCAAGTACTGAAAAAAAAATACTGCTAACTAAGCTTTGAATCATCTAGCTTAAATGCATTTCCTCATCCTGGCCTCTCCCTATCCCTCTAACTTCGTGCTTACATAGGCTGGGATCCAGTGATGATGGGTCATCTTAGATTTTCATAGTGCTTCTTTACAAATTTTCTCTTTTCTTCTTCATTAGAAAAGACATGCTTACTGTGGAAATCTTGGAAAATACAGGAAAAGTATAAAAAAGAAAATATATATTTCCCATAATCCCAGAGTTAATAAGATTATGGTGCATTTCCTTCTAGAGTTTTAGGTTTCTCACAGCTCTTTTGCTTTTTTTGAGAAAGGCAAAAAAAAAAAAATGTCTTTTACAAACCCCATGAGAAGACATGGGAGGTCTTAAATCTTTACATTTATACCAGCAATATGCTTGACAGATATGTGAAGGAATACAAGGAAACTGAGTGACTTATCCAAGGTTACATAGGTAGAATATGATCAGGGTAGGAACAGAAGCCAGGTACCCTCTTCCACATGTGAGTAATGATGCTACTTCTTCTGAGACCTGGTGGGAGCTCAGAGAGGCCATATCTAGCAAGGAACTGTGGATACTGACAGGAAGCTCAAAGGATGGTCTTACAGTTCATCCCCAGAGGAATCAAGAAAGGCTGGCTTCTGGAATTCTATTATAAAGTTTTGTGCTTGGGTTTTCACTGTACCTTGTCCACCATAATGTACTGAGTACCTCTGAGTGCATCTCAGAAAACCTAACATGTTGAGGTGACCTTTCCTGGCCAAATGCATTTTAGGGAAGGTCTGAAGGAATTTCTGGTCCTTGGCGCAATTTTCTCAGCTTCAGTAACAGCCTACAATCATCATGCCTTTCAGAAACTATGGAATAAAGCAGCTAGGCTCTGAGGAGTAAAAATAAGACAGTTTGTGAATATCTAAGAGCATCACATTTTTGTAAAGGACATACAACTAAAGCATAGCAGTTAGAGTGAAATCTGAAGTCAGACTGTCAGTGTTCACACGCTAGCTCTACCATATGGTTGTACAAACTTTTGCAAATCACTTAACTTTTCAGGGCCTCAGTTTCTTATCTGTAAAAAGAAAATCTCATAGATCAGTTATAAGGAATATAACACATGTAAAGGACTTAGTACCACGATTGGCACATGGTAAGTGCTCAATAATTTTTGTGTGTGTGTGTGTGTGTGTGTGTGTGTCTGACTGACAAATCCTGATTCCAAATCTGGGAAATGTGATGAGGCAGTGAGTCTTCTGTATAGGCAGGGAAGTCCTGGTGCATGCATTGGTAAGACCAGGTAACCAAATATACCTGGAAGGAGAAATTTCCTGGAGGGGCAATCCTGTGTGAAAAATGAAGCTGCCGGTTGTGCAGACAGGCAACAAGTGGCCAGGCCTGAGTTAGCCTGATGGTGATCTGAGAGGGTAATGCTTGAAGATGACACCTGAGGTTGACACTTGAGCAAACACATGGGTGATACCTGAGCGAGCATGAACAGCGACACCCGACTTAGCAAGTACTGTTGTTTCCAGTCAATAAGTGTTTCTGAGGGTAACTGTGTCAGATATCCATAATTTATATCAACTTCCCACCTTGATCTCAGCTGGCTTCCTGTTTGTACACCACCATATACATTACAGACTGAGGGTATCAATGGCAATAATGCAATAATAGGTTGACTAACAAAATTCTTTCTGCTTTTCTTAGGAACCATACTTTAGGAGAGGATAGTCCATAAACTTTTCCAGGATAGAAGGGTTGACTCAATACCAGACTGCCCATTAGCGCAGTTATGGCCCATAGCCAAGGAAAAGGGACTTCTTCCTTGCATTTGCTCCTTTCGCATTTAATTGGTCTCATTTCAGGCTGGCTGGTTGGCTCAGTTGGTTAGAGCGTGGTGTTGATAACACCAAGGTCAAGGGCTTGGATCCTCTTACTGACCAGCCACCAAAAAATAAATAAATAAATAAACATCGTTGGTCTCATCCCTAGGGACAATGGAATTCTGAGGACCAGACTTACCTGGAACTCTTGACCAAATGAAAAAATGGCTGGGAGAAGTAGGAGCAAGAGTAGCATAGGGAATAGGTGTATAAGAAACAATCTCCTTAGGTCTCCACAGTGAAGGGAGCTCTGGACAGCTTAATAATGGTCATAGCCTCAGGGGAGCCCCTTCATCATATCCCACACACTTTTGTTCTGTGCCTGCCTTTGTAATCATGAGAAAGGGGCTCTTAGGTAACCCTCTAAAACAGCCACACTCAGGTGCTCCTGAGGTTTTGAATTCCAAGATCCAGGAATCTGATAGTCACACAAATATGAGTTCCCGGCTCTTAAACAAAATGTACCTATTTGTCCCAGGAAAAAGAAACTGTTAGAAAAAGACACATACCAATGGTAGGCTACTCTGCCATTTCACATACCTAAGTCTCAAATCTTAGTTTTGAAAAAGAAACAACAAAATTTCTCCAAAACACTGATATTTGAAGTTTAAACACAGCCCTTTAAATGCCTGATTTTAAGCAAAGAAGACATTGTCATAAACATTAATTCATTCAGTGTCTTTTTACCTACTTTCTTAAGAAGAACTGATCTCTAACTATATACTACACTGTAGTATAGTATAGTGAAAACGGTATGAGCTTCAGAGTAAGATTAATCTGAGCTGGATTCTGGCTCTGCCAACCATTAGCTATGTGATCCTCTGTTGTCACTTAATTTTTACCTCAGTTTTCTCATCTGTAAGATGAGGTTAATAATATTTACCTCATCACATTTTTGTGATGATTAAATGGGATATTTGCAAAAACCTCTAGCAAAGTGTTTAGTAAATAGTAAGTGCTCAGTAAGCATTTGCAATTATTTTTTTTTAATTTATTTTTATTTTTTATTTTTAAAAGATGAACAGTAAGGGGATCTTAACCCTTGACTTGGTGTTGTCAGCACCACACTCAGCCAGTGAGTGAACCGGCCATCCGTATATGGGATCCGAACCCGGGGCCTTGGTGTTATCAGCACCGCACTCTACCGAGTGAGCCACGGGTCGGCCCAGCAATTATTATTAGAACACAGTGAAGTCACGGTTTCAGATTCCTGTACTTGCCAGCTGCCAAAAAAAAAAAAAAAAAAAAACATAGAAGGAAGGCAGGAAAGATTGAGAGTAGAATCAGCTTTAACTTTGATGCACATTGAAGAAATTTCTACAGTGCCACCTGATTGTCTCCCCTTGTCCCTTAAGCTTAGTCAAAGGCTCAGCCACTTCTCCCTGGAGGGGAGTATAATGAAGTTGTACTAAAGGTAAATCTTGACAAGTACTCCTTTTAGTATTCTCCCCTTCACTCTAGCCAGGCTTGTTGGATATACTAGAAGAAAGACTATGATGGCTGCACATTAGAATCACCTGGGAAGCTTTTAAAATAATATCCATCCTCATATATTGCTGGTGGGAATGTAAAATGTTAGTCACTTTGGAAAACAATATGGCAGTTCCTAAAAAAAAAAAAAGCAATTCTACTCTTAGGCAGCAATTCTACTTGTAGGCATACACCCAAGAAAACTGAAAACATACATCCACACAAAAACTTTTGTACATGAATGTTCATATAGCCTTATTCATAATGGCCCCAAAGTGATAACAACCCAAATGTCTGTCAATTGAAGAATGGATAAATATAATGTGGTATATTATTTAGCCATAAAAATGAATAAGGTATTGATACATGCTACAACATGGATGAACATTGAAAATATTATGCTTACGTGAAAGAAGCCAGAGACAAAAGGTTGCATATTATGTGATTCTATTTATATGATATAGCCAGAATAGGCAAATCCACAGAGATAGAAATTTTGGTTGCCAGGCACTGAGGGCAGGAGAAATAGGAAATGACTGCTAATGGATAACAAGTCCTTGTGGGTAATAAAAATTTCTGGAATTAAATAGTGGCAATGGTTGCACACGTTTATGAATATAGTGAAAAAAAATCACTGAATTGTATACTTTCAAAGTGTGAATATTATGGTATATGAATTATATCTCAATAAGGAAATTAAAAACCCACTGAACTGTACACTTTAAAAAGGTGAATTTCATGATATATTAACTATATTTCCATTTAAAATAATGATACCCATGCCTGGGCCCCACCCCTGACAGATTCTGATTTAGTTGACCTGAGGAGGACTCAAGCAAGCACTAAAAGACATTACGATGAAACTGAGAAGACAGGCCACAGAATAAGACAACATGCTTATGACACAAATAACTGACAAAAGACTCATGTCCAGAATATACAAATCAGTAAGGAAAAGACAGACAACCCAAATATGAGAAAGAGACTCAAACTGGCATTCCACCAAGAGGAAATCCAAATGATAAGTTGAAAATATAAGAAGATTTTCAATTTCATCCTCAATCAGAGAAAATGAAAATTAAAATCACAATGAAATATAATTAAACAATTCCAGACTGGCAAAAATTCAAAAATCCATCAATAGAAAGTGTTGGCAATGATGAAGAGCAATGAGATTGC
This sequence comes from Cynocephalus volans, assembly GCF_027409185.1. Taxonomy (NCBI): domain Eukaryota; kingdom Metazoa; phylum Chordata; class Mammalia; order Dermoptera; family Cynocephalidae; genus Cynocephalus; species Cynocephalus volans. The sequence goes on along the minus strand of NC_084476.1, from coordinate 42,695,127 downwards.
TCATATACTGCTGGTGGGAACATACACTGCTTTGGAAAAGAGTCGGCATCATTTAATGAAATTGAAGATATGCATGTCCTCTGACCCAGTCATTCACAACTAGGTATATATCCAAGAGAACCTGTGCGCTCTATACTGAAATACATGTATAAGATAGGACACTCACAGCTGCATTGCTCACAATAGCTCCCAAATAGGAACAACCCCAACTGTCCATTAACAGAGCAATGAATAAATGATGGTATACAACTATGACGGAATACTATACAGTAAATAAAAATGAACAAAATTAAAGCTATATGCAAAAACATAAATGGAACTCAAAAGCATCATGTTGAGCAAAAGAAGCAAGACACAAGAGAATACATACAGTGTGGTTCTAATCATACAAAATTCAAAAACAGGTGAAAACTAAGTTATATGGTTTAGGGATGAATACATAGGTGGTAAAACTGTAACAAAGAACAAGACAGTGATTAGTATAAAAGTCAGGATAACAGGGGGGTGTGATTGGGAAGTCACACAGGGGACTTATGGGGTGCTACACTGTTCTATTTCTTGAACTAGGTAGCTGATTACGAGGGTGTTTGTTTCTATACACTGCACAAATTAAGGTTTTATGCATTTTTCTGTATAGTGCTATTTCTCATAATAAAAGTTTAAAGCATTTTTTAAGTAAGGCAAAAAAAGCCTTTAAATGATCTAATGTAAAGCCAGGGTTGAAGACCTCTGTATTAAAGGAAGGTTCACCAGAAATATATTTGTATATAAGTTAATAAAGGTGGAGAACAGGAAACAAAAAGTCTAAATATTCTAAACTGTTAACAGTGGATATCTCAGTCGGAGGTGGGGTAGAGGATGTACAGTAAGTTAGAGGGGTCTTTATGTTCTATCTTCTTATATATTTCTGTAATGTTCATATTTAATAATGAGCAAGTATTACTTTTGTTGTAATAAAAGGGTAACTTTTAATAAAAGAAGATTTTAAGATTCCTTTGGAAGGATACACAAAAAACTAACAATAAAAGGGGATGAATGGAAGGGGTATTTTCACTGTACCTTTTGAGTTTTAAACCCATGTGAAAGTGTTATTTATTAAAAATTTTCTTTAAAATGAGACTATTTGTCTCCAGCAGCTATTCCCAGAGCTCACTGTCATAGAAAAACACATTAGCAGCCTTGGAAACTGACCCAAGCATATCCTTCCATTCATTAGGTCCTTCCATATGCCCTACACCTCCCACTACCATGGCACTTGGACATCACCCCTGTAGAGAAACAAGCTATCCTCTTAGAAGAGGACTCACACTTTACAAATGTGAAGTGGTGTGCCTGTCATTGCCCTTTGCCTAAACCTGAGTCCATTATACTTGCTAAGTAGCAAAATGAATTCTTTTCCTTAGGCTGCTATAGTGGGGTGATAAAGAAGGAAGAATTAATTACCTCTAAGAGGAGCTCCACACTATCCACCTGACGCTCTCGCAGTCCCACTATCTGCACCACATGCTTGCTATCTTCTCTTGCGAAGAGCCTGCAGATGCAAGAACGTGGTTGGTACAATGATGTTGCTGTAACAGTCTTTGTTCTTGTCTCCCCAGAAACCATTCCAGCACTCCCCCATTAAGTAGCAGATTTGTTGTTTGGGTGGGATGGATGTGAATACTCCCCCTAAACTCACTCTCCTGACCTCAGCCCTGGGCTTCAGGGGTGGTCCTTGATTGTTGTAAACAAATTAGCATATTTGGCTACCATGAAAAGAATGAGGACATAACTTAGACCTATGCCAATCAGTGGATGGCGTATTCCTGGCTACAGTGAATAGTTCAGAGGTGGATATGGGATCTCTGTTGGTCTAATCAAAATAAAGTCCTTGACTCTGGTTGTTAGGTGCCTGGTGGTGAGGTGTTCTCCCTTTCTCTCTGGAAGTGAAAGCATCTGGCCCTGGGAGCACTGGCAGCCATTTTGTATCTAGAAGACAGCTAACAGACTGGGTCCTTAGAACATAAGGACCTGAGCTGCTGGAGTACACCAACCCTGAAGCCTGACTATCCTCTGGGCTTTCTAGTCATTTGAGCCAATGATTTCCCTAAATGCTTACGCCAGTATAAGTGGGGTTTTCTTTTGTTTGCAACATAAAGAATCCTGATACATTTTCAAAGGGAGCAAGAAAGAGCTGGTGCTGCATCTGAATCCTCGGGCCTGCATATAAAGTAATGATTGATTATGGTCTATCATCATCATTAAACCAGATACACTGAGGGGCATGTGTTAAATTTATTAAAGGCAACTTAAGATTACTTTTCTACCTTAATAAGATACTTATTAATGTTAATAATAGAATTCTACTTCATAGCAAAAAAAAAATTATTTTCTCAAAAAAACTTTTTTTCTCAGTCTATGCTTCATCCCAAGTTTCCAAATTTTTATGGAAGGATTGGAGGAAAACAACCTCATCAATGCCCATGATCTCTTAGAAAACAACTCAATTGGGGACCGGCCTGTGGCTCACTCGGGAGAGTGTGGTGCTGATAACACCAAGGCCATGGGTTCGGATCCCATATATGGATGGCCGGTTAGTTCACTGGGTGAGCATGGTACTGACTTCACCAAGTCTAGGGTTAAGATCCCCTTACTGGTCATCTTAAAAAAAAAAGAAAGAAAAAAGAAAACAACTCCATTGGAACAGTCAGGCTTCTAGAATAAAAGAAGGATCTAGCTTGCTAGCTTGCAGAGCCCTAATATCATTCCTGAACATACTTCCCATGCCCTATGCCCTGAGCTCACCCTGGAAAGGTTCCTAATGGACAGCCCAAAACGTACTGCTAGACTTTTAAATTCTTTAAGCAAGGAGTATATTTCTATCACTTTTTATATGAGGGTATAAAAACAGTTTATCCTCTACTTTTAGGAATTAATTTGAAGATCCTTAAGCTTTGTTTTCCAGTTTAAGAGGCAGACTGAGCACATAAAGGTCCTTCAAAAAGTTTGTGGAAAAATGGAATTGAAAGATAACATGAATCTTTTCATTAACTTTTCGAAGTATCCTTGTATATACTTTTGTCCACTCTTATCAGAGCCCGCCTATTATTATAGAAAATATATCTTATTAAATAAACAACAGGATAAAGCATAAGAGCATAAATAGGAAATAGTACCATCAGTGGACCAGAACATTCTAGAAGTCCCAGAAAGGTAGGAAACAAAGAGATCATATTAGCCAATTAACCAGACATATACAACAACAACAACAACAAAAACCCCCACAGCCCAAGATACTTGCAGAGTGTGAGTCTTCCCTAGTGAGCCTCAAAGAAGCTTCAAACCAGTAAGTTAGTATATTCTCATCTCCCTGGCTACAATTTTTTTTTTTTTTTTTTGTCTTTTTCGTGACCGGTACTCAGCCAGTGAGTGCGGCCATTCCTATATAGGATCCGAACCCGCGGCAGGAGCATCGCTGCGCTCCCAGCACCGCACTCTCCCGAGTGCGCCATGGGTTTGGCCCTCCCTGGCTACAATTAAAGAATGCAAACATACAGGGCAAAAATCTGGATAATTCATGAAAGAAGTGCATTCAGAAAGAGCTGGATATCCTAACTGTCCTTCACACAAACAAGCAAACAAAACACACACACACACAGCACAACAGTGGCTTTTATTATCGTGCCAAGTGCTCCTTTTAAGGAAGTGGGCATTCTGACCGGAAAGGACTCCTAATGAGGGTGCTGGGGCTTGGAAGAGAAGCTGTGATTGAGCTAACTTGAGGCTTCAACACCAACACAGAGAGGGTAAAAAAGAAAGGCAACTCTTTCCCAAAGCATACTCAGAGTAGCACCCTCCTTTATTTGGCAGTTGTTCTGTGTGTCAGGACAAAACCCTGAACACCTGCACATACTCTCAATTGTGGCATTCCTGAAGGCCCTTTTTTCATTGGAATAGTCCACAGGAGAGTGGCCTGCCTAAGCCCACTCACCGGCTTCTCCAGTTATTCAACTCAGTACTCTGGTTCCTTTCTATGATGGGGCCTTTCCTATTATGGTCTCCCTATTGAACTGGAGCTGCTCCTCCACCTTCCATTCCACTGCTTGCTTGGAGCACATGGAACTTGTACGTCTTCTTCTGGATAGCTCCATAGAGGCTTGGTTACCTTTGCTGTGGGGCTAGTCTCAGACTGATAAGGTTTCCCTAGCCTTCCACCATGATCAGCCTCAACTCACTCCTTCCCACATGTCTCAGGTCTGGTTAATTCAGTTATGACAACCTTGTATCCTTCCACCTCCTTTACTCCCTTCTCATCTTCCTATTCTCCCAGCCAGTCGATCCCTTCACAACTTTGTTGCCTCCTACTCAGTTTAAGTCATTTGTTTCAACCCAAACAAAACTTCATACCAGAAAAAATATAAGAGGGATTCAAAAGCAGAATTACTGAATACATTTTAAAATCACTGTATTAGGCTGTAAGGGCAAAAGTTTAAGCCTAATAAGAGTTAAAAGTCTACTGTGAAGAAAAAAGATTTTCTTTTCTTTTTACTGATTTCAAAAAACTATCATTAAGTTTACCCTAAGATTATCAAGGGGAAAAACAAAAGAAAGTGGGAAACATTATTTATAGTTCTATTGTTAATAACAGGTTAAAAGAATAGGATGGAATTTAAGTGCATGTTGATTTGCTGACTTCCTAAAATTATGAACTTCATAGACCAAAATAAAAGTGAAAGTCTTTTGACAGGCCTTAGGACATCTTTGGATAGACATCACTTTTAAAAATATTAATGGTGAGGTTCTGGTCAAGATGGCAGAATAGACAGTCCCCAGTGTCACTCTCTCCCACAAATCAACCAATTTGCAACTATAAAAATGTAACAACAGCCAAGCTGGGGCCGCTGGAGCTCAGAGGAAGAGGAGGAGAGACCTATGGAGTTCATGAATGGGGAGAAGCCAAGAAGAGAGAAAGAAAAAACTGCTTGGAGCTTTTTGGGCCATGGCTGCTTTAAGGCTGGAACTGCTGAGCGCATTGAGCAGGAGCCAGCAGAAGCCACAGCTGTGCCCTTTGGATGGAGTTGCTTAGAGGTGGCAGGGGAGAAGAGGGCCTTGGTGGCCCTCAGGACAGCAGGACCACTAATAGGGTTCCCAGGGACCCACACAGGAGCAAGGACCCAGAACAGGTGAAAAAGGGGAGCCATTCAGAGGCCAGTGAGTCATTGCAAGGGACCAGGGTGAGTCATTGCAAGGGACCGGTGCAGGGCCCATCCCATGGGACGTGTTTGGAGCACAGGTGGTGGGGGAGATGCGCCCACCAAGAGAACACTGGGACACAGCAAGGATAGCCGATCCGCCCCCAATCAGCACAGGACCAATCAGAGGAGACTGGTCGAGAATGCAGAATTGCCTGGGGTGCAGTTTGATGAAAAGATTCAGGCCCAGATCAGAGTTTCTACACAGCCCAGGTGTACCCAGTCCCTGGAGAGCCAGAATTACCTATAAGGTCAACCATTAAACCCTGAGCTGCACAAAAAGTCTTCCCTATGGAAATAGCAGCAAAGCAGCAATTTAGCTCAACAATGCAGTTCAAGTACTAGTTCCCACAGGAAGCTCCCCCATTTTAGAAGTAAGCAAAGGAAAGAAAAACTAGTTCTGGCCCAGGCACACCACCAGTGCCTTGGGGCCCACCAGGGGTCCTGAGGTATGGAGCTGAGGACTGGACCCCCGCCCACAACCAGGCACACTGCCAGCGCCAAGGAGCATGCCAAAAACATCACCTCCATGTCAGTGGCCCACCACAGCCACCACCGTAACCACAGCTGCCGTGAAAGTGGCTAGACGTCACAACCACCACGCAGATGGTCCACCAGCCGTTGGAGTGCATTGACACAAGGAGAGTCACCAGCAGAGACCAAAGAAAAGAATAGTATGTCTCTCCACAAAGCCCATTCCAGAGTGACAGAAGCATCTGCTCTATGATAATATTGGGGGACCTGAACACAACTTTCAGCATTGGACAGATTATCTAGGCAACAAATCAATGGAGTAACCATTACTTTTTCAGAGGGAGAGAAGAAATCTATGGTTATCAGTGGTGGGAGGGGGGAGGTAGAGGGGGATAGGGAGAGATTGGACAAGGCGCATAAAGAGTAAGTACAATTTGTAACAATATACATACTAGTAATATTGATTTGATCAACATATGTCAACAATGAATCCCCAAAATATGTATAATCAATTATGATTCAATAAAAAAAAAAAAATAAAATAAAAATAAATTAATGAATAAAAGGCTCCTGGGTATCTACTGACATTTGTTTCCCAGGATGGTGTTCTTTATGCTTCTCAGCTGCCATTTATAGTTACAGTATTCCCCTGTCTTTGAGGGTAAAAAAAAAAAAAAGTATTAATGGAAGGCTAATTTACATTTTTCTCTAAATGAATCGACAGTTTAAAAAATATATATCTGATGTAGGAAACTCTAGTTTCACAAAAGGGTACTAATGTGCCAAAGTCTATCATTAAAGCCCATGATTCAGTGATTCTGTGGGACTCTGGCTTATAACAATGATGAATACATTTACAGCTTCCCACTCATATCCAGTACCTTTTTCTTCTATTTAGGAGGTCATAAAGCTGTCCACAGTAGATTTCATAGAAGCTGATCCACACAAAGAGGTGATTTCTGGGCTGGGACACTTCTAGCTGCCCAAAAATATCTTTGGCAGCCAGAGCATACAGTCCTGGGTTCTGATGAGTTCCTATCATGGTGTAGGTCTTTCCAGCACCTGTCTGTCCGTAGGCAAAGCAAGTGGCATTGCCTCTGGGGGAAGAATAATTTGTATCACTTATGCATACTAAGAGAAGTACTAATCTGCACACAAATTTTTAATGACAAAAGTCAGGTAGAAACATAACCCTTGACAAAATTCAGCTATAAACAAACAATCCTTTAAGGAGAAGAGGGCTTCACATTATAAAAACAAGAGAAAAAAAAACATTTTTCAAACTAGTATGTGAGTTTTCTTACAGGAATTTTTTACAGAACTGGTAAGACTACATAGGACAACTCTGGAAGATAAGAAAACAAGGACTTTTAAGAAACTACTTAGCCAACAAGCATTTACCGAGTTCCTACCCCATGCCTGGTGCTTTAGGTGATCCTAGAGAAGCAGCTTTCATCTTAATCTGAAAAGGTAAGTTTAGTAAAAGAAGTAATAGAGAATTAAAATAAATACAATAAATTGTAGAAGGTCTTATGATAAAAAGAATGGTAGTGACTACTTATGTGAATATTAAAGGAGTTGAGACAAAGGTGAAATCAATGTAAGCAAAATATTTGAGGAAGGACTCACAAGAATAGGGAATCGGGCTGGGCCTTAAAGGCAGAAGTTGAGAAGGTAGAGTCTCCACTGTGTGGCAGAAATAAAGGAGAGGCCACAGCAGTAGAGGTGGTAGCAGGCAACCAAATCTTGAGGGAAAAAATCTGGGTTCTATTCTCTACCCTGCCATTAGCTAAGTACAAGACCTTAGGTAAGTCACTTAACTTCTTCCTGGGCCTCAGTTTTCACTTTCATCAGTAAATTAATGGGTTATTTGGTTTCTAAGATCCCTTCCAGCCCTGATGTCCTATGATTCTAGGTGAGAATCACTATTCTTGCCTGTGGGTATGTGTGTGCACAAACCCTGTATGAGTGTGAAGAACTGCAGAGTAAGAGGTGGAGATGGATGGGAGACCAACCTGCCAGTCACAGTATGTTTTAGGAAGAGCTGGAGGCCAAGATTACCTAGGTATTATGGGACCCAACTATGCAGTGCTAAGTAGAAAATGAACGTAATGTTAGATAGTAAGTAGCTACTGCAGACTCTTGAACATAAATCACATGGGTTAATGATAAAAGTAGTTGCTTGCAGCAAGGAAAAAAGTCTACGTGTGGGTAGGCAAAGGCTGGAGTTGAGTAGAGAGATGAGCATAGAGAAAGGGACTTGAAGCCAGACAGAAAATAAAGGAGTAAAATGGCAAGAGCAAAGGAACCATGGAAGTGTGAGAATCAAGAGATGGGGGCTAATCAGATTTAAGCTGCTTGGAGCAAAGAACAATTATTCTTTCTCTTTTGAACCCTGACTCCCAGCAGTGTGGGCATTTTAAATACACTGGCAGAGGCACAGTTAGGAAAAGGATTACAGGAGGAAAATTTGAACACACTAAGTAGAAGGTCCAGAAGATTGAGAGTAAAGAATAATATCTACCTTAACTTCTGAAGATTTTAGGAATGAGCTTTTTCAAAAAGCAACAAATATGGGCATGTAAAATCTTATTACACTTCACAGAATGAATGCACTCAACTTGTAACTCTCTTATTTGTTACTACTAAAGTCTTAACATTCAAATTCCAACTTATTTTAGAAACTTGCTCTCTCAGAAAGCACTCCCTAGATTTAGTGCATAAGAAACTGAACCTGAGGCTCAGTTGGTTAGACTGTGGTATTGATAACACCAAGTCAAGGGTTCAGATCCCCTCAGCGGCAAAAAAAAAAAAAAGAGAGAGAGAGAGAGAAAGAAATCGAACCTGAAAGATATTTCAATTTTTAGCCTGTTCATAAATTTTTTTAAAAAAATTAAATAACTTTTACAAAACAACAATAAAGACAACACAAAAAATGGGCAAATAAAGATATTCGAATGGCCAACAAGCAAATGAAAAGACTCTTAGTAACGTTAGGCATTAAGGGCAATTCAAATTAAAACCACAGTAAGATTTCATACCCATTAAATTGGCTAAAATAAAAAAGACTGACAATACCAGAGATTGTGAGGTTGCAGAACTACAATTCTCATACACTGCTGTTGGAAGTACAAAATGGTACAACACTTGGGAAAATTGTTTGACACTTTATTATAAACATACCTATCTTATGACCTAGCAATTCCATTTCTAGGTTTTTATCCAAGGTGAATAAAAACATGCCCATAAAAAGACCTGTATAAGAATATTCATACAGCTTTATTCATAGTAGTCTGAAATTGGAAACAACCCAAATGTCTGTTAACAGGAGACTTAATAAACAAATTGTAGTATATTCATAGAAAAGAATATTACTCAGCAATAAAAACTACACATACCTGCAACAATATGTATTAATTTTAAAAATTATGCTAAGCAAAAGAAACTGAATATTATGTTAAGCATAAAGGAATATATATTGTAGGGCCAGCCCGTGGCTCACTCGGGAGAGTGTGGTGCTGATAACACCAAGGCCGCGGGTTCGGATCCTATATAGGGATGGCTGGTTAGCTCACTGGCTGAGCGTGGTGCTGACAACACCAAGTCAAGGGTTAAGATCCCCTTACCGGTCATCTTTAAAAAAAAAAAAAAAAAAAAAAGGAATATATATTGTAATAATTCTATTTCTATGACATTCTAGAAAAGGCAAAACTAATCTATAGTGACAGAAAGCAGGTCACTGGTTACATAAGACTTGGGGGTGAAGGTGGGGGATTAGCTAAAAAACAAACACAAGAAAACTTTCTTGGGTGATGGATATGTTCTAGGGCCGAGCCCGTGGCGCACTCGGGAGAGTGTGGCGCTGGGAGTGCAGCGATGCTTCCACCGCGGGTTCAGATCCTATATAGGAATGGCCGGTGCACTCACTGGCTGAGTACCGGTCACGAAAAAGACAAAAACAAAAAAAAAAAGAAATGTTCTATATCTTGTTCCAAGTACTGGTTACTTGTATATATGCAACTATTAAAACTCATCAAATCTTGATAACTTAAGATCGGTGCATGTAAATGACATGCAAATTGTATGTAAATGACATCTCGATTTTTTTAAAAGTTATTTTTTAAAAAAAGTCAAAATTCTCTGGAATCAGAGACTATTGCAGGCTATTTGGCATTTTCTTCTTACATTTTAAATATTCAACAGAGGCTCCTACTTCTTTTTCTGTCCCATTTTATGTTTATTAAGTGTGAATAATTTCAAATAAAAAATACATCTATGGAAAACTGATAAGTGATATTCACTTATCTATCCTATTCCAAGGAAAAAGTTCAGTGAACTATAGCCAGAATACATAATTCCTATTATCAAAGTTCAGTCTAACTACAACTACTTAAATGGTTTTATTCTGAACACTTGGATGAAATTATATTGTTGACAGCTTATATTTTTCCACTAAATACAGAAAAACAATATCATCAGTGGAAAAGAAAATTTTGCTGTAAATTTCTGAATGCTTGGTAAATGCTATAAATAGACATTGAATTTTCAGGAGTCTAATTTAAATTCATTAAATCAAAACACAAATTCATGTTTAATTCAAAAAATTAAAAAGCATAAGTGATATTTATAAAGAAATATGATTTATGGAAAACAGAAAATAAAAAGCAATTAAGCAAATAATTATTATCATACCCATTGAAAATATGTTGAATGAGTGGGTGAGTCGTCTTCATGTATACATCCCGATTGGTACATGCCTCACCAAAGACTTCATCAAAATAAAAAACATGCTGAAAAATAAATTTGATTTTTACAGAAAGAGACACATTCTGGATTTTCTTCACCACTATTCTAGTTAACACATGATAAAGGCCTAAACACATTTTTAAATAATAGTAACTGACCATGACAAATTTAGGGATTAATAAGCAATCAAAAACTGTTAAATGAGAGGGCCTTCTTTTACTTGAGATTTCTGTAGACATGTTCTTAAAATGCAAAAACTAGGGACAGCCCACAGCTCACTTGGGAGAGTGTGGTGCTGATAACACCAAGGCCACGGGTTCAGATCCCTATATAGGGATGGCTGGTTAGCTCACTTGGGAGAGCCTGGTGCTGACAACACCAAGTCAAGGGTTAAGATCCCCTTACTGGTCATCTTAAAAAAAAAAAAAAAAAGTAAAAACTAAGTGACCCAATTTTTATTCTCTCTTAAAGGAAGTAAATTGAAGAGTGCAAGAGCGAGCCAATACTCCTTAGGTCCAGGAGGGGAACTGAATTCCATGGATTATCCTCATAGCTCAGCTGGGGCCAGCATATTTGAAATTTGGAGAAAATTCTAGGGGAAGATCACAATTCCATAGGATACATGGCTTAACTTTTCATTCCATAAACATTTATTGCCTAGCTGGCAGCATGTATGTTGCAGTAGGCACTTGAAGGGACCCAAAGATACAAACATTACCCTACCCCATCCCCTAAAGATGTCAATCCACACAAATATACAACAGAAGAATCTTAAGAGAAAAAGTACATGTGGAATTCAAAGGAAAAACATATTCCCTCTTATTGGGAAAGACATTATGAAAAAGACTGTACTAAGGATGGACCATGGGGGAAGGAGAGGAATTTAAGAGGTGAAGATGAAGGGAGGGAAGGTATTCCAGCCACAGGGGAAGCATGAGCAAAGAGTCAAAGCAGGAAAGCACAAGGAATTAGCTGTTTAATTAATGTTTAGGGAATAGCAAGGATTCAATTTGGCTTAAATACAAGATCTTGGTAAGTAGAAAAGTGAGATGGAACACGAGTAATGAGTTAGGTCTACGTTGTAGGGGTCTTGGGACACCAGCCTTAAGGCAGGGGGTAGAATGCTCGTCTATAATTCATAAACAGTGGGGAGACAGTAAACTTTGCAGAGAAGAAGGATGATCTGAGCCATTTTACTAGAAGATTAATCTGGCTTCACACTGTGAATGGATTGGGAACAGGGACACTAGTAATTAAGTGGTGAGGTAAGAAAGGTCTAAATTAGATGATGACAATGGAAATAAAGAGATGAACACATGAGAAATTTGGCAACTGACTGGACGTGGGGAGCTGGAGAGAGAAAATGGTCCACGATGACTTCCAAATGAAAAATTATGATAATCTGGAAAAGGAAAGATAGGAGACCCCATTAAATTGGTCTGGAAAGCATTAATTCAGCAGCCATAATTACTTGCGTAATTTAGAGGCTTACCAGGTTGGCAGTCCAGCTATACCTAAGACATCCTAATAATTTTAGGCCTGATTATAGCTTAATGAAAGTCCATAGGCAACAAATAAAAGAAAAGGCCCTATCTTCTGACACCTTTTGGGTCTGCTCTAAATATCTAGTTAAGGAAAAATCATATGAAGAGATCCATAAAACTGGACTTGGGCCAATTTATTGTGGGTCACTCTACCTCAGGTTCAATTCTGTTCTGTGTACCACTACGTTACATTATATGACATTAGAATGGATATTTGTTAGGTCATCTGAGAAGAAATTGGGACCACAAAGCCAAGTTTATATCAGTTAGAAAAAGTCTCCGAAAGTTAGGAGGTGAGAAAAAAATGAATCTGTGCATAATGACAGAGAGATGTGTGATCTTCTAGTGTTTTGAAAAATGTGATAAGATTTTAAGAATACTAAAATGTTAGTAACTGTTGAAGCTGCGTGATAGGTACATGGAAGATCATTATACTTTTGATTAAACCTAAAAACATCAATAATAAAGAGTTAAATGTATTTGTAAAATCTGGCATTAATAAACATTATTTATGTTTAACTAATACCTGGTTTCTAAGCAAGGAGACAAATTAATTCATTGCTCAACTATCACCACTGGTTTTTACAGTTAAGTATGACTCCAAAGCAAAAATAAAAAATCTATATTTATAGATGCCTATAGAAATAAATATATTTGGCATTTCCCAAAAAAATAAGAAAAAAAAAAAGAAGTAAATGTGGGAATATTTTTTTTTTTTGGTTTCCTTTTATTTCACTGAGTATATAGCAATTCTTCCTTTCCTATAAATGTTCATGAATAACTTTAGCTCTTGCGTAAATACCTTAGAAAGCATTTATTGATTACTTTTGTAAATATCTTTCATGAAAGATGTATGAATGGTCTGGCTGGTTAGCTCAGGTGGTTAGATCATGGTGCTGATAACAGCAAAGCCCAGGGAGCATTTCCTGTGCTGGCCAGTTGCCAAAAAAAAAAAAAAAGTGTGAACATGCAAGATTATTATTATAATTAACATATATATACAATTCATAAAGTCCTTTGCATAACATACACTTTCATTTGATTACACTTTATCAATGAAGTTATAGTAACACCTACTTTGAACCTCACTTTAGCCTTGATATGATCAGAGTTCAATAGTTTATTTTTAAATAAGCTTTTTCAGATAAATACATATTTATAGAATATCTCTGGAAATATACATTTAGAATAGGTAATATTGGTTGCCTTCAAGGAGGAAATGGGATTAGAGGGACACTTTTTACTATATATCCTTTTGCACCTTTTGATTTTGAAATAAGTGAATTTATCCTACTCAAAGGTTTTCACTTTTATATATATAAGTAACATAGCTGATTGTGGAAAATTTTTAAAATATGGAAAACAACAGAGAAGAAAATCAAATTATCTATAAATCTTGAGGTATCTATAAACCCAGAGATAGCTATTGTTAATTTTTTGATTTACTTCAGTACAATCTTTTTTCTCTATTGTATATATATTTTCTTTATTTAAAAAATTGGAAACAAAACATATACAGTTTTGTTTCCTTGTTTTTCCATTTATTATGCTGATATCATAAAATTTAATGGTTAAGGTCTGGCCGGTTAGCTCAATTGGTTAGAGCATGGTGCTGAGAACACCAAGGTCAAGGGTTTGTATCCCTATGCCGGCCAGCCACCTAAAAAAAACAAAAAGAACAAAAAAAGATTTAATGTTTAATGGTTAAGTAGGACAGCACACTACATGTATATGATCATGTTTACTAAGTTGCAAGATTTGAAAAGAGGATATTTATTTAAGCAGACATACAAACCTATTGTTTTAATCCCTGAAATAAGTTTAAAAATAAAAATTTAGGATCTATACTGCACTGTTTGCTCTGATCTTCCCTTTTCTTCTTTCTCTTTGAGGAAGGAAAAAGGGGGGAAAAAGTCCTCCCATCATTTTTTATAATAGCATTGACAAGTAAGGACTTTGACCTATGAGAGCAAAGGTCCAAAGTTCAAACAGCAGAAGAAAGTGCCATGGAAACTATGGGTATTCAATAAGTATTGACCAATGGTAATGACAAAAAAGTAAGGTTATTGTGTTTTGGGATAATGGAAAAATACAAACGTTAAAATGATTGAGGGAATTACTGTGACAGAAGCATCATTAAGGAAGTCTTGGGTAGCTGGTGATTGGATAGGGCGATTACTATGGCTATAAGTAGCCATGGAACTAGATAGCATTACAACTAATTGGTCATTTAGAATCATCTTCAAAATAAATACCTCCCACTGAGACCTAATAAACTATGCATTGATCAGCAATCGATAAGGCTGTTAAAGTGATTGGGTTGGTTGTACAGTGGCCTAGTAATTTAGTACCCATAGAAAGACTCAGTGAATTACTTTGAATGTCACTGTGAAACCCTATTTTGGTAACCAAAGAAAAAGAAGAACAATGCAAGTTTGAAAGAGGGAGAAAGTGTCACAATTTGACTTCAGTGTTAAAGGACTGATTCCAGTAGAGTAAGATCTCAGCTAACCAAGGGAAATTGCTAGCGCACCAGATTACTCGCCACTTTTTCTCTCTCTACCAGCCACTGGGTTTTGAGGAAAGAAAAGGAGAGAAAGAATGAGTATAATATGAATATTTAGAGAGGAAGATTCAGGGTAAAACAAACTCTGAATTCCCAAATCTTAACATCTTGTGGATTATCCTCTGTTTTAGATTATTCACAATTGTTTCACAATTTTAGGAGCACCAAAATTATGATCTCTCCCATCTATGGAGTTTGCTGCTTCTCTATGAAACTGGAGTTATGGCAAGGGTACCTATCAGCTTGGAATAAATTCCTTTCAATACAAAACCTTTTCTCCTTGGAATCTTCATGATCATTCTGGCAGTGAGTGAACATTTTTTACGTGTTTGAGCTACTAGTGTTTTGTTTAAATCATT